>NC_134083.1:148202476-148802476 GCF_000715075.1 Nicotiana tabacum
GAATAAAAAAACCAATTAAGAGCCATTTTAACCTTTTCAATTTCAACATTTAAAATTCGCATACCATCACCCACAATTAAATGGTAAATATGACAAATACATCTAACATGAAAAATGTTACTAAATACAGGACTTAGTATAGTGGTAAGCAAGGCTACAACATTTGTGTTACTAGTAGCATTATCCATTGAAACTGATATTATTTTATCACTAATGCAAAAATATCTACAAATATCCGCAATCGTGCTAGAAATAAACTGCCCTGTGTGACGTGAATTAATTATTCTATAAGCAATAATGCGCTTTTGCATTATCCAATGCTCATCAATCCAATGACTGGTAACAGTAAGGTAATCACAGTCATTACCACTTCTACCAATATCAGTTGTAATAGCAAGACGATAATTTATATGAGTAAATAAATAGCGCAAATATTGTTCATATTCATGTTTATATTTATAAATATCACTCTTTACGGTTGTGCGAGAAAAACCTTTATAAGTAGGATTATAATTTTTTTTAATATAATGCACAAAGTGGGGGTTAGAAGGGAAACTATAGGGTAAGCACATAACAGTGACCATTTTTGCCAATTCTTCCCGATCTTTTTTTGGATCATAATATAAAATATCACCGGTAACAGTGTTAATTCCCGGTTGAAATTGATTTGACCCGGTACTAAGGTCAGCCTGACTAGGTGCACTTGTCCCCTCAGCCAAAGCTTTCATACGAAAATATCTAGCTTTATCTTGAGGGTGTAGCAATATGTGTCTAGTCAAACTTTCCGTCCCCCCCGACCCCCCCCGACTTCCAACATATTGAAAAACTAACTCTTTGCCACAAGTTTTACACTTAGCCCTATTTTTTTCTCTTAGTTGAGTAAAAAATTGCCAAACAAGAGATGTTTCTGCCCGTTTAGGAGGTTGTCTAGAAAAAGTAGGGGCACTAATAGGAGGGTCAGACGGGGGATCATCTAGATTATTATTAGTTGGGTTAACTTCAGGAGCAGGACTAGTGGGTGTATCATCATCCGGTTGCGTTTCATCAATATCTATTTCTTCATCATCATTTTCATCAATAGTTGGATTACCATAAAGAGCATTCATATATTCATGGTTTAATTGTTCACCGGGTGCAATATTATGGAAAAATTAACTCTCGGTAAATTATAATAAACTATTATCACTATCAAGAATAGAAGGTGTAGGACGGGCAACATGTTTGGGTCGGGGAGCCGGGGGAAGTGAAAGAGGAACATATTGGCCACTAGATTCACCACTTTTCGATTTTCCCTTATTTTTACTAAACATATTTTTTAAGGAATAAGCCATCTTAATTAATCAAGCAAAGTAAATAAAACAAACAAAATTATAATATTAAAACTTAAGAGTTGGAACGAGTTTACCGAATTGACGAACAACTTGTTGGAAATTGATTATCGTTGAAGACTTTAATTCACCAACTTCATAATTGTTTCACAAAATGTAACAATAAAGTAAGCAATAGTAGCAATTATAGAAGTAAATTAGAGAGAGATTGAGAGAGATTGATGATTTTGTAAGAAAAAATAAAATAATGATGGAGTATTTATAGTTGAAAATAGGGAAAAAGTGTAATTATAAAAAGTTTGGGATTAAAACAAAGTTGAGGGATTAAATGGCTATTTCATAAATAGCCAACGGCTATTTTTGACAGCCTAACGATTTTTTTTTAAAAAATAGCCATTGGGCCCGCTAGGCCCGCTAAGGGACCGGGCGGGTCCCGGTCCGGTCCCGGGCCCTGGCGGGCCAAATGGTCCCGGGCCTAACGGACCCAAATCATAGGACGGGCCCACGAGACCGGACCAGGCCCGCTAAAACCGGACCAAACGGTCCTGGCCCGTTTAGCCGTTTGGCCCGCGGTCCTGGGCCGGTCCCGGGCCTGGACCGGCCCACTTGCCAGCCCTGGACCAGCCCACTTGCCAGCCTTACCCAAAAGCCTCAACTTTTAAATCTATTCTGCTACTCTTATTGAAACTAAATTAGTTCTAATATCTTGAGTAGCAAGCCACAAGGTATTGGATATCTTTCCTCTCGTTTGATTTAGATTTCTCTTGTTGGATGTTAATCTTCTAATAAATTTTATTCTTAACTTTCCACTCGTGTGACTTATATTTCTCTTAATTTTGCTTAATTTATTTATCATACGATAGAATAGTGGGATGAATTATTATGTACATCTTGATTCATCACTTCTTTAAATAGTAGAAGCGCCTAGAGACTTTTGCCAAAGTCCTATCTAACTTCAACTTGCGATTGTTACATGATGTTTTAAAAAAAAAATATTGAGAAATTAACTGAATCGTACCGATACCGAAGAGAAACCGAGATGATTGGGACCGTTCCGAAAAGTTTAATTTTGGTTATGATATAAATTTTATAAAATAATCGACCGCGCCGAATCATTGACACCCTAAATGCAACCTATAAATTGCAAATATCAAAAAAGACTGATAAATAGCAAAATATTGCGACTTATAGATTATTACATATAACAAATGAAATGCGAGTTATAAATCAAAAATAAAAAACGCGACTTATAAATTAGAAATACAATCATTAACGCGAACACACTTTTTGCACATTGTTTTGACTAATAATTCTCCTCGATGTATTCCACCATTTTCGACAGCGAATGAAGTAAAGTCGCTTGATTTGGTTTGATTTTTACATAACCTAACATTCAACTTCCAATTCCGTTATAGCTTCGTCCTAGTAAAAAGTATAAAAGTAAAGCTTATTAGTTATTCATCAAGTATCCAATTTTTATTGGCAAAAATTACTTTTAGCCCACGGCCGAAACTATTTGAAATTTGTATATTTTTTGTATATAACATGCACAAACGTATATATACACAAAAAATATATATTTATTTTGAGAGCGGTTGTACAGTGTCATTTTAATATAAATATTATTTATATTTGATCCATTTTTAAAAAGTTAATTGCCCAACCTATTTTTTAGCGGATAACATGGATGAATATTTAATTTTTTTAAAATCCATTTTGTCACGCCAACTTGTTCCCCGTTTATCATGATCTCTTCAAACTTTTTCTTTTAAAGAATTATTTTTTAAGTTGTTGGTTGTTATTAAGTAACCGTCTTTACCCCCAAATATTTGAAGTATGTAAAAGACTAGACAACAGAGGAGAATCAGTCGAGCACAATTTATAAAAGCATACGGAAATCTCAACTGAAAAACTGAACCCCACAATTCAAGTGAGAAATATCTACCCAAATATGAAGTACTAAGAGGAAAAAAATGGCGCAAATTCAGTGCCAAACAAACTTTCACAGTATTTTCAAGAAAGATCTTTCTTTGAAATGCAAAATCCTACAACCATCTAATGTACTTTACGTTAACAGAAGAAGAGGATTTACATTACAATGTAGTTCATCATTTCCAGTGTCATTAACAAGTAGGGAAGAAGAAGTGGGATTGAAGCATAATGTGGAAGTTGGAAATGTTGGAAAAGAAAGAGTAGATTATGAAGTTGACTGTTTTGCGAATGAGAATGGTTGGAAAGTGAGAAGAATAATTGAGACTAAAGAAGAGATGAGGAAAGTTGCTGCAATTCAAGCTGAAGCCTTTCATAAACCTACTTTTTTTGACTTCTTTAAGGTTCTTTTCAAAACTCCAGTTTTCATTTTGAGTGAATATTGTTTCATGTTTCTTTCTGAAACCCCATTATAATTCTCTTCTTGATTCTCTGTTTGTGGAACTTTTCTTTATCATTTTCTAGTTATCTATTTTGCTATTTTGGCTTGTGAAATAGATAGGTGTAGGAAATGAATATGGTTGCATAATGCGAAAGAAATGTTAGAATTCTGCATTATAATTCCCTCTTTGGTTGGTTGGAAGAGAAACAATCAGAACTAGAAAAAAGGGAAAGATAATCGTTAAACAGTAGAAAGAAGGGGAGTCCTGGGGCAACGGTAAAGTTGTCTCGACTTATAGGTCACGAGTTCGCGTGGTGGAAGTAACCACTAATGCTTTTATTAGGGTAGGTTGTTTACATAATATACCCTTGGGGTGCGGCCCTTTCCCGGACCGCGGGGTGCCTTGTGCACCGGTCTGCCTTTTTTAAAAAAAAATCGTTAAACAGTATGTTATTGGTAGTTCTGGTAATCTGCATTTGCTATTTGCAAAATATACTATCTAAGATTTTGAGCTTCATAGATGTATCATGTTTTCATTCTTAGTTTGAAACTCTGAATATATTGGATTTTTGAAATAATGGTTTTAAAATTTATAATATATTTGTTGAAATTTTACAAATATTATGGTTTATGCGTCAGTGACATACATTTTTATATCCACATAATAAAATGAGAATTATGCAGGCAAAACTACTTTCAGGACTTGTTAACAGACTAAGGAATTCAACACCAGACAGGTAAACATCAAACATTTTGAATGTGAGACATTAATTTTTCTTTTCTGTTTTAATTTCCCTTATTGTTAAGAAAATCTAAATGTCATTCTTGTTTGTACTAAACTGAAAATATTTATTAAGAAATTCTTGACTAAACAGGTATGCGTGTTTAGTTGCGGAGCACAATTCTGATGTGGAACAAGATATTGTAGGCGTCGTTTTTGCTACAGTTTTAAGAGATAAAGATGTTCTTCACTACTTTCCTGGAGCTGAGGAATATCTCTACATTTCTGGAATAGCTGTATTGAACAAATTCAGGTCCAACATTCAATACTTTCTCCTCCAATTACTCTTTCATACAACATTATTTGTCACATAAGAATGGTAGTTGATTTGACACATTGCAGGAGGCAGAAAGTTGCAACTGCTTTGCTTAAGGCCTGTGATGTGCTTGCAAGAATTTGGGGTTTCGATTATCTAGTCCTAAGGGCATATGAGGATGATTTTGGTGCTCGACAATTGTATACAAATGCAGGTTACATAGTAGTTTCAAGTGATCCTCTATGGAATTCTACGTTGATTGGTCGAAGAAGACGAGTTCTTATGGTTAAACAGGTCTCACATGAATCAACTAACATTCATTGAAACAAACACTTTGCTTCAAGTCTTTTGACAGTTGCATATCAAATTGGTCATTCAACATACCTGATGATGCTGAGTTAAAAATTAGAATTCTGTAAATTTGATAAATAGTTGAACAAAATTGTTTCAATTGATCTTCAGGAAAGAGTAAGTGTTTCCTGAATCTTGTGAATATTTCCTTTTTCTTCAGAGTTACGTGACTGCTCTGCTGTTCTGAAGTCTTTGCCTCTTAAGGAGACTTATTCTTAGCAAAGTTCAATCTGCATAAGTCAATCTGTTCCTTTGTGTTTAGTCCATTACATTATTTTGACACAACTTTTTATAATTCTAATCCTAAAAGAAAAGGTAAGATGAGATATAACCTTCCTTAAGAAATAAGAAGGCTCGTGACTGGTGAGACCTATGTAACCTAGTGCTCTAATACCAACTGTCACGACCCGAAATTCCCACCTTCGGACCGTGATGGCGCCTAACATTTCACTTGCTAGGCAAGCCAACGTTAGAATAATATTAACTAATTTTTAAACAATCTTTAAATTATTAATAATCAAGAAAACAAAAGCGGAAGCAAAGTTTAAAATATAGTGAAATAATCCATAAAAATAACGGTATCTAAATATCATCCCAGAATTGGTGTCACAAGTGCACGAGCTTCTAGAATAAATACAAATAAAGGTCTGAATAAATAAAGCTGTCTGGAAATAAACACGCAGCTAAAGTAAAATAGACGGGGACTTCAGAACTGCGGACGCCATGCAGTTATACCTCAAGTCTCCTCTGGTAGCTGAAATCCGAGCAAGTCTTTGGTACGCCGCTGAGACCAACTCCAAAATCTGCACAAGAAGTGCAGAGTGTAGTATCAGTACAACCGACCCCATGTACTGGTAAGTGCTGAGCCTAACCTCGACGAAGTAGTGACGAGGCTAAGGCGGTTCACTTACATTAACCTGTACGCAATATTGATAACAACAACAAATAATAGAAATAAATCAGGTAACTCATTTATAATAATTGAAGCCAACTCAGCAGTCATAATCCATTATTATTTCAACCAATTCTGTTGCAGCGTGCAACCCGCTCTCACAATATATTCACATTCAATTCTGTTGCAGCGTGCAACCCGCTCTCCCAATATATTCCTTTTAATCAAGTCTGTCATGTATTTATTTCAATCAAGTATATATATAGACTTTTAAATAAGTCTGTTGCAGCGTGCAATCTGATCCCCCAATATTGACTTTTTAATAAGTCTGTTGCGCCGTGCAACCCGATCCTCCAATATTGACTTTTTAATAAGTCTGTTGCGGCGTGCAACCCGATCCTCCAATATATATCCATTTCAATCAATTCTGTTGCGGCGTGCAACCCGCTCCTCCAACATATTCATTTACCAATTCTTATAGAAGAAATTTTTCCGATAAATGCAACAATTAATATAAAACTATAAGACAACAAGCATACAATAATTATGATTTAATTATGAAACAAACAATGACAAATAGCAAATTATTATGGAAATCAGGGAGAAAATAGGCAGTTTAATATTCAATATGCTAAATGTCAAATAACAATTAAGACACATAATTCAAATAGCATGTAACAATTAATGCAAGAATTCAAGGATTAATGTTTGACAAAGTATAGGAGAGAAACAATTATTATAATAATTAATTCATGATTTAAAATAATTTATGATTTTTTAAGTAAGTAGGCAAACTGTCAATTTGACGATGTATAGACACTCGTCACCTCGCCTATACGTCGTTCACATGCATTTCACATAACAAATAATTTAAGGGTTCTATTCCCTCAAGTCAAGGTTAACCCCGACACTTATCTCGCTTTGCAAATTCCAATCAATTATTCAACCACAGCTTTTCCTTTTAAATTTGCCTCCGAAAGCTTCAAATCTATTCACAAACAATTCGATATATTTAATACGAATCAAAGGAATTAATTCCATATGAATTTACAAATTTTTCGGATAAAAATCCGAAATTCATTAAAATATTCGGCAATGGGACCCACGTCTCAAATCCCGAAAAAACTCGCGAAATCCGAACACCCGTTCCGATACGAGTTCAACCATACAAAATTTGTCCAATTCTGATATTAAATGGACCTTCAAATCTTAATTTTTCGTTTTTGGAAAGTTTTACAAAAATTCCAATTTCTTCCATCTAAATCCGAAATAAATGATGAATATAGGCTTAGATTTATGAAATACAATCACTATATGATAAAGAACACTTACCCAGTTCGAAATCGTGAAAAACTCCTTTGAAATTGCCCCTAAGCCGAGTTATAATTGAGGGTTTGTGAAAAATGGGAAAAATCCCGTTTTGGTTCTGTTATAAGTCACAGGGGTCAGGCCTTCTTCGCGTTCGCGATGAGTAGCAGCCCGTGGCTTTCCTGTTCGCGAAGGCCTCCCCCTCCCCCCCCCCCCCGGGCCTTCGCGTTCGCGATGAAGGAATGATCAACCCTCCCCCAGGTGTGCCTAACACTACGCGTTCGCGAAGGGTAATGCCCTCATCGCTTCGCGTTCGCGAAAAAGAAAACTTCAGCTGCCCAGTTTACTCTTCGCGTTCGCGAGAGTACCTTCGCAAACGCGAAGAAGGACATGCCAGAACACATGCTGCAGCAAAATACCAGATTTTCAAAGTCCAAAACATCCCGTAGCCTATCCGAAACTCACCCGAGCCCTCGGGGCTCCAAACCAAACATGCACACAAGTCTTAAAACATCATACGAACTTGCTTGCGCGATCAAATCGCCAAAATAACACCTAGAACTACGAATCGGACACCAAATCAAATGAAGTTTTCAAGAAAACTTCAAAACTTATATTTTTACAACCGGACGTCCGAATCATGTCAAATCAACTCCGATTCTCACCAAATTCGGCAGACAAGTCATAAATATTATATTGGACCTATACCTGGCTCCGGAACCAAAATACGGACCCGAGGTCAATAAATCCAACATCAGTAATTTCTTAGAAATCACTAAGCTTTCAAGCTTTTAATTTTCATCAAAATTCCATATCTCGGGCTAGGGACCTCGGAATTCGATTCCGGGCATACGCCCAAGTCCCAAATCACAATACGGACCTACCGAAATTGTCAAAACACTAATCCGGGTCCGTTTGCTCAAAATGTTGACCAAAGTCAACTTAGTTGAGTTTTAAAGTTCTATTTCACATTTTAATCCATTTTTCACAAAAAAACTTTCCGAAAAATTGTATGGACTGTGCACGCAAGTCGAGGAATGATAAATGGTGCTTTTCGAGGTCTTAGAACACAAAATTACTTATTAAATTTAAAGATGGCATCTTGGGTCATCACATTTGGTAGGATGCATTAGCTTGCTTTTGGTATTACTAATCCCTTATTTGGTACACTTTTTCAATTTATGTATTACTAATGCAAGTATTAGTTATACAACGTATTTGGTACTATCCTATGCATAACTGATACATAGCAAACTATGGTATTAGCAATAACAAAGCTATTAATGCATGCATTAGCATGGTTAAAGACAACATCGTCCCTAAAGTCCCTTAAAGCTAAAGAATATGGAGGACATTTTTGTAAACAGCTAATTTTTCTTAAAAATTATGCAATGCATTTTAATTTTTAATACACCACACAACAGTGGATAAGAAATAATCTATGCATAGCTAATGCTTGCATTACTAACACATGCATTACTAATCACTGCATTACTAATACACCTTATTCAACATTATTCTTGTACATCCTACCGACCCCTAAGTATCTTCACAGATCACATCAGCAATTGGGATGATGGCTATTTTCATAGTCTAAGTAAAACTGGAAATTTTTTGGTTGCGTTTCTGTGAAACTCACTAAAATATCATACAGCTCTTCCCGACACCATGGTTATTAAAAAAAAAAAACAATAAAATAAGATCGTACAGCTCTTCAAGCAGTTTTCTCCTTAATTTCAAGGGATCATGGGAAATTAGATATGATCCACACACTCTGCAGTCAGCACACATAAATCATTCCCCTGAAGTTTGCATTCCTCCACATATCACTAAATTTTACCATCCCAAAATATCAATTTACTTGAAAAACTTATTTCCACTTTCCTTACTGAAAAATCATTGGCAAAATGTCATTTCAAGAAACTTTAACATCTTTTGTATGGTATCGAAGTATCTAATCCTCGTTCTACCATCATTAGCTTTATTCTCTTTACATCCTCTAGTAGACCAGCATTGTTGTAAATCTTCATCAAAAGTTCAAAATTATGCTCATTATCTGGTTCCAACTCGAACAGACGTTCCGCAGCTATCTCTCCTATTTTAACATTGCTATGTCTGTAGCAAGCATATAACAGTGCACCCCAAATGGTTGGTCCAGCTTCAAATTCCATTCTCTTCATTACTAAATCAAAAGCTTTGTCTATCAATCCTATCCTTCCATATAGATTCACCATACAACTATAATGTTCCATCCTTGGACTAATATCATACCTCTCTTTCATTATTCTAAACAACCTCTCCCCATCCTCTAGTTTCCCTAAATGAGCACAAGTCGACAGCAATGACACAAATGTAACTCCATCTGGTGCGGCACCAAATTTCACCATCTTCTCAAAGTACGATAGAGCTTCAGGGTGCTTAGAGTGAGCTGAAATGACCGAATTCCATGATACCACATCTCGTTCGTGCATATGTTCAAATAACCATCGCACTTGCTTCAACTTTTTTTGGTCCGAATAGAAGTCAACCAAAGAGTTAACAACAGACAATTCTTGATTAGTCCCTCGACGAAGAACCCATCCATGAATTTGTTTACCAATTGAGAAAGGTAATCTGGCCACAAGTAATGCTGATATAGAGACAGAGTCAGGTAATATTCCATCACGTATCATAAGACGAAACAAGTTGAACGCCTCACTAATAAGCTCATGCCTAATGTATCCGATGAGCATTGAATTCCAAGAAACCAAATCTTTTGTCCCAATTTGATCAAAGAGTTTCCGAGCCTTAACGATATCACCACATTTGGCGTACATATCAACAAGCGCGTTTAAAATAAACCCATTACTTTCCAACCCACGACGAATCACATGCCGATGAACTTCCTCTCCTACATGAATCAACCCAACTCCTCCACATGCCTTCAACGCACGTGGGAAAGTGTAACAATCAGGCTCCACACCCTCCTCCACCATCTGAAAATAAATTGCCAGCGCATCTTCAAACAAGCCATTCTCAGCATAGCCAGATATAATCGAATTCCAAGGAAATGCTGAGGCATTTCTCTTTGGCATTTTATCAAACAGTTCGTGTGCCTTCTGGGTTTGTCCACTACACGCATAAAGCCTTATCAGTTTGGATGAAATGCCAACGTTTTTACGTAAAAGTTTCTCGGGGATGAGCCGATGAACACGGATACCATGATCAATAGCCTGTAAATTAAAGCATGTTTCTAAAAGGGAAGCGAAGATTTGTGGGTCGTTAACCTCAGTGCCATTATTTACTGTAGACTCTAATTTAGTGATGACAGTTTCAAGAGCTTCAAGCTTGGTTTTGGGAGGGCTTCTTTGATTGAAAACCAGCTGGTTTTGGCGTGATTTTGGAAGACTGATGTGGGTTTTACGGTTTACCCAAGTCTGTTTTGGATTTTGCAGTTTCCTAATTTTTGTGTTTTCGTTTGTAAAAGAGAAAGTTGGGTATGCGGATTTTGCACAGGGATAGGGAGATCTGAAATTAATGCTAATGGAAATGTTTTGCTGCAATGGCAGAGCCATTATCTCCATCTACAATGTCTGTCTGTTCCAGTGAACTAATGAAGAATCTTCACCTCTTTACAGTTGCTTGTAAACATCCATCTAAAAGCATTTTCAGGCAAAGAAGTAAAAGCCCTGGGACAAAGAGTCCTATGCCCTGGCGTGCCTCCACGTGTATGTCGAGTCATATAATATATGATTTATTGAATTTGGAGTTTAGACATGATTCCCTCTTGCTAGTTATATATTTGTGGTACTGCATATGTATGTCTGAGTTATGCAGTATACGGTTATTGAATGTGGAGTTTAGACATTGTTCTATCTTGCTAGCTATGTATTTGTGGTACTGCTTGTGTGTCGACTCATGTCGTATACGATTTATTGAATTTGGAGTTTAGATATGGTTCCTTCTTGCTAGCTATGTATTTGTAGAACTGCATGTGTATGCCGAGTCATGTAGTATATCGTTTATTGAATTTGAAGTTTAGACATGGTTCCTTCTTGCTAGCTGTGTATTTGTGGTATGCATGTATATGTCGAGTCATGTAGTATATGATTTATTAAATTTGAAGTTTAGACATGATTCTTTCTTGCTAGCTATGTATCTGTAATACTGCATGCATATATCGAGTCATGTCGTATACGATTTATTGAATATGGAGTTTAGACATGGTTCCTTCTTGCTAGCTATGTATTTGTAGTACTGCATGTGTATGCCGAGTCATGTTGTATACTATTTATTGAATTTGAAGTTTAGACATGGTTCCTTCTTGCTAGCTATGTATTTGTGGTATGCATGTGTATGTCGAGTCATGTAGTATATGATTTATTAAATTTGAAGTTTAGACATGGTTCCTTCTTGCTAGCTATGTATTTGTAGTACTGTATGTGTATGCCGAGTCATATAGTATACCGTTTATTGGATTTGATGTTCAGAAATGGTTCCTTCGTGCTAGCTATGTATTTGTAGTACTACATGTGTATGCCGAGTCATGTAGTATACCGTTTATTGAATTTGAAGTTTAGACATGGTTCCTTCTTGCTAGCTAGGTATTTGTGGTATGCATGTGTATGTCGAGTCAAGTAGTATATGATTTATTAAATTTGAAGTTTAGACATGGTTCCTTCTTGCTAGCTATGTATTTGTAGTACTACATGTGTATGCCGAGTCATATAGTATACCGTTTATTGAATTTGATGTTCAGAAATGGTTCCTTCTTGCTAGCTATGTATTTGTAGTACTGTATGTGTATGCCGAGTCATGTAGTATATGATTTATTAAATTTGAAGTTTAGACATGGTTCCTTCTTCCTAGCTATGTATTTGTAGTATGCATGTGTATGTCGAGTCATGTAGTATATGATTTATTAAATTTGAAGTTTAGACATGGTTCCTTCTTGCTAGCTATGTATTTGTAGTACTACATATATATGCCGAGTCATGTAGTATACCGTTTATTGAATTTAAAGTTTAGACATGGTTCCTTCTTACTAGCTATGTATTTGTGGTATGCATGTGTATGCCGAGTCATGTAGTATATCGTTTATTAAATTTGAAGTTTAGACATGATTCCTTCTTGCTAGCTATGTATTTGTAGTATTGCATGTGTATGCCGAGTCATGTAGTATACAGTTTATTGAATTTGAAGTTTAGACATGGTTCCTTCTTGCTAGCTATGTATTTGTGGTATGCATGTGTATGTCGAGTCATGTAGTATACCGTTTATTAAATTTGAAGTTTAGACATGGTTCCTTCTTGCTAGCTATGTATTTGTGGTATGCATGTATATGTCGAGTCATGTAGTATATGAATTTGAAGTTAAATTTGAAGTTTAGACATGGTTCCTTCTTGCTAGCTATGTATTTGTAATATTGCATGCATTATATCGAGTCATGTCGTATACGGTTTATTGAATTTGGAGTTTAGACATTGTTCCTTCTTTCTAGCTATGTATTTGTAGTACTACATGTGTATGCCGAGTCATGTTATATACCGTTTATTGAATTTGAAGTTAAATTTGAAGTTTAGACATGGTTCCTTCTTGCTAGCTATGTATTTGTAGTATTACATGTGTCTGCCGAGTCATGTAGTATACCGTTAATTGAATTTGAAGTTTAGACATGGTTCCTTCTTGCTAGCTATGTATTTGTGGTATGCATGTGTATGTCGAGTCATGTAGTATACCGTTTATTAAATTTGAAGTTTAGACATGATTCCTTCTTGCTAGCTATGTATTTGTGGTATGCATGTGTATGTCGAGTCATGTAGTATACCGTTTATTAAATTTGAAGTTTAGACATGGTTCCTTCTTGCTAGCTATGTATTTGTGGTATGCATGTGTATGTCGAGTCATGTAGTATACCGTTTATTAAATTTGAAGTTTAGACATGGTTCCTTCTTGCTAGCTATGTATTTGTGGTATGCATGTGTATGTCGAGTCATGTAGTATATGATTTATTAAATTTAAAGTTTAGGCATGATTCTTTCTTGCTAGCTATGTAGTTGTAGTAGCTAAGCTTTAGGCATTGAAGTCAAGAATATATCCATGTCCGGAGGGTAGAGTTCGTTTTTTATATCTTCTTTAATTATTTTTCCTGTATTGCCCATGAAGTTATTTGGATTTTATTTTAATACAAACAGGTATTTTTCTTCACTTGTTTTTTCAGTTTCTCTTGTTCTTAGAGCTCCCAAGGTTACTCAAAGTCGTATTTCAAGCGGATTGATTGTTTGTCGTGTCAACTGACTATTAGCCACCAAAGTTGCAGAGCTGTATTCCCCTGACCAGATAAAAAGTTCAATGATGTAACATTTTGGCTCCATCTGCTTTACTTAATGAAGATTTAAATTCGAATCATTTAGATCATAGTCTTTCAAATATTTCTAAAGACTCTCTATAATAGAAAGAAATTGTGTCTTGTTATATCATTAAATTAATTTTGGATCATGTCCAATTCTAGTCCTAAAAAGGATAAGCGGTCACTGCAAATATAATCCGGTTTAAAAGTCCGTAATCGAATCCCACAGAGAACTAAGATTTTGATGTAACTGTTAAGTATCACTAAAAATACAAGCTCGAACAATTTTTAATTTATAAATATTAAGATTTTGTTTTCTTACTAATTAACTAGCAAATTAAAATATAAATTAACCAAATTTATAAACAATTTATATCACGCAGATCATATCTGCTATCCAGAAAAAATTAACCAAATTTATTTCTTTCTGGAATTTTCTATTCCTTGGATACACAAGTGGAATCTAGAAGTCGGATTCACTGAAGAACAAGTCTCATGCTTATACAGGACTTTTTACAATAATTTTTGGGATAAGCTAATGAAGAAGGATCCCAAAACAAAAACCTTATATGGTCAAGAACTCTTGGATTCAATCGAGATGACAATCCAAGAATATTCCAGCAAACCTCAGAAAGAGGTAATTGATGACAGTTCAGTAAGGCATATTGCCAGAAGGATCTCCTTTCAAGAAGAAGATAAAGCAGAGATGATTAATAAATACTTGAAAGAGGTCAAAAGAAATTTACTTCATTCCATCAATCAATATGAAAAATCAGATACGTCAATGCAGAGTGAAATAAGCAATGATGATATAGCTGAAGATTCTCAGCCCATTGAAGCAGAAAGAATATTATCTGAAGAAGACTTAAATAAAATTGAAGAATTCATCCGCAAAATGAAAGAAGCGGAAAAGAGACCAGCACGGTGAAACAGCTGAACCCCACAAAACAGTGAAACCGCCGGACCCACAGCAACAGTAAAGCCGCCGGACCCCACTCAAACAGTAAATACACTGTTTCAACAGTAGATACACTGTTTTAACAGTAGATACACTGTTTCAACAGTAGAAACACTGTAACAGGGACCCACGGGACCCACTTTTTACTGTTCATAGATTCCTTTTCTTTTTCTATTTATAGAATTCATTCGTTCATTCTTCAGAGGCAGACGTTGAGACTCCCTCTCTCTAGAATTCTCTCTCTCTCTCTCTCTCTCTCTCTCTCTCTCTCTCTAAGAGTAAGTAAAGAGTTAGTTTAAAGTTTGTAGATTGTAATAGAAGATCAAGTAAATAAAAATTTTTCGGTTCTTCATCTTCAGGGCCTTGCTTCTTGGCCATAAGGTACATATTTCTGTCTTTTCTTAGTTAGCTTTTCTTCTAGTCTCTCCTCTCTGGCCGTGACAATGTCCGGCTAAGAGATATCATATCTATGTTGAATATCTAACTTCTCTCCTATATACACCATGAAAGCGACGGCATCTATTAAAATATAAATGAGTTTTATATATAGAGTTTTGACTTGGTGTCAAGATGGTTGGTACAGTCTGATATAACACTGCTCTTATTGGCTTTGCCTTAGTGGCTTCATCTAGCCAGCCGTGAACCTCAGCCCGATAAAGGAAGTTAAAAGGGCATCTTCTTTCACGGTTAGAACTGCTAGACACATGGGCTCAATAAAAGTATGTATTATATTATGACAGACCCCTTGCTTGAGTAAAGGTTTTTAACCTTTCATACAGTCATTAAACTATATATAAAATTCAAGTATATTTCAATTCTTATATCCTTACTGATTGTGCGGATTACCGCCAGTCTTTAAATATAAGGATACTGAATTAGCTAGATTAAGAATTTTCAAATATGTTAAAATAGAAATCTTTAACTGGTGGAAACCTTCCAGGCATATAAAAGCCAGATGTGAGGTGTGAAACAAGTCCAGTTCCCGGTCAAACGGTGATTTCTGTTTTAATTTAATTGAGAAGGCATGGCGGATTACCGCCCGCCACTTGATCCTGTTAAATGGTATCAGAGTCTCAAAAAGAATAGTAAGTTTGCAGATAGCAGATATGCTGATAAACCTAGAATGCAGACTTATTATTACAATCGTCCTACTCCTCAAGATGTTTTAATAGAGGAACGTGATTGGAATCAGACTAATATGTCTTATAGTGGTTCCGAAATCTATGAATGGAATCTTGATGGTTTGACTGATAGGCAATTAACTATTCTTGTACATAGAATGCTTATGTATGTAACTATCTGTAAAAGCGTAAAAAATACAGATAGGAATATTTGCAGAATGATTGTTGCAGGTTTTACTGGCCAACTGCGTGGCTGGTGGGACAATTATTTGACTATAGAAGAAAGAGTAATGGTTATTAATGCTCAAGCCACTGACGAAGGAGTTGATAACTTAGGCATGGTCCTAGTGGCAAATAGGGAAGATGCCGTTTATACCCTTATTCTTACTATATTAGAACACTTTAATGGTAGATTTACCAACCAGAACGAGACTGTTCGTACTCTCCTTAATAGCCTTAGATGTAAGACTTTAAGTGAGTTTAGATGGTATAAAGACACTTTTATGAGTAGAGTGATGGAACTACCAGAAAATAAGCTTGAACATTGGAAAGCTAAGTTTATAGATGGCCTTCCTTCTTTATTTGCTGAAAGAGTTAGAAAAATTTTAAGAGGTAGTTATGGTGAAATTCCATACAGAGACTATACCTATGGTAAGTTGATAGGAATTTGCACACAAGAAGGGTTAAACCTGTGCAATGAATTAAGATTGTCCAGACATCTTAAAATGGATAAGCTTAAGGAAAGAAACCAATTAGGAGACTTTTGCACCCAGTTCGGTTTACCCGAGACTTCTACTCATAGGAAGAAGAAACATAAGTATCATAGATACCCCAACCAAGACAGTCCTTATAGGAGGAAGAGATCTAGATATAGATCCAAAGAAGAACGAGAAGCTAAGAAAGCCCATCGTAAGGCTACTAGATTTACCAAAAATAGGTCTAAGAGAGACCTAGCTGACATTAAGTATTATAAGTGTGGTAAATTTGGCCATATAGCTCCGAATTGTAAGCTTCAAAAGCTGAAAACCTTAGGACTAGACGATGAGTTACATGATAAGGTTTATGGTTTGTTATACACTTCTGGATCAGAATCGGATTATTATTCTGAGTCAGAATCCGAAGCTGAAATAGATTTACTTGATTTATCTGATAGTGATAAAAATGTTGATAATACTTGTACAACTTGCAAAGGTGATACATGTGCTTGTGATGATGAATTTTATAAATTACAATCACAATTTGAAAATTTAAATATGAAAACTATTACATCTGATAATGTAATAGAACTTTTAAAAGAAGTTACTGATGAAAAACTTTGTGAAAAAATTATTAATTTGGCACTAGTTCAAGTTCTAATTCAAGTTCTAAATTTGCAAAACCTTTTGAAAAAGAATTTGAATATTCTCCGCCTTATTCTTTACTGGAGGTTAATAACCGTCTTTTAAATAAAAATGCAACTCCTGCAATAAATTCTTCTTTCGATGATTTAAAAATTGAAGTTGAAAACTTGAAACGAGAGATTAAATCTCTTAAACAAAATCAAATGATTTGTGATCATAGGATTACTCAGATTGAGAAAATCAATTCTCCAGCTGAGAAATCTAATGATAAAAATAAAGGTATTTTTGAAAATGATATTGAAGAAAAACCTATTAGTTTTAATCCTAAACATGATATGTTTTTAGGAATGATGCAAATTATTACTGCTCACAAATGGTATATTAAATGTACTATTCTCATTGATAATAATTTTTCTATTACAAACATTGCCATGATTGATAGTGGAGCAGATGTTAGCTGCATTCAAGAAGGTTTAATACCTACGAAATATTTTTAAAAAACTACTCATATGGTTAGATCTGCATCCGGACATGCTTTAGATATAAAGTATAAATTGCCTAATACGGGTATTTGTCAGAATAAAGTTTGTATTCCTCACTTCTTTTTCTTGGTTAAAAATCAGTTATACCCTCCAATTATACTTGGAACACCGTTTATTAACGCTATTTATCCTTTTACCAGCATTGACTCGAAAGGTTTTACTGCTACTTATAAGGATAAAGAGATTAGTTATACTTTTGTTACGGATCCAGTAACTAGAGATATTAATGCTTTAATTGATATGAAGCAAAAACATGTTGATTCTTTATAATTAGAATTGTTTAGTATGAATATATTTGATACTTTAAATTCTACTAAAGTACAGGAAAAAATCAAATTGATTTCCGAGCAGATTGCTATTGATATTTGTGCTGAGCATCCTAGTGCTTTTTGGAATCGAAAAAAGCATATTGTCACTCTTCCATATGAAGACAATTTCTCTGAGAATGATATTCCTACTAAATCTAGACCTTGTCAGATGAACGCAGAATTAGTAGAATTTTGCAAAAAAGAGATTGATAGTTTGCTATCAAAGGATCTGATAAAACCCTCAAAATCTCCTTGGTCATGTACAACCTTTTATGTTAATAACGCAGCTGAAAAGGAACGTGGTGTTCCTAGATTAGTCATAAATTATAAGCCCTTGAATAAATATTTAAAGTGGGTTAGGTATCATATTCCTAATAAAAGAGATTTATTGTCTAGATTATATGACGCCAATATATTTTCAAAATTTGATTTAAAATCTGGATATTGGCAGATTCAAATATTTAAAGAGCATACTTATAGAACTGCTTTTAATGTTCCATTTGGGCAATATGAATGGAATGTTATGCCTTTTGGTTTGAAAAATGCCCCTTCAGAATTCCAAAAAATTATGAATGATATTTTCAACCCCTATCTTAAACTTCATGCAAAGTTTCAAATAAATTGGAACGGGGGAATAACTTTTATATCAATTAGGTTCCAACAATTTATATCATTACCGATAAAATGAGGATGTTAAGAGTAGATAATTTCTAAAATAAAAAATATTATATATTTTTTTTTTTGGATAGACTAAAAAGTAAATTATTATATAAAATAGGACGAGGAGTAGGACTAATATTCTATTAGTTTTAAAATTCTTAAATTTCATTAACAATTCAATAAATATGCACTTCACATGAGTTATGTTAAAAAATTGACCAACAACAATATGGGGTCTAAGGAGGATAATGTGTACGCAGACCTTATCTCTATCCTATGGGTAGAGAGATTATTTCCGATAGACCCTCAACTTAGTAAAAAAATATTTTTCAACAGATTGAACAAGAAAATAATAATAATAAGCCCTGTTAAAAATACTGAAGATAAAATCTTAACAACAATAAAATAACAAAATACTAAGAAAATTGAAGCAAGGAGAACAACAGGTAATAATGAAAATTGAGCGATAAGAAAATACGAGAACGATAATAATAATAATAATAATAATAATAATAATAATAATAATAATAATAATAATAATAATAATAATAATAATAATAATAATACCGAATTATCCTATTTTTATCATTCCATGCCCCAAGTCTTCGTAAAATTTTCATGTGGCATCCAATTTTGCACCACTCATCAAATTTGTACCCACTTTTTTTAAAAAACACAGCAAAACTGTGAGAAACAAAGGGCGCATTCGAATGATTCCACCACTCCTGCGCACGTTAGCAAAAGGCTCCATTGTCCTTATTGGTGGATCCATCACTATCTCTGCACTCACCACTTCAATCCTTCGCCGTAAAGCCTTAATTAACAAGGTAAGTTATTGGTTTTTTCCTTTTTCTTTTGATAATATATTTTCTGTGTTTCAGAAAATCAAGATTTTCATATTTTTGTGTGGCATTATTATATGTGCAGGAAAAGTTGGGGAAGTTTTGTGGGTGTTGTAAAGGAAAGGGATTTTATATATGTAAGCTGTGCAAGGGAAATGGTACAATAAGGTGGTCTCCACTGTATGATCCTGTGTTTATAAATCCATGTGTTTGTCCTACTTGCGATGGTCACAAGTGAGTTGCCTGAATTAATTCAATTTTAATCTGCATATACAAATGTGAACTGTAAAAGTTTTAATTTTTTTGTTAAATTTTGTAGGGTACAGCGATGTCTCAATTGTTTGGGAGATGGACGGGTAGTATAATTTAGAGTAAAAGGCATTCCATGAAATGCACTCTACCTGTTCGATATAAAGACTATGCCAACATTGGTTTCCAAAGGCAGAAGCAATTTTATCTTTGCCTTAAAAATGTGTGATTCTTTTAACAAAAAAAAGTTATGTATTGTCTTTTAGTTGCTATCTATATCACACCTCTAGGGGTGTACGTTGTGTGAATGCATGATGCTTTGTGCAATGAAGCTAGGGGGAATCAGGGTCATTTCTGGTGCTGATTCCTGAAATTGAACGAGTAAAGTAGTGCCACGAATAAATGGAGCAAAAAAAGAAGCAAGGGGAGTTGTTCTCATTTGTCTGCTGCTCGGAGGCAAGGCTTTTTTATGGATCCAAATTGGGGTGTAGGATTGATGATGATAATGTCATTGATGTTTAAATTCTACCTTTTCCTAATCAAAAAATATAGGTGTCGTTGGCATTTTTAATGTTTATATGTATGTGACCAAGAGTTGAACGTTATTCTGGAGGAACAATCCCATAGTAGGGTTTGCGCTTGTTATGAACACAAATGAGTATTTCATCGAATTTTATTAAAAGCTGCTTAAATACGAATCAATCTTAGGGATGATATGGAATATCAAAGCTATTACTGTGCTAGAGCTCTCCACGAGTGCAGTGAGAATGAAGGGCGCTTTCAGTGGCGAGACTGAATGCGATGCATCAACCTAAGACTTTTACCAGAAAGAGAGCCAATCGGGTCACTTGGTTGGGAGTAGAGTGGAGATGTCATTTTGAAGTGTGGAGTCAGAGAGATGAGAAAACTAATCTTCTTATGACATGTTTACAAAGGGGTTACGTTATACAAGTCTAATTACCTACTCTTCCCGTGGCATACGCACCATTTAGGGGTCATTTGGTTTAGAAAAGATTGTAATGTAGAGATTAGTTCCTGTTAAATGTTTGCCTTGATACATTATTAATTTGTACACAATGTGTAACTTATCGTTTGACACATTACACGTTAATATACAATATATAACTTAAAATATATCTTTAGTTTTTACACAAAATAAAAGCTTGTTTACTGTTATGAGGTTTAGGTCTATCATTTTAGTGTTCTTAATCCATCTATTATTAACACCCACATTCTTATTCAGCAACCTATAATACATAGATTCTTGAATAACTTAAAGCAAGATATCATTTACAACAGAGATTCAACCTCCTCGCTACACCAACCATGGTGTCAGCTTCGGTCACCACTTATCTCCTGTCAAATATTGAGCCTACATAATGACTGCGTTTTTTGGCTATATCTTTAAAATAACTTATATGCCAATTGATTGGTAACTCCAATAAAGCCTTGAGCTATATAACCCTAACGCCTGGCTAGCTACTCTTTGGAAATCACTTCTTCGCCATCTGAGCATTTGACACACTACGCTTGAAATTCCATGTTTTAATAAGCAAAGGACCTACTATACTAGTGAGTAGTGACTAGTGTGTCCCCAATAACATAAACCTACTCGTTAAATTAGCAAGAGATTCAACCTTACTAGTGTTCATTAGTGCATACCCTGTGAACGTGCAAGATTAGATCATTCTGCCCATGCGCAAGTGACTATTGCAAAAGGATGGAAACATCATGAATGAATTGACGAAAAAACTAAGCCACCATAATACAGCAAAATTTAGGTTTCCAAGGAAAATTAACTTCAGGTTACAAAAAAGCCAGGAGACAAATCACCACTACATTGACTCCCAGTAAAACTAGCTGTTCACTAAAACCTGTAAGAAGCTTTAGCTCTGATGTGCTTGAAGAAGATCAAAACTGCATTATTGTAGCTATTTTACAGTCATCGCTTTAGGCAGAGGAAACACAACCCCATCCCTGCCCCTATCTACCTTCAAAAGTTATAATAAGGAGTACAAGTAACAAAAATAGGAAAATCTTGATAATACCACTAGATGACAGCCTAGTCATGATACGAAACTCAACCTCTTCCTCCTGCTAAAATCTTTTTTCTTCCACCTGATAAATATAGAAAAATTTTCAGACATGACCAACTTCAACTCAGCTCTGTACTATTTAAAGGACTCCTATCTGACAAGTCTTTTAGCATCACTATACAATCATTAGAAGCTATACAAATGCACAGGCAGTGCCTGGTAAGAGGTGAATGAGGAAAATCTGGATTCTGAACTGCTATCAACTACTGGATGCACACTGCGAAAATAAAACTACTCAGTTCTTGCACGTTTTGACTGTGTTTGCTTCATCCAATCAAGGCACTCTTCAGCAGTACCAGAAGGATGTGCGAGCTGCCACTCCAGCAATTTTTGTTGCTGCAGAGGAAAATTAAACGATGAGTAAATACTTCAAACTAATTAACTGCTGGCTAAGAAAAGAGAATTATTGGCATACCCATTCTCTAACAACTGGCCCTCCACTTTCAATCTGCAAAATGTTCATAATTTCCTTTCCATTAACCAAAGGTTTCAATTCCCAAACCTTTTCCAGACCTGGAATTTAAGGTAAGATCATAGGTTACAAATATATATGGGATCTGAATACAAAAGAATTTGCAACCGGCAGGGTTGGGTACTTGGGTTATTTTTATTTTTAGTGGCTGTGCAGCGGCCAGGTTCCGGGGCTAAACAGAGAAACGAGGCAGGAGCAATTATAGTGAAAAAATTAAAATATAAAAGGGAGACAATCATTTTGCAGGGGCATCCTCCCTCTACCTAGCATTGCTACTGTAACCTCACATATCTTAAATTAAATGCTCAATAGAAGCACAGAGGACATGATTGAGTCGTCCCATTTCACATTGCAAGGGGAACAACATAATAGAAGCACAGAGGACAAATGATGATACCTAGCGCTCCCACTGCATTCTCTACTGACTTGAATAATCCACTTCTCTTGTCCAGTTCAAAGTTCTCCTTTGAGAAGCTTGTAGAGGACACAATGTCAACGGGATGTAATTGCATAGATAGAAGAAGAGCAACGCGCCAAAATTGTTTAATTTCTCGAAGTAGCAGTCCTGTTTGTGAACAAAAGTTAACCATCAATTTGCAAGATGACACTAAGAAATAGAAAACTCGTCTTGCAGAAGAAAGATATTGTTACCAGCCAATATTCTAAGTTTTGAAGCAATTGGAACCTCAATGGTATCTTTCCAATCAACTTCTAGAACTTTGATATCTTCTTTAGAAACAAGTGATGGAATTAAGGTGACAAACTTCTTGGTTGCAGCATGCAAGCTTATGACCTGCAAATGTATATTAACTTGGTGAACATCAAATTTCTTGTGGTAAATAGTGGTAATAAAAAAATAGGCTTAAGATTCAAGGCTCAATAACAAATGCATGAAACATATAGTAGGCACATAAAGAATCACTCACTGTTTCCGCATCACTGGCCTTCAACTTGAGAGAATTGCGAAAAAAATAGTTGACAACTGGAATCTGATAAGTGTCAGCCAATGTAAGTAATTATACACAATAAACCCCAAATCCTCAAGGAGCTCCTGTGCAGATAATATCAAATTCACAGTAACTACATAAAAAGGAGCATCTTTAGGCAGTTCTTTTCTTCTGCTTAGAAACTAAATGTCGACTAACGCCAATCATAAGCAAAACACGTCCATGGAATCATAAGCAAAACTGTTCAATCCACATAAGAGATGCAGAATAGAATTGACCAAACAACATAACAGATTGCATGGACTCTTTGATGGTCCAGAGCTCTACCTTTTTGGCTTTGTTATCTCTATAAATGGTCTCTCTGAATGGCAGAAATAAAGCAGCATACAGGCAAAGTCTCCTTTGATCAACCTAAATTAAAAATTGATATGAAAAGGTTAGTGTAAATTAGCGTATACACAGAAGCCATTTGACATCTGACACAGCAAGTTTATGGAACGTCTTCTTTTTTTGGATAATTTGGATCATCACACCACAATGAGGATTGTTATCAATAATATGTGATTGCCAATCATCATAGAAAAATCAGAAATGAGAAGAACCGACAACTGTCAAAAACATGAGATGAGAAGTTGAAGAAAGACCCCTATACTCCATCTAGTTTGTAAAATGAACAGGACATAAATATTGAGCACCTGTTTTATGCATTAGAACCTTGAATAGGATAAACTCAAAAGGATTTTCATATTCATCCCCCCGTTGCAATCTCAAATACAGAGAGCAAGATCAGGCAAATCATGATGATGAAACAACACTCACAGAAAATGAGGACCATCCAATTAAGTTTAAAAGCCCCCAAGCTAAATCCAAGCAAGCAATACACAGCCTGTAAGTCATAAATGATTAACATATTAGAGATAAAAACCATTAAAGAGCAAATGATTAGAAAATTACGTTATCAAAAACCAGTAAACAATAAAATGAACCTAAATATACCTAATGAAACCCCTAAACAACCCAACTCTAAGATATATGTAAGCTAGATTTCACTTGGGCTTTTCTCTTTCGTTGGTCTTTTGCGGAGGGGTCAGGGAGCCCAATAAAACTTGAAAAAAACATAGCCCATGATAATGTGCACAAGAGAATAGGAGGAACACCACATCAGGTACATATATGGCGGAAAGTGGAAAGAAATAAGAAAAGAAGCCATTAACAGAAGAAAACTTCAGTTCAGAGGTCATGGACAACAGGGGCAGCGGGCTGTTCATATGAAATATGAATTGAATAGGTGATAAAAACATCTAGAAAAAGAATATGGCTGACAACAATGTCGACTACACTTTAATTCCAAAGACAATACTACTCCTATTCCAATGTGGGACAATTACATAGCTATCTCTAACAATAACAAAATAGACCACAAGATGACAATGACACTCATTTAATTCTCCACAAGAGCTAATCATATGCCAATGGAATTCATTTACAGTATCCCCCTAGCTAAATTCTGAGCATGACCACATTTATCATCAAGCTATTTACTTCTAAGATACTTCAACATAGGTTTGGAAGAAGAAGCAACTAATATATGGATTTCACTGAAAATCCAGAGATCCAACCAAAGCGACAGCTGGCTTGGTTCAAGAACTGTCATTCAGTTCTACGTGAACATGATTAATTAGTTGTCTCCAACAAAAAAAAATGAAAATGCCATAGAGATGACACTGCTAAAAACAAATTGGAAATGATCTAGCTCACCATCTACTGGTATGGCAAAGGCAGACAGGCAGGCGCGTGGCACTTGGCAAAAGCATGTGTGTAGATCAGTGGGACGGCATGGCTATGACAAGAGCATTGTCATGAGCTGATTATGTGTGAGGCATGGTCCTAAAGACAAGGCAAGGCAGGCTGAACAAAGTGTGGGCGAAGCTGGAACAAGTGTGCAAAATACATGACTGGAAGGAAATGTGTTGTGCAAGTGTCGTGGTACTTTTGCCATGTGCAATGCACATGAGTCAGTTGGCTTGAAGGCTGAAGGTGGAATAATTTCGTGGGAATCATCTTTAGATAGTGGCAAAGTGTTTTACTTGTTTGTAGGCCTTGGCATGTGCCAGGCACACCCCATGTAACTGTCCCTCTTGTAACTGCCATTGACAGCCCCCGTATTTGTATTTCGTTGGCTAAGGCAAGTCGCATATTGTGAGCCTTCCAATGTGATTCCTTTGTATATTCTGCGAGAATAAAAAAGGTTGGGTGTTTTACCCATAATTGTTGTGTGCGCTTTCGTTTACAAGTCTGAAAATATTCCAAGTCCTAAACTGTGAGAGAGAACAATTAAGGCTAAGTGGCTTGACCGCTTGAGTGTCAGGCTGCTGCAGAGATGACACTGCTAAAACCAAATTGGAAATGATCTAGCTCACCATCTACTGGATTTAGACCAGAGAAACCATCACATAGGGGAATGTTCAGAACATCATTCTGTTGGTTTTCCCCAAATATCTAGTTCCAAGCAATTGAAATCCATATTTCCATCACTAAAAGCAAACAAGATCATGTCTTATTTCTATTACCACCGTTCTCCCTAGACAATAACATCCAGTTTAGGGAATGTTCATTACCCTATCCCTAGTACCCGACAGTCGAGTTCTATATTTCCGTCGCTAAAGCAAACAAGATCATGCCCTTACATCTGTTACCAACCTTCTCCCAAGACAATACGTCCAGTATAGGGAACAGTGAATGACTTAGGCTGTTGACATCACTTTCTGAGCTTGTTGGGTAATCATTATCCTATGTAAGTATGCTTTAAATAGGTCCGGATGAAGTATAAAGCAATGTTGTTCACTAGCTGAGTTTTGTCCACAAGAATTTTGGAATACAATAGCATCTACCAAACACATTTTTTTCTATAAGGAGCATCTACCAAGCACACAGCCTATGGATTCGAAAATAAAGAAGATTTGGAAGACAGTAAACAATACCTATCACATTCCTCAGGAATTGATGGTTCAAAATCAGTAGGAATACTAAATACAGCCCAAAATAAATTCAAGTCAGCAATATAAGTCATTGCTTTGACTGGTTGTTTGCCAGATATCATAAGATCAATCTGCAAAATAAACAAAGTGAAATGAAAATTAGAAAATGACAGTAACCTTTTGCAATGTGCATTAAAGAATTCCTTCTAATAGAGATCTAGGGCTCAAAATTAATTCCAATCATGTAAACCTTCACTCAGTAATAAGATTGACATACTTCATGTCCTATGCGTTCTCTGCTAATTTTATCAGCAATAGCAGCCCTCACATCCTCATCAGCAGCTGCCTTCTTTAGTTCTTCATCTAACATAAACCCAAACCTTGCACCTAAATTCACCAAATTATATGGAGACATGATGATGTCTGACGAACAGCACAACAAAGTTTAATCAACAAGGGAAAATGCCACTGGAAAAATAGATGCCCAACCAGCTTTATTGAAACCTAAAGTGATAAAGGGAGATACTGGAAGAAAGAGGAAGAATTTCACATTATATATGACTTGAGCATACTCAAAAGACATGCAGACTCGTAGAATATGCAGCAAATAGACCGGAGAAACTCCCTCCAATCACTAAGAATTGGAATCCTACATTTCGTTGACCAAACTTATCCATGTCACCATGGCTCTAATATATGATCGTGATTTCAATTTTGATAGCGAAGTTCTGGAATGGTTCAACCAAGTTTTACCCCCCCCCCCCCCCGAGAGGGGGATAGGTAATTATATAATATTAAGTAGATGTGCTGTGAGATCTAGTTCAAAAATAACCTCCAATTGTAATTTCTATAGGAAAAAAGAATCAAGAAAGTTTATACTTCCTCTGTCCCATTTTTTGTGAAGGACATCATAGTACGAGGGTCAAAAATCCTAAAATTCAGTATGAATATGGACATAATAGATTCTTCAAGTTTTTTTCAATAAAACTTATATATTTAGAAACTACATAGAAGTACTGTAAATAATACTATAATAGTTAATATTTTTTTAAAAGATTCAAAAATCAGAACAAAGATAAAACAGTTTTTTATCTTTGAGAAGTAACAAAGATAAAAAAGTTTGATCCCACAAAATGTAATAACGTCATATGGCCAAGAATGCAACTATTTTTCTAAGACAAAAAATAGGAAGTTCACAAAATGACGGCAAAACAAGGATTTGCGCAAATTAGATCTTGAGAAGGCCTGTGAACGGGGAGTTTCTTGATTACAGGGTCAATTTTTTCGCAATGACACTGCACGGTCGCAAGCCACTCAGCCTTGTTATCTCACTCATTTTACAACAACAACAACCCACTAAAATCCCACAGGTGAGGGGTCTGGAGAGGGTAGTGTGTACGCAGACCTTGCCCCTACCCCGATAGAGTAGAGAGGTTGGTTCCGATAGACCATCGGCTCAACAAGACGGAAAAAACGAAAAGAGACAATATCTCAGTATCAACATCTCACTCATTTTAGGACTTAAAATTATTTCAGACTTGTAAACGAAAGCACACAAAGCAATTACAGGTAAAACCCAACCTTTTATTTTATTCTCGCAGAATATACAAATGACTCACGGTGGAAGGCTCACAATATCTGCTACTTGCCGTAGCCAACATAAAAACAATATAAAGGAGCTGCCGGTGGCAGTTACAAGGGAGGTTACATGGGATGTGTCTGGCAAAGCAAAGAGTATCTTTCGAACTTTCTCATTCAACGTTCTACTTTCGAACGCCACTGGATGGCCTTCCCGTGCCAACGCACCCCGACAGCCTTGTCGGAAGCATTGGTATGGACTTCAAAGGGCAACTCGAAATCAGGAAGCCGCAAGATAGGAGATGGCTTCTTTCAACATATCAAATGCATTAATGCACGATTTAGACCCCACCCACCTAACATTATTCTTTAACAAATCAGTTAAAGGATCAGCTTTCTTCGAGTAACCAGCAATGAATTTTTTGTAGTAGTTTGTCAACCCAACGAAAGACCTCAATTCTTTCACAACTAGGGGTTCCACAGTGGCTTGCACCTTCTTTGGGTCCATGCGCACTTGGTTCTGACTTACCAAATGCCTAAGAAACTTAATTTCTTGCATAGCAAACTCACATTTTTCCATCTTCACGTACAATTTGTACTCCCTCAAACAAGAGGGTACTTTGATCAAAGGTGAAATATGTTCATCAAGGGTCCGACTATAGATCACAATGTCGTCCAAATATACAACGACAAAGTCAAACTCGGCTCATGAGAAGGAAATGGTTGTTGTGATACATTGCTTGTAGGTTTGGCATGTGTATTTGCTAGGTACGAAGTTTGTTGTGAAGACAGATAATGTGGCCAATACATTCTTCAAGACACAATGGAAGCTAAGTCCACAGCAAGTTCGCTGGCAAGAGTTCCTTGCAGAATATGACTTTCTTTGGGAATACAAGTCGGGGAGACACAATCAGGTGGACGATGCGTTAAGTCGCAAAAAGGTATTTGCTGTTGTCTATTCTATTACTCGACTTGAGGCGGATTTTCTTGATAAGATCAAGTCTTGTACTGCAAATGAGTCACTGCATGTGAAAACTATAAATCAAGTGAGAGAGGGGACCATCATCGTACCTTATGGTGATGGTTTGCATCGTGAGCTTTTGAAAGAGACGCATGATACGTTCCTGGAAGTGAGAGGATAATGTTAGCTCCATTGTCCCGATATAGCTCCCATTGTCCCGAAGATGGAACAAGATGTTGAAGCTTATGTGAAGGGTTGTCTTGTTTGCCAATTAGACAAGACTGAGCGAAAGAAGGAGGCAGGTTTACTACAACCTCTTCCTATTCCTGAAGGGTAGTGGACGTTTGTCTCTATGGACTTCATCATTGGGTTTCCGAAGGTGAATAGGTTATCATCAATCATGGTGGTGGTTGATAGGTTTTCGAAGTATGATATGTTCATTGTTGCTCCTACTGCGTGTCCGTCAAATGTCACTGCAGAGCTGTTCTTTCAAAATGTGGTGAAATACTTCGGTATACCAAAGGATGTCATAAGTGACAGGGATGCAAGATTCACAAGTCGATTCTGGACTTATTTGTTCAATCTGACGGGAACAAATTTGAAGTTTTCAACCGCAAATCATCCCCAACCTAATGGCCAAACCGAAAGGATCAAGCATCTGCTTGAGAAATATTTGAGGCATTTTGTGATGGCTGATCAAACTGGGCAGATTTAGTGCACAGTTTTCCAATAACTTGCACAAGTCCTCGGCTACGGAGATGAGTCTATTCGAGCTAATTTTGGGCGAAGCCACTTAAAATTGCACAACAGAATACAAGGAGCAAGTTCCAGTTGCATACCATTATGCCATGGGCAGGCAAGCCATGATTTAAGAGGCAAAATATAGCTTGAAGAAGGACCAAAAGAGGATGAAGAAGTATGCTGATCAAAAAAGACACCCATTGGAATTCAAAGTGGGCAACATGGTGCAATTGAAACTTACTCCGCAGATATGAAAGAAAATTGACAGCAGGGTAAGACATAGGGCACTAGTTTCAAACCTTTGAAGTTGTTGAGAAGGTTGGTGAGGTTGCGTACCGTCTAAAATTGATGGAAAGAATAAAAATCCATCAGACTTTCCATATGAGCTTCTTGAAGCCTTACATTGATGATGCCGAAGATCCAGATCAACACAAGATTAAGAGAGCTCCTACTGTGGTGCACACACAGTTTGAGGGCGAGATTGAGAAAATTTTAGATAACCAGGTTCTTGGGGTACATAAGAAAACAGGCGGACAGACTTCTTGATTCAATGGAAAGGGAAGCCCGAGATAGATGCAACTTGGTAGAAGGGTGCTTCTTTGTGACAGTATGAAAAACAAGTGGAGGACTACTTGAAGACAGCCTCGACGAGGACGTCGAATTCAACTAGCAGGGGTGGTCTGTTAGCCCCTAATGTTGGTACATGACAAATGTCTACCAGAACCAATGTCAAGGGTTTGTATGTTGCCCCTTGACATGGGTTTGTGCGGAAGAGGGAAACAATGTGCGGGGCTGGTTGTGTGTCTAAGTGAATGCATGTGACTTAGGCAAGTCAGCTTGTCAAGGAGCCTTGAGTGATGGCAAGGCAACCTTAACTTTGGGCATCGACTATGGCAAAGACAAAGCAGGCAGGCGCATGACACTTTTGTTGATTTATGATGCTGACAAAGCTCATGTCTTACTTGATACAAGTGTTAACATTGGTTGGTGTCAGATCATCCAGTTGGCGAGGTGGAAAATATTGAGGTCCTGAGGTGTTGAATTGAAAGGTTGGGTCTCTTCCCACCACTTATATGGGCTTTAACGCTAGGAGCCTCTAATAAGGACCAAGCAATTTGGAATCTGATGATAGGGAGGATAGAAAATAAAGTTCGCACATTGGCAAATAGGTATTTACCAAAAGGGGGAAAGGAAGTGTGAATTAAGAATATCCTATCGACCATTGCCACACATCTCATGTCCTTGCTAAGCACTCCAGTCGGAGTTAAGGGATTTTTTATAGATTGTATCAAGCGGAGAGAGGAAGTTTCACGTAGTAAAATGGGGGACACTTACCACACCAAAGTGTTGGGGTGGAATTGAAATTAAAGATCTAAGAGCTTTTAACAAGGCATTAATGAGAAAGTGGTTATGGAAATTTGGGATAGATGAGAAGTATAGGGTTCTAGAATGGGATCGAGGACTAAAAATGTCTCACTTCCACATATCGGTACGATTATGGAGGAATTTCATAAAGAGGTGGTAAGAGTACTTTTTTTAAAGGTAAAGTGATGGTAAGAGACTAATAGTTTAATGCGAATATTTCATTCAGAGTAGGTGGCAGGAACTGGGTGAGTTTTTTGGGGACATAGGTGGTGAGGGAACATTTTGAGAATCACATTTCCAAAAATATATAAAATTTCATGCCAAAAGGAGATACCAGTCCAACGGTTGTGGAGTCTACAAGGGGGGAAGTGCTTTGTTATTTGAGGTTTAGGAAGAACTTGAAAGACGGGGAGGTTGAAGAATTTCAAATTTTGATCAAGTTGCTTCATAAAAAATGAATTTTACATGATAGCCAAGATGTATGAAGATGGGGCTTACGGGAAACAAGCGTCTTTTCTGTCTAGTCCTATCATGAGAAGCTCCTGATTAGGGAGGAGCTAGATTTTCCACACATCTCAGTATGAATTCTTAAGATTCCAAAAATTGTGTATTTTTCCACTTGGCTAGCTGCACGGAGGGGATCTTGACTGCAGAGTACTTGAGGAAGGGAAAGATTACTTGTGTCAATTGGTACTAAAGGCTCGGGAGAAGATGTAAATCAGCTCCTTTTACACTATCGGATGGTTTGGACTCGAGTGGGTAATGTCGGGCACTGAACGAAATAGTGTTTAGCTAGACGTTAAGAAGACAGAAATCTTCTTAATGAAGACGCATGCCATGGGATGTTGCTCCTCTAGCACTTATGTGGACTGTATGGAGAGAGGAATAAGAGAGCTTTTGATGGAGTAGAGAAGGATTTTTCACACTTAAAGAATAGCATCTAATCCCTGCAACCATGCGGCTCCTATATGTATAGACAATTTGGTGTCTTTCATAGAAAATCATATTTTTAAATGGTTTTCCTATCTTGTGGTATACTTCTTGTATATGGCCATGTCTTTGCCCTTCTTTTAATAAAATGTATTACTCTATCAAAAAAGGTATTTATTACTCTAGAAATTCTATATCTTATGCTTTATTTCTAAATAATCTTGTAGGGTACGGATATAATTGCCTAGAAAAAAACTAATCCTACTTTAACTTTGAGAAATATTCAGTTTGCTTAAGACTTCGAAGAAACATCCACATGCTGCCAATCATCCAATATCATAATGTCAATAGTAATAGTCGACATCTATGTCAGATACAGAATAAACAAGAATTGTCATAAGAAGAGCGGAGGAGGCAACTGAGAGATTGTCTAATGCATTACCAAAACGAACAGCTCGAAGGACTCTTAGGGGATCATCCAAAAAGGTCTGCTTTGGAGGTAGTGGGGTGACAATTTTTCCAGACTTCAGATCTGCAATGCCTGAACAGCACGTAATTAATTAATTAGCATGTAAATTGTAATAACCTATATTTCTAGTTGCACGCAACTGAATCTGGTCAAGAGAAATAGAGCTCGTGCATACCTCTTTCTGTAAAATCTTCGACTGACTTGGTGTTTATGTTGTAAAACAAGCTGTAAAGACATAATTTTTAGTGAAAAATTAGCTGATTAAACAAGGCAACTCATTTTTATCATGTTGAAACAAAAAGCTAACTTAAAACATAGTTGGACAAATACAATAATGCATACAAAGGCAAGATTCTCCAAAATAAATGAAATGATATGGAAACATCCTCCTGTCCCAAGAGAAAATAAACAAACCAAAAAGATGCTAAGAAAACAAATAAACATACAAACTTAGAAGAAGATGAAAAAGAAACTGAGAAGCTTTCCATGAAGTTTGTGCTCTTACACTGACATGACCAAGATGCTTTTCTTTTTCCTCATTTACTCTTTTGGGTTGTTTGGGCTGGGGGAAGGGAAAATAGATCAACTAAACCAAGTTGCTGCCTACAAGTGCAAAGGTGTGGCAAATATTTAAAAAGGGTGCTGAAAAGTAAAGATATAACAAAGTACCTATTAATGGTCAAATCCCTGCGATCTGCATCCTCTTTTGCAGTGCCAAATTTCTAAGAACAGCAGATGAGAAAGACAATCTTTTAATGATGAAACTAGCGTCCGTGGCACACCGAACATACGCATGACTGTTAAAATTTTGACATTTAATTGTTTGATGTAACTGTTAGGACGGCAGCATTAAATAATGGAAAGGAATTTAATCATAACAGACATCAATGGTTAAATATTATGAAGGCATCCTATCATTGCAACGATGGTTGATTAGGTTCATAAAAAAAGGTCATACAAAAGAATAAGATAAAAGAAGCGTAAATAAGTTCAGACATTAAACTGAACTATTCTAACATATTATATAAGAGACTTTCATTAATCTTGAGCTCTTGAGCAAACAGCGGACGGGAACTGGTAACATGTTGATTCAGCATTCTCATTCACTAGATGACCATCCCAATTGATCCCAATTTAAAGGATGACACTAAGCATTGTACTCTCTTAACTGAGGCCCTTGATACCGAATGCAATAGAGGACACTCATGCAAAAGCTCTAGCTTTACTTATTCCTTCACTTACTCCCTTTTGTTATTTTTCATAGCTAGGTTTGGTAGAATCTACTAAGCCTTTCATCCCCCGCATTTACAATAAAATTAATAAGAATACAAATTTAAACACCAAAGAGAAGATATATATCTATTACCAATTCAACAATTACATACCATTGTTGGAATACGACTGTTCTCACTGTAGTCTTCCGCTCTTAAGTTGACGAAATCAATCCATACGTCATAAAGGCGCATCCTTGCTGTTTCCAAGTGCTTTGACTGTTCGGGATTGCTGTAAAGATTATAAAATAATATTTAATTAATGAAAATTTGCTATACAAGCCAACAACATTGAGAAAGTGACGTGTCACATCAAGATAAGATAATAGTAGTAATCTTAGAGTACTCCTAGTAGGATAAAAGATCCTAGAACACTTATAGCACAGAAGATTAGAATTCTCTTCCTTTTTTGGCACAAAAACTAAAAACTTGCTTCTTTTTTTAAAATATGTAGGGAAAACAAAAATTATCAGCCCTCCCAAACTCCACTCAGACGGCACAGACCTGCAAAAAGAGCTTTACTTTAATCTATTGCCCAGATAACTTTTAGCTGGATCTTTATTACAAGACTATCACTGAACATAAAGGAGGACTACAAAAAGCAACCAGCTGCACTAGAGTCATATCTATCAACTTATTTTCAGGTCAAGGTTTAATTAATTGATACCTTCTCAATTTCAACAACTTACTCCTCCCTGACAGAACTTGGCAATCATTCTCAATAACGCAATGCAAGTCCTACACTTTTGTTTTTGAGAACGGTAACAAGAATGCATGTCCTACACTACAACACTAGTTTTTTAATATCAGTGGTGCTCGGTCCACCTTGTATGTACCTCGACTAGTCCACCGGGTACCTACTACCTCTCCACCAATGCAGGTACCGAATAACTTTGCCCACCAAGGCTTAGGCAATACGGGAAGAAATCGCCTAGTGTTTTGTGTCTCTGATGGTGTTTGAACCCTCATTACAATACTATTCTTCAAAACCCAAAATTCGTATAGAGCATAGAGTTAAATAATTGGGCCTACAATAAATGAGGGACAACACAACTTCACTCCCTATTTCAAAGAAACAAAAATTTAACTAATATGCTAGTTCATGGTTCTGTCATCTCATAGATCTTAAACAGCATAGCATTAAAAAAGCTACCTACATTAAATGAGAGACAACATAGGTTAATAGGTTATCCATCCTCTATTAAATTTAGTGAGACAAAATTTAACTAATATGCTTGTTCATGGTTTTGTCATCAGTGCCAATTACTATTCACCATATTTATCCATCCTCTATTAAATTAAAAATAAACCAACTTTTACCCCTATTTTGGTTGCGTAACATCTGCCAAAACCATCCCTTCGGTGATCTGGTGGACTATTTGGAAGGAAAGGACTACAAGAGTTTTTGAAGCAAATTGGAATCTGTAACTAGCATTAAATACAGGTATATTTCTTTACTCTTTTTTTGGTGTAACATGGCTATTGCAAATGACATTGAGGTCATGGTTGACTTTTGAGCTCATTACATAGCACGTAATGTAGCTATGACTTGTAATTACTTCAACGCACTTACTTGATGATGATATCAATATACTACCTTTAACAATAAATAAAAAACATCTACCAAAATCAAGACTTCTAGTTTAATGGTACACGGCGGGAGCTTTCCACAGAACAGATGTGGGTTCAATTCTCATTGTCCCTCTTTTCCCCTTCCCTAAGAAAAATAATATGTCAAAAAAATTGGAAAAAAACATCTCATGAGGAAAGACTGCGGGAACATACCACTGGATTACACCAACTCCTTGGGTTTCCTCACCTGATGCTGATAAGTACTCATTCACTTTCTCACAGAATTCTCGTCCATACATGTTGTCTAGAGCAATATCAATATCAAAGCATTCATCACCTAGCAGCTACAGTAATAAAACTCCGTATTAGCCAAAGAATAAATAGGTATAGAAAGAAAAATAACTTAGATTAAACGACAAAACCTAATTTCTTGACTAACAAATACTTTGGCCACATTAATAGTCATAAAGATACATGTAGAAACTAGAAAGCAATTCCAAAAAAATTCCACAAGAAAGAAAGATAGTAGTTAACTGAAGCAAAAAATGAAGTAGTTTAGGCTGATAGGCTCAGGTGACATAGTTTCGAATGTTGTGAATTGAAAGAAGAGAAAAAGAATCTAGAGATGATTGTGCACACCCAATGACGTGTATTTTTTCTGTTTACTTGTGTAGAGCTTAAATAATACTCCCTCCGTTTCAATTTATGTGTAAAGAAGACATTTAAATCTTGTGGTCTTAAAGTAAAGATGTGTATAATGTACTTGAATCTTGTAGTCTGAAATATGCCATATGGAGTGTTGGAGCTAAAGAGTTACTAAATATAAAAGGAGGCGTTATTTTTAAACAGATTAAAAAGGAAAGTAAGACACATAAAATTGAAACGAAGGGAGTATATCAAGCTTCAAGTTATTAGAAAAAGGATACAAGGCTTATATAGCTGGGTAGAGTGTAAAAGATGATGTCTTTAGCTTTAGCATGTGAGACACATGCATACCTACATCTATATAATATGTCCCTGGTGTGGCCTGTGGGAAAAAAAAATAAAATATTCAGATTCTCGCATTCCATCAGAAAATGATAAGAATATATGCGTTTTTCTTCTTTGGGTCAATAGTTTTGTTGGGGGGGGGATAATAATGTTAAATCAAACACTCCATTATGAGCAAGTGTACAGAATAAATATGCATAAATCAACATTTAGGTTTAGTCTACCCTATTTACTCCAATTTAGTTACCATTTCTGTACTCTTCAATTAATGTTTTATAGGGATTCTCTTAAAAATGAACACCGTTAGTCCAGAAATCAAGTTTTTGTGCACAAGAATTATTTCCATGGTGGTTAACCTATTGCAAGCTTCCTCCTTTATTCCGGCCTGATACCAGCTATTTTTTTGCTCACATACACAGCATTCCATAGTTTAAATTGAAACTAAAAAAATTCAATTGATAAAAAGCTCATTTGGCTAAGAGTATACACTGTCACATCTGGATAAACAACATTATCCCCCCACCATTAAAATAAAGTCAGGAAAGATGATCTTGAATTTCGCGTAAATTAAACACCAGCTATACTTTACTAGTGGAAAATGCTCTTCTATCTGGTCTGAACAACTTAAAAACCAAAATGAACCGAACCTGATTCTGTTTTCAATCTATTGATGACTTGAAGACCTCAAAAAATACAAGGTGATTTCTTCCCATATGTTCGAGCCTTCGTTATCAAAGGAAATGAAATCATCCAAATTCGTATTGTAACAGTTTCTTTTAGACCCTAGTAAGTTAGCTAGGCTTTTTCTATTACTCTTCAGTTGTTATCATTTGGAAGGCTATTAATGAGATTATCCCTAGTTTCCTTAGCTTAGCTTAGTAGTAGTAGTAGCTTTCTTCCTCAGTTTAGCTAGTGTTCTTAGCTTGAATTTCAGAATGCAACAGGTTGAAAAGTTATATTGATAGAAGAAAAAAAACATGTTGTAACCTGAATAGTTTAATAATTGTGAACTAAAGTTGTATGAAAACAGATGGCGTCAAGCATACACATCAAGCAAGAATGGCGTCAAACATACACATCAAAAAAAATGGGGCCAAAGAATGTGGGGACGTCCAAAATGGGGAGTGTCACATAAATTGAAATAGACTCAATGCTGGGAGTATCAAACAGTTTAAGTAATAGCTCCTTAAGACTAAGTGCACTAACATAATTTGATTGTAAGATTTCATAATTTTGACTGTTAAATTAGGACGGTTTAATAACAGGAGAAAAACAAAGAACGATTAGGATTAGCACTAAAACCTTATCGCGAACCCAACCGCCAGCAACACGAAGCTGTGTTTTGAGATTAAATTGCTCGACAACTTGAAGAAGACAGTTGAATATCTTCTCCTCATGTTCCGTTAAATCAATATGGTCCTTCACTTGGACTGACGACGGCGGAGATGCTGGTTTCTCCACCATTGTTGTAACTCCGGCGTAAAACCCTAGCGCCGGTGGCGGTTTTTGAGATGAGAAGATGGAGAATCTCTTGAGTTTGAAGGCTGGAAGGAGGAGGGATGAACGAAGGGGAGAAGAAGTAGGAGGGTTTCGGAAAGTGAAGAGACGAGGGCGGCGAGTGGCGTTAAATGTTGAAACGGCTACGGCTATACTCAAAGCCTTCATTTTTCTCCTTTCTAACGGCCTAGTGATGACCCGCTTTTAAGCATGCTAAACGGGTCGGGTCAACCCGATGAAGCATCTGCTTGTGCTAGTCACGTGACCAACCCAATGTATTCGTTCAAAAAAATATTTATAAAATTATTTGTCAAATTGTATTTTATTTTATAATTGTTTAAAAAGAAAAATAAGGTGGACAAGCACTGGTGGAGCCACATTCAACCAAGGGATGTCAATCGATACCCCTTCACCAAAAAATTATATTGTATTTCGGCGTATCCCTTGGTAAAAATCGTGACTCCGCCATTGGGTAAGCGTAATATTGTATACAATAATGGAGGCTAGTATGATGGAGCAATACGTAAAGAGAAATCTCTAAAATTATATCAAAACAATTTGAGGGAAAAAAAAGTTATTCCTTATCAATGGGTAGAAGTATCTTGGTCCTTCTTCACAAGAGAAAATGATAATCATACGAGAAAATAATGCTGCTGGGGCATTTGTCAGCCCAAATGACATCACTAGAAACTCATAATGCCCATACCGAGTCCGAAAAGCTGTCTTAGGAACATCGGATGCCCTAATCCTCAATTGATGGTAGCCAGATCTCAAATCAATCTTAGAAAACACCTTGGCACCCTGAAGCTGATCAAATAAATTATCAATACTCGGCAATGGATACTTGTTCTTGATGGTGACTTTGTTCAACTGCCGATAATCTATACACATCCTCATCGATCCATCTTTCTTCTTCACAAACAACACAGGTGCACCCCAGGGCGAGACACTAGGTCTAATAAAGCCCTTATCAAGCAAATCTTGCAACTGCTCCTTCAACACTTTCAACTCTGGCGGGGCCATACGATTGGCGGAATGGAAATAGGTTGAGTGCCTAGAGCCAAATCAATGCAGAAATCAATATCCCTGTCGGGTGGCATCTATGGCTGGTCTGCAGGCTACACCTCTGGAAACTCACGAATAACTGGCACCGAATCTATGGAAGGAACCTCCGCACTAGAATCGCGGACATAATCCAAATAAGCTAGACACCCCTTCTCGACCATATGCCGAGCCTTCACATAAGAGATAACCATGCTGGCAGAATTGCCAAGATTCCCTCTCCACTCTAATCGAGGCAACCCCTGCAAGGCTAAGGTCACCGTCTTGGCGTGACAATCTAATATTGCATGATAAGGTGACAGCCAATCCATACCCAGTATGACATCAAAATCAACCATGTCGAGAAGTAGAAGATCTACACGAGTCTCAAGACTCCCAATGGTGACCACACACGAATGATAAACACGATCTACAACAATAGCATCTCCCACTGGTGCAGACACATACACATGAGCACTCAAGAATCACGGGGCATAACCAAATAGGAAGCAAAATAGGATGACACATAGGAGTAAGTAGATCTCAGATCAAATAGAACTAAAGCATCTCTACTGCAAACTGAAACAGTACCTGTGATAACAACGTCAGATGACTCAGCCTCAGGCCTGGCTGGGAAAGCATAACACCGGGGCTGGGCCCCACTACCCTGAACTACGTCCTTGGGATGGCCTCTAACTGGTTGGTCTCCACCTCTAACGGCCTGACCTCTACCTCTAACAGTATAGCCTCTACCTCTGGCTGCCTGACCCTTGCCTCTGGCTGGCTGAGCAGGTGGTGCAGCAACTGGTGCCGGAACCATGGCACGAGAACTCTGATGCTGTGAGCTGCCCGTTGCTCAAGGGCAAAATCTAGCAATATGCCTCGGATCACCACAAGTATAACATAACCTCGGCTGCTGTGACTACTAACCTTGAAACTGACCCTGTCGACCTGAATAACTACCCTGATAACTCTGGAGTGGAGGTGCACTAATAGGAGCTGGTGGTGCACTGTAGGCTAGCTGGTCGGAATAATGCATCTGAGGGCCACAACCACCTGAGGCAGCGTGGGATGCCTGGAGCGCTGAATGAAACGGCCTGGGAGGATGGCCTCTACCAAAAGTACTCCTGCCTCTAGGTGAGGCACCGCTGAACTCACCGGTATGACGAGGTCTCTTGTCAGACTCCTGACCTCCCTGAGTAAGAACCATTTCGACTCGTCTGGCGACAGTAACAGCCGTCTGAAAAGAAATCTCACTCCCAGACTCCTTAGCCATCTGCAATCTGATAGGTTGAGCAAGTCCATCAATAAACCTCATCAACCTCTCTCTCTCGGTGGGAAGCAGAAGAATAGCATGACGAGTCAAATCCACAAAATGGGTCACATACTGAGTAACAGTCATACTGCCCTGCTGGAGACGCTCAAACTGACGGCGACGCTCCTCTCTCAATGTGATAGGCAAAAACTTCTCTATGAAGAGCTGAGAGAACTGGTCCCAAATAAGAGCAGGCGACCCAGCTGGTCTGGTCAATAAGTAATCTCTCCACCATTTCTTGGCGGAACCAGTCATCTGAAATGCAGCAAAATCTACCCCATTGGTCTCCACTATACCCATGTTCCGTAAAACCTCGTGACAGCTATCATGATACTCATAGGGATCCTCTGAAGTAGCACCACTGAAGTGAACAGGAAAGAGCTTGATAAACCTGTCCAATCTCCATAAAGCCTCAGAAGACATAACTGGCCCATCTCCGACCTGTGCCGCAATAACCGGCTGAACTAATCCAACTAGCTGAGCTGCTGGAGCCTGATACTGGGGAGCTATCTGCTCCGGAGCGGGAGTGGTAGAAGTCTGGGCTCCTCCTCCAACCTGAGAGACTGCTGGTGCCATGGGAAATGCGCCAGTCTGGGCCACACTCTCCATAAGGCCCACCAAACGGACCAAAGCGTCCTGAAGTACTGGGGTAGCAATGAACCCCTCCGGAACCTGAGCTGGTCCGGTAGGAACAGTCTGGGCTGGAACCTCCTCCTCAAGCTCTATCTGAGGCTCCACTGTTGGGGCTATTGCTCGGGCCCTAGGCTGAGCCCTGCCCCTGCCTCGTCCTCGACCTCTGCCCCGCGTAGGAGCTGTCACTGGAGGCTATGGCCGCTGCTCAGCTGAGGAAGCGGTACGTGTTCTCGCCATCTGCGAGAGAATAAGAGTAGAAGAGTTCAATCAGTATTGAGAAAGCAAAATCGCACGACACAGAAGAATAGAAGTGAAACTTATTCCTAAACTTCATAGTCTCTGGAAGATAAGCACAGACGTCTCCGTGCCGATCCTCCAGACTCTACCAAGCTTGCTCGTGAATCGTGAGACCTGGGCAACCTAGGGCTCTGATACCAACTGTCACGACCCGAAATTTTCCACCGACGGGACCGTGATGGCGCCTAACATTTCACTTGCTAGGCAAGCCAACATTAGAAAATCGTTAAACCAATTCCTTATTTTCATTCAGTAAATAATAATAATTAACTAAGATGAAATATAATAAGTGCGGAATATCATAAAACTGTATTAATTACTACCACCCGGATCTGGAGTCACAATTCACGAGCATTCTAGAATTTACTACAAGTAATAGTCTGAAAGAAGTACAAATGTCTAAATGAAAGAAAGCAGTAGGACATAAAAAAATAGACGGGGATTTCAAGGTCTGTGAACGCCGACAGATCTACCTTGAGTCTTCGGACAACGGACCAGTAGCAAATCTCGATCAACTTGAGCCGCTATCAAAATCTGCACAGAAAGTGTAGAGTGCAGCATTAGTACAACCGACCCCATATACCGGTAAGTGTCGAGCCTAACCTTGGCGAAGTAGTGACGAGGCTAGGACAAGACACCCATATATAACCTGAACAATATAATCCTACTAGTGGCAACAACAGTAAATAAAAAAATAACATAGAAATAATGGGAAGGGAACATACAGTGGGGGAATACAACATAAAGAGTGAGAATAATGAAAAGACATAATTAAACCGAAAATCCTTAAACGAATTGAGCAAATAAAACAGCAAGGAAAACTGCACGGCATCACCCTTCGTGCTTTTACTCTCAACCTTACCAAATAAATAAATAGAACGGCACGGCATCACCCTTCGTGCATTAAACCTCTCATAATATACACGGCATCACCCTTCGTGCTTTAAACCTCTCATAATATACACGGCATCACCCTTCGTGCTTTACACTCTTCCTCACAATATAATTAATGCATGCACGACATCACCCTTCATGCTTTATACTCTTCCTCACCAATCACAAAATCAATAACAACGGATAGATAAGAGTATCCCAAAGAAACCAGTATTTTACCCATAATCAATAGCACAATGTAATCTCAACCTTAAATTAATATTCGATAGTTACCAAATCTCAGTGAAACCAAATACGAGTCACCCAACATTTTAAATAACCCGCTAAGCATGGATAGTAGAATTTAAGGCTACAAAATAGACAAGAATAGAATTTCACTCACATGCTATGACTCGACCACAACGCATAGATGCTCGTCACCTCAACTATCAATAAAACACGTAGCAAATACTCACACAATACCTATTCCCTCAAGCCAAAGTTAGACACAACACTTACCTTGCTCCGAAGGCTACTTAATTCTCAATCACAACTTTTCCTTTGGAATTCACCTCTAAACCACTCGTATCTATTCAAAAATGACTCAATAATATCAAACATTGCTAAAGGGATCAACTTTAATGAATAATTACAAATTTCCCAAATTTTTCTCCAAAAAGTCGAAAATCGAACCCGGACCCGCTTGGTCAAAATCCGAGGTTCGGACCAAAATCCATTTACCCATTCATCCCCGAGCCCGAATATGTAATTGGTTTTGGAATCCGACCTCAAATCGAGGTCTAAATCCCCAAATTTCCAAAATCCCTAGTTTCTACCCTAACCCCTAATTCTATCATAAAAATTCTAGATTTTAGGTTGAATTCTTGTAAAATGAAGTAAAAGATTGAAAGAAACGAGTTAAGGAACACTTACCTATGATTTGGGGAACAAAATGTCTTTGAAAAATCGCCCTAGGCCTCCTATCCTTTTGAAACGAGAAGAAAAATGGCTGGAGTCCGAATGAAATGAACTCACTGCCCAGCGACCTTCGCACCTGCGGTGCTTTGATCGCACCTGCACATCCGCACGTGCGAACAGGACGTGCGCTTCTGCGGAAAAGGACTGGGCCAACTGGGGCCGCACCTGCGGAAAGGGTTCCGCTTCTGCGGTCTCGCTCCCGCGGAGAGAAGTCCGCATCTGCAAAAAAAATGAAGTCCAGGCCTGGGTCGCACCTGCGGGGCTATCGCTCGACCTGCGACCAAAGGCTCGCATGTGCGGGCACACCAGATTTGGTGCACCAGCAACCTTGTTGAGGTTTGAACTCAACTCGCGCATCACCCGAATGGCACCCGAGCCCTCGGGGCTCCAAACCAAACATGCACGCAAGTCTAAAAATATCATACGGACTTACTCGCTCAATCAAATCGCCAAAATAACACCTAGAATTACGAATTTAGCACCAAATCAAATGAGATTCTCAAGAACACTTTAAAATTTCTATTTTCTCAACTGGACGTCCGAATCACGTCAAATCAACTCCGTTTCTCACCAAATTTCACAGACAGGTCTTAAATATCATAATGAACTTGTACCGGATTCCGGAACCAAAGTACCGACCCGATACTAACAATGCCAAATATCAATCAATTCAAAAAAACAAATAATTTTCAAACTTTTAATTTTCATCAAAAATTCATAACTCAAGCTAGAGACCTTAGAATTTGATTCCGGGCATCCGCCCGAGTCCCATAATTCGATACGGACCTACCGGGACCATCAAAGCACGGATTCAGGCCCGTTTACTAAAAATATTGACCGAAGTCAACTAAAACTAATTTTTAAGGCAAAAAATCTTATTTTTATTAGTTTTCAACATAAAAGCTTTTCGAAAACCTGTCCGGACTGCGCACGCAAATCGAGAAGGGTAAAAAATAAAATTTTTAAGGCTTAAGAGCGCAGATTCGAGTTCTAAAATATAAGATGACCTTTTGGGTCATCACACAAACATAAGTTTTTGACTGCCAACTAGAAGACAAAGATGTTTTACATTTTTCTAAAAACAAAGGAAGTAGAGAACGAAGAAGATATCATTAAAAAAAAAACTAAATTTGTGTTGGATTTTCAATATTTGGTATTCTTGAAACTATTATAATATCATAAAAATTAAAATGTTTTATTAAAATACATAGAGAATTAAAATATTGTGTTGAATATTTTTGTTCAATATTTTGAAAGTAATACTTTCCTAATTTTCATTTAGTATTCTATATCTATATATATGTATTATATAAATTAGTTGGTTATAGTTACTCTCTTAATACCTAGACTAGATTCCTATTTGATAATATTATGACAATATTGAAAAATATTTCAAATTTGAATATTATGTGATTTGAATATTTTCATGTACTCTGATTGAAAATTATTTCTATCAGTTTGAAAATGGTGACTACAGAATTGTATGGGATCATCAATGTTATAATTTTTGACATATGATTTGTTATATGAGAGGCTAAGCCCTTGAAAATATAACTTTTACTTACAATTTTCAGAGTCATTGCTTGCTTCAATTTGAAATTTTTTCATACGATTAGGCTAAGAAACTTTACTTACAATTGTAGTCATTGTTTGCTTCAATTTTGTCATGTGATGCAAAATTGAAAAAAGATATAGAACCGAGTATAAAGAAAAAGATAAATTCTATTTGGAATCTAATCTATTTGGATTTGAATATTAGAAAAAATATTAGTTCATAAATTTGATACAGGATTTGATGAACCGGGTGTTCAAACCCTACTTGGATTCCTTTGTGGTTGTATTTATTAATGATATCTTGATCTACTGCCACAGTCAAGAGGAGCATGAGCAGTACCTTCGGATCGTTCTTCAGACTCTAGAAGACAGCCTGTTATATGCTAAGTTCTCAAAATGCGAGTTCTGGTTGAGTTCAGTTGCTTTCTTGGGTCACATGTATTCAGGTGGATCCTAAGAAGATTGAGGCAGTCTAGAATTGGCCTAGACCCACATTAGCTACAGAGATTCGTAGTTTCTTGGGTTTGGCGGGCTATTACCGTCGATTTGTGGAGGGGTTTTCATCCATAGCATCCCCATTGACCAGATTTACCTAGAAGGGTGACCCGTTCAGGTGGTCAGACGAGTGTGAAGCGAGCTTTCAGAAGCTCAAGACAGCTTTGACTACGACACCGGTATTGATGTTACCCACAGGTTCAGGATCTTATACAGTATATTGTGACGCATCTCATATTGGTCTGGGTGCGGTATTGATGCAGGGTGGCAAGGTTATTGCATATGCTTCACGGCAGCTGAAGGTTCACGAGAAGAATTACCCTGTTCATGATCTAGAGCTGGCAGCCATTGTTCACGCGCTGAAGATTTGGAGGCACTATCTCTACGGCATGTCATGTAAGGTATTCACTGATCATCGGAGCTTGCAGTATTTGTTCAAGCAGAAGGAACTCAATTTGAGGCAGAGAAGGTGGTTGGAGCTATTGAAAGACTATGATATCACCATATTGTATCATCCTGGGAAGGCCAACGTGGTGGCCGACGCTTTGAGTAGAAAGTCAGTCAGTATGGGTAGCCTTGCATATATTCCAGTTGGTGAGAGACTGCTTGCATTAGATGTTCAGGTCTTGGCCAACCAGTTCGTAAGGTTAGATTTTATGAGTCTAGTCGTGTTCTAGCTTGTACAGTCGCTCGGTCTTCTTTGTTTGAGCGCATCAGAGATCGGTAAGATGACGATCTGCATTTACTTGTCCTTAGAGACACAGTACGGCACGGTGGTGCCAAGCAGGTTACTATTGGAGATGACGGAGTTTTGAGGATGCAAGTTCGTATTTGTGTGCCTAATGTGGATGGACTTCGTGAGTTGATCCTTGAGGAGTCCCACAGTTCCCGATATTCTATTCATCCGGGCGCCGCCAAGATGTATCAGGACTTGAGGCAACATTATTGGTGGAGGCAAATGAAGAAGGACATAATTGCCTATGTAGCTCGGTGCCTAAATTGCCAGCAGGTAAAGTGTGAGCATCAGAGACCTGGTGATTTACTTCAGAGGTTAGATATTCGTGAGTGGAAGTGGGAGCGTATCACTATGAATTTTGTTGTTGGACTCCCACGAACTCAGAGAAAGTTCGATGCAGTTTGGGTTATTGTGGACAGGCTCACTAAGTCAGCGCATTTCATTCCTATGGCAGTTACCTATTCCTCGGAGCGGTTGGTAGAGATTTATATTTGGGAGATCGTCCGTCTTCACGGTGTGCCCATGACTATCATTTTTGATTGAGGTACGCAGTTTACCTCGCACTTTTGGAGGGCAGTACAGCGTGAGTTGGGTACGCGGGTTGAGTTGAGCACATCATTTATTTTCCGATGAGGGACAAAGTACCTTAGTAAAAGGAACACTTCAAACTTTTCGTTTCTCTCCAAATCATTTCCCTTCATTTCCCATTCACACCTATTTATTAAATTAGATAAAAATCCGGCACATACTATCCTCCCTAGAACTCACTTGTAGGATTACACTGAGTATGTTATTGTTGATCAATTTATTATGAAAGTAATATTTCCTAAAGGTGTAGCGTATTTGGAAGCAAGCATTAAATAGTTGGTTTGGATTTGGCTTGAGTTCAGTTATACTATGGTAAAACTTGGTTGATCTCATCTCGGGCTTGGCTCGACTCATATTGTAGAAGCTCAACTGAGATCAACTTGACTCGGAATTGTAATAAGCCTGGTTAGGACTCTCTCACTTCTGTTTGAGGGACAATGTAACGAAAGCTATAGGGAGGTGGTTATATTAGTTGGAATAGAAGTTTAGTTTATGTTAATTAAACCCTTGAAGTTATAAGTGGTCATATAGACCCCATTAAGTTTTTTGTATTTTTCTTTTAGTCCTTTTGGCTAAGTGGAATCCTATGCTCGTTGTGAGCTACATTTAGCAGAGATATTGTATTGGTTTTTGCATATGTTGAATCCATAACCTATCTTATCCTCTTTGTTCTACTCTCCTTCTCCTTCTCTTTTCTTTATTTCTTTTTTTTCTTCTTGTTATTCACCATCAAAAAGTTCCGCTGAGCTTCGATTCTGTTACAATGGTATTAGAGCCGACTGGGCTCGGGCAATTGCGGTCACCATGTCGAAGAAGGAGGAAATTGAAGGGTTGACTGAAGGTGTCAACGAGATCCGAACTCAGCTAAATTTAGTTATGGCTGACACTACGAAACGATGCGAAGTTCTTGAAACTCAGCAAACTCAATTTTCTTCTCAGTTGCAAGAGACTCAGGAGAAGAATAGGCTACTGGAAATGAACACAAATTCGGAAACGTGAGCTTATTCTTGCGAAGATAGATGCCAACCGAAAGTCGGGTTCAGTATCCCCTTCTCCTCAATCACATACAACCCCAGCTCAAGCTACTCGTAAAATAGGTCAAACATTAGGTACCGCTACTTCTACCTTGCCTATGTTAACCTCTATAGAATTTCCTGTCATGACACCAATCTCCTGCAGTAGGATATCGTGATGACACATATTCTCTAAGATTAGATAAGCCTAACATACAGGAAAAAATAACGGAAATAATAATAGAACTTCAAATTTAAAAGCAACGAGCTATCAAAACAGAATCTGCACGATACAGATGACAATAACTCTCCAAAATCTGGTGAGACTGGGTCATAAGCTCTATACGAATATACGAAACATCCCTAATGCCTCACTATATTAATAAAGAGGATGAATTAGAAATCAAGGACAGAGGGTGACTCCGAGGCCTGCGAACGCCGGCAGGGATACCTTGAAGTCTTCGGTTTGAAAGCTCAACTCACTGGTGCCTAGCCTGGTATAAGGTACCTGGATCTGCACAAAACGATGTGCAAAAGCATAGTATGAGTATATCAAAACGGTACCCAGTAAGTATTAAGTCTAACCTCGGTAAAGTAGTGTCGAGGTCAGATCAAGACACATACTAGAAAAAATAAAAAAGTTCAACATATATGGTACAATATATTAATGGAAACAATGAGGAATATATCAAGATTTGATACACTGAATGTTAATGCAATAAAGGCATCAAGGGCGGAAACACATAATAAGAACACCAAGGAAATGATGCAAACATAACACAAGTGATGTAAATGAAAGATAACAATAAGAATCGCGTATGAGGTACCGCCTCGTATCTCATTTTACAATCACGATCAAAATCTTTTCTTATATCACCGCGGAAGCCTTATATTTAGTTTTGAAAATTATTTTTCCGAAATAGCTACTCGCGTTTTAGCCCACTTATCACACCGCGTGGGTTCAAGTAATTCCTCTACTAGCAACACGCGTATCAAGCCCCCTTTATCTCACTGCATGTATATCAACCCCTATCCTTATACTAGCGCATGTGTATCAATATCACAACATATCACAAATCACACCTCAAGTGCCCAATACCACAACATGCCAAAGAAGTCAACTATAACAATATTTCCATAATAAATAGTCCATGGCTCAACCATAATATGTACAAGAGTCTCAACAATAGCAACTGAAAGTGAATAGCTCAACAAGAATGGTATTTCAATAATTTATAACTTTGCCTCAATGTGATCACGACTTTTACAACTTCAACACCAAACTCAACAATAAGGTATTCCAAGAATTGACAACTTCAAAAGTCACAAGACCCGAAAGCCCATTCATTCACGAGTCCAACCATACTAATTTTATCAAAATTCGACATCATTTGCCCCTCCAAAACCCCAAAATTCACTCTCCAATTCCCAAGCCCTAATCTCCCAAATCTCACCTCAAAAACTCACCAACTAGGTATAATATCAGTGGGTAAACACCATTATTGAAGATAAATAGGCACAAGGAACTTACCTCAGCAAACACTTCAAAATCCTCCTCAAAATCCTCCAATATCCGAGTTCCAAAATGTGAAAATGGTAAAAAATCTCGAAGTCTTCTATTTATATATTCTGCCCAGCAAAACCGCACTTGCAGACCTCATGTCGCATCTGCGACGCCGCACCTATAGAAATTCCATTGTAGGTGTGGATCCCACTTAAGTTCCCAGATTCTGCATCTGCGGTCACATATTCGCACCTGCGGGCTCTGCCCGCTTCTACGACCCTTGCCACTCAGGCCTTTTTCCGCATGTGCGCCTCTTCTTCTGCATCTGCGGTTTCGAAGATGCGCTCATAACCTTGCATATGCGCTTCCAGTCCAACCCGGCCTTGCCCGCATATGCGTCCTCCTCTTCTCTTCTGCGGGGTCGTACCTGCGGGCTTCCACCGCAGGTGCGAAACACCAGAACACCAGAAGAAACCAGCAATGCCTAAGTCTAAAGTTCCTTCTGATGGGCATCTGAAATACCCCCGAGGCCCCCGGGACCTCAACCAAACATACCAACAAGTCATATAACCCCATGCGGACTTAGTCAAACCTTCGAATCACTCAAAACAACATCAAAACACCAATTACAACGAATTCAAGCCTAAAGAAATAAAATTTCAAATTCCACAAACGACGCCGAAACCTACCAAACCACGTTTGATTGACCTCAAATTTTGCACGCAAGTCATATTCAACATTACGGACCTACTCCAACTTCTGGAATCGGAATCCGACCCCGATATCAAAAAGTCAACCCCCCGGTCAAACTTCCCAAAAATTCGACTTTCGTCATTTCAAGCCTAAATTAGCTACAAACCTCAAATTCACAGTCCGTACACGCTCTTAAGTCCAAAATCACCCAACGGAGCTAACGGAACCGACGGAACTCCATTCCGGAGTCGTCTTCACACACTTCCGACTATGGTCAAAATCCTTAGACTTAAGCTTCCATTTTAGGGACTAAGTGTTCCAAAACACTCTGAAACCAAAAATAAGACCTCCCGGCAAGTCACTTAAGCAGAAACAGATACGGGGAAAATAGTAAATAGGAGATCGGGGCTAATAGACTCAAAACGACCGGTCGGGTCGTTACATCCTCCCCCTATTAAAACAATTGTCCATCCTCGAACGAACATAGAGACATACCTGAAGTGGTGAAAAGATGAGGATAACGGCTGCGCATATCATGCTCGGTCTCCTAAGTCGCCTTCTCGACCGGCTGACCCTCCACTGAACCTTCATAGAAGCAATATTCTTCGACCTCAGCTTTCGAACCTGCCTATCTAAGATCGCCACCGGCTCTTCAACATAAGATAAATCCTTGTCCAACTATACTGAGCTGAAATCCAACACGTGAGACGGATCGCTGTGATACTTCAGGAGCATAGAAACATGGAATACTGGATGAACTCCTGCTAGACTGGGAGGCAAGGCAAGCTCATAAGCAACCTCCCCAACACGTCGCAGTACCTCAAATGGACCGATAAACCTCAGGCTCAGCTTTCCCTCCTTTTGCGAACCTCATAACACATTTCATGGGTGACACCCGGAGCAAGACCCGCTCTCCAACCATGAATGCAACATTGCGAACCTTCCGATCTGCATAACTCTTCTGTTTGGACTGGGTTGTGCGTTGTCTATCCTGAATCACCCTAACCTTCTCCAGAGCATCCTGAACCAAGTCTGTACCCAATAATCTAGCCTCGCCCGGCTCGAACCAACTCACTGGAGACCTACACCGCCTACCATATAGAGCCTCATACGGTGCCGTTTGGATGCTCGGCCGGTAACTATTGTTGTAAGCAAACTCCGTTTGAGGCAAGAACTGATCCCACGAATCCCCAAACTCCATCACACACGCACGGAGCATATCCTCTAATATCTGAATAGTGCGCTCGGACTGTCTGTCCGTCTGAGGGTAAAATGTTGTGATCAACTCCACTCGAGTACCTAACTCATGTTGTACGGCCCTCCATAACCGTGATGTAAACTCCGTACCTCGGTCAGAAATGATAGATACCGGTATGCCATGAAGCCTGACGATCTCGCGGATATACACTCGAGCTAGCTGCTCGGAAGAATAGGTAGTCATCACAGGAATGAAATGAGATAACTTGGTCGGCCGGTCTACAATTACCCAAACTGCATCAAACTTCCGCTGAGTCTGTGGAAGTCCAACAATGAAATCCATAGTGATCCGCTCCCATTTCCACTCCAGAATCTCTAACTTTTGAAGCAACCCAGCTAGTCGTTGATGCTCATACTTCACTTGCTGGAAATTTAGGCACCAAGCTACATACTCCACTATGTCCTTCTTCATTCTCCTCCACTAGTAATGCTGTCTCAAGTCCTGATACATCTTCGCGGTGCCCGGATGAATAGAATACCGCGAACTGTGAGTCTCCTAGAGAATCAACTCACGCAAACCATCTACATTGGGCATACATAGCCTGCCATGCATCCTCAATAGCGACCTCCCTAGCATCACCACGCTGGACCGTGTCCTTAAGGATGAGCAAATGGGGGTCATCATACTGACGCTCCCTGATACGATCATAAAGAGAAGACCGAGAGACCACATAAGCCAATACTCGACTCGACTCAGAAATGTCTAATCTAACAAACTGGTTGGCTAAGGCCTGAACATCCAATGCCAATGGCCTCTCTGCTGCTGGAAGATATGCTAAGCTCCCCAAACTCTCCGCCCGGCGACTCAAGGTATCGACCACCACATTGGCCTTCCCAGGATGGTACAAAATAGTGATATCATAGTCCTTAAGAAGATCCAACCACCTCTGATGACGCAAGTTAAGATCCTTCTGTGTTGAACAGATGCTGCAAACTTCGATGATCAGTATAAATCTCACAATAGACCCCATACAAATAGTGCCGCTAAATCTTCAAGGGGTGAACAATAGCTGCTAACTCAAGGTTGTGGACATGATAATTCTTCTCATAGGGCTTCAACTGGCGCGAAGCATAAGCAATCACTCTACCCTCCTGCATCAGAACACACCTAATACCTATCCACGAGGCATTACAATACACTGTGTAAGAACCAGAAGTTGATGGAAGAACTAGAACTAGAGTCGTGGTCAAAGCAGTCTTGAGCTTCTGAAAGCTCTCCTCGCACTCATCTGAACACCTGAAAGGAGCACCCTTCTGGGTCAATTTAGTCAAGGGCGATGCAATAGATGAGAAACCCTCCATAAAATGACAGTAATAGCCCGCCAACCCAAGAAAGCTCCGAATCTCCGCGGCTGAGGACGGTCTGGGCCAACTCTACACTGCTTTTATCTTCTACGGATCCACCTGAATACCTTCGCTGGACACCACGTGCCCTAAGAACGCCACTGAACTGAGCCAAAACTCATACTTGGAGAACTTTGCATAAAGCTTCTCCTCCCTCAATCGCTGTAACACAATCCTCAGATGTTGAGCATGCTCTTCCTGGCTACGAGAGTACACCAGGATGTCATCAATGAATACAATAGCGAATGAGTCAAGATAAGGCTGAAACACACTGTTCATCAGATGCATGAGCGTTGTTGGGGCGTTAGTTAGCCCAAAAGACATCACAAGGAACTCATAATGGCCATATCGGGTCCTGAAAGCTGTCTTAAGAATTTCTGAGTCCCGAATCTTCAGCTAGTGATACCCTGATCTCAAATCAATCTTGGAGAACACCATCGCTCTCTAAAGTTGGTCAAACAAATCATCAATATGCAGAAAAAGATATTTGTTCTTGATTGTGACCTTGTTTAACTGTCTGTAATCAATGCACATTCTCATAGTACCATCATTCTTCTTCACAAATAGAACTGGTGCACTCCAAGGTGACAAGCTAGGCCGAATAAACCCCTTATCAAAGAGTTCCTGAAGTTGCTCCTTCAACTCCCTCAACTCAGCCGGTGCCATACGGTACGGTAGAATAGAAATGGGTTGAGTGCCTGATACCAAATCAATACCGAAATCAATATCCCTGTCTGGCAGCATGCCCGTCAGGTCTGCAGGAAACACATCCGGGAAATCTCGTACCACCGGAAAAGAATCAATAGCAGGAGCCTCTGCACTAACATCCCTCACAAAGGCCAGATAAGATAGACAACCTTTCTCAACCATCCGCTGAGCTTTCAAGTATGAAATCACTCTACTGGGAACATAATCTATAGAGTCGCTCCACTCAACTCTCGGCAACCCCGGCATCGCCAACATCACGGTCTTAGCATGACAATCTAGAACAGCATGACATGGAGACAACCAATCCATACCCAATATCACGTCAAAATCGACCATACTAAGCAACAAGAGATCTACTCTGATCTCCAGGCTCCCAATAGTCACCACACATGACTGATATACTCGATCCACAATAATAGTATCGCCCACCGGAGTATATACATAAACAGATAAAACTAGAGACTCACGGGGCATATCTAGAAAATGAGCGAAATACGAAGATACATATGAATAAGTGGAACCAGGGTCAAATAATACAGAGACATCTCTATGGAAAACTGAGACAATACCTGTAATCACAGCATCTGAAGCAATGGCATCTGGTCTGGCAGAGAGAGCATAGAAAAGGGCCTGGCCACCCCCTGATCAGCTTCCCCCTCTCGGGCGATCCCTAGGTGACTGAGCCCTACCTCGAGCTGGCTGGACGAGTGGTGGAGCTGCTGGTGCTGGTGCCATCGGCCGAGTACTCTGTTGTGGAGCCCCACTCAATAACCTAGGGCAATCTCTCTTAATGTGACCAAAATCTCTGCACTCGAAACAACCCCTCCTCTGACGGAACTACTGCTCCTGATGCCCAGAGGAACTACCCGAGGAAACCTGAGCTGATGAGGCATGGTGAGAACTTTGCGCTGGTAGTGCACTGAATGACGACTGGCCCTGCTGATGACTGTGTGATCCGTGGCCAGATGATGCACCATGGTGGACTGGGCGAGCCGTCTGAGCATGTCTGAAAGGACGACCCCTATCGTGGTGGAACTGCCCCCATAAGGAACACCACTAAATCCACCTTGTCCACGAGGCCTCTTGGCCTTCCTCCTAACCTGCTCCTGTCTGTGAACCATCTCAATATGACCAACAATATCGACAACCTCGTCGAAAGTAGCACCAGACACTCTCTCTAGTCATAAGCAATCGCAGCTGAAAAGTGAGGCCATCTATGAACCTCCTGATCCTCTCCCTGTCGGTGGGAACCAACCAGAAGGCATGACGGGTCAACTCTGAAAATCTCATCTCATACTGCGTCACAGACATATCATCCTGATGAAGCTGCTCGAACTGCCTGCACAGCTCCTCTCTACGGGACTGAGGCACGAACTTCTCCAGGAATAGACCGGAGAACTGCTGCCAGGTAAGGGGTGCTGTGCCGACCAGTCTTCGCCTCTTGTAAGCCTCCCACCAACTGAAGGTAGCCCCAGATAACTGAAAAGTAGTGAATGAGACCCCACTGGTCTCTAGAATACTTGTTGTACGGAGTATCCTCTGACACCTATCCAAGAAGCCATGTGCATCCTCTCCTTCAGTACCACTGAAAGATGGAGGCTGGAGTCTCCCAAACCTCTCCAATCGATGCTGCTCATCATCAGGCATGATAGGTACCACATAGTCCTGAGCAGCTACAACCGGCTGGGCTGGTGGTGCCCCCGATATCTGGAATCCCTGTATCATCTGCTCCGTTGTGCGGGCGGGGGGAGTCTGAGCACCTCCCCCGGCCGGAGAAGTGGTTGATGCGGCCGAAACAGAGACCACATGAGCAAGACTGGTACACGCGGTCAGAATCTGAGCTAAGGCCTCTTGAAGGCTCGGAATCACAATAGGCACAAGTGGTGCCTGATCTAGTCCCACCGGCCCATCCCCAACTAGAGCATGCTCCTGAACTGGGGCAACTGGTGGTTCTGCAGGTGCTGTCCTAACTGCGGTGCAAGCTGCACCTCTGCCCCTACCACGGCCTCTACCGCGACCTTGGCCTCTCACAGTCCTGGCTGGAGGTACTGGTGGTTGTCTGTCCTACCCCGTAATACGAGTCATCACCATCTGTGAGAGAATAAAACAACAGATGTTTAGTCATCAGAATCAACAGATTCGCACGACAAGAATTCAAGAATGTGAAGTTTTTCCTAAGGGTTCGGCAGCCTCTCGAAGATAAGTATATACGTCTCCGTACCGATCCGCACGACACTACTAAACCTGATCATGACTCGTGAGACCTATGTAACCTAGGCTCTGATACTAACTTGTCACGACACAAAACCTAACCCGTCGTGATGGCGCTTATCGTGATACTAGGAAAGGCGACATCTCCAAAACACTTTCAATATTTAACAAAAATGAATTAATATATTTAAAAATAACCGGCGTCTTTAATGAATATGGGGCAAAACCCAAAGCATAAGTGCGAAAAAATAGCCCGACATCGAGGTGTCACTGAATCATGAGCATCTAGATATCCAGTCTAATACAAACAATGTCTGAGTATCAATACTGAAAAGAAATAAAACATAGAAGGAGAGACAAGGTCTGCGGACGTCGGCAGCTACCTCGTAGTCTCCGGTACTCGATCATGCACGAACTCAATGACCTACATGATCAAACACACCTGGATCTGGACATGAAGTGCAGGGTGTAGCATGAGTACAACCAACTCAGCAAGTAATAGAAATAAATAAAGATTGAGAAGGTAGTGACGAGTTATACAAATGCAGTTCATTTTCAATAATTCCAGCAAAGAATAGATATGCTTTCAAATCCGGCAGTTCAAGTCAAATTAGTTTATACAGTTACAATGCAGGTAATCCGGATATAGAATCTTTCAGAAATTTCACAACAATGACTGATAGCAACTAAGTGCATCAACAAATGGAAACAAGTACAGCCTCTCAGGGTAACAGATACTCAACTTGTCACAATAGCTCAATCACTCGGCTCTCAGCCCTCAGTACTCACACTCAATAGGTACCTGTACTCACTAGGGGTGTGCAGATTCCGGAGGGGCTCATTTCAGCCCAAGCGTTATATCCGCACGGACAAATCACATGCTATAGTATCAATATATGGAATCGCACGGACAACTCACGTGCTATAGTATCAATACCTCACAGACAGGCCCTCGACATCACTCGGTCATCAACCTCTCTAATCTCTCGGGCTCTCGAAAATCACAAAGATCGGTCCAAACAAAGATAACATAGTGTATCAACAAGAATCAAGAAGAGGTTGAGATATGATACGCAAGTAAAACCATGACTGAGTACAAAACAACAATCAGCAAGTAATTCAATAAGTACGCGACCTGTGTGGGTACCAAAAGTACCATCACATAGCCTAAGCATTATTTCTAACATGATTTGCAGCCAAATTTCTATAACACAGGGAGAGCATATAGTTAGCAACAAGTTATTCAACTTTATAGTTTCATGAAATGGACCAAGTCCCAATTTCTATGGTGCATGTCCACACACCCGTCACCTCCAAAATACTCACATAATCCAATAATCCGGAGTTTCATAGCCTTAAGACCAGATTTAAAATTATTACTTACCTCAAACTGCACAAAATCCTACTTTGCAATGCCCTTGCCCCTCAAATCAATCTCCAAATTTCCCGAATCTAGCCACAAGCAGTACGATATAATTAATATAAGTTAAAAGAATTGATTCCACAAGAAAAATACGAAATTATAAGCCAAAATCTGAAATAGGCTCAAATAGGCCCTTGGGCCCACGTCTTGAAATCCGAAAAGAGTCACAAAACAAGAAAGCTCATTCACTCACGAGTCCAACCATACCAATTTTCCATCATCATTTGACTCTCCAAAACCCCAAAATTCACTCTCCAATTTCCAAGCCTTAATCTCCCAAATCTCACCTCAAAAACTCAGCAACTTAGGTGTAAAATCAGTGGATAAACACCATTATTGAAGATAAATAGGCACAAGGAACTTACCTCAACAAACACTTCAAAATCCTCCTCAAAATCCTCCAAAATCCGAGTGTCAAAATGTAAAAATGGTGAAAAATCTCAAAGTCTTCTATTTATATATTCTTCCCAGCAAAACTGCACATGCGGACCTCCTGTCGCATCTACGACACTGCACCTGCGGAAATTCTATCGTAGGTGCAGATCCCACTTAAGTTCCCAGATTCCGCATCTGCGGTCACATATTCGCACCTGCGGGCTCTGCCCGCTTCTGCGATCCTTGCCACTCAGGCTTTTTTCCTCATATGCATCTCTTCTTCCGCATCTGCGGTTTCGCAGATGCTCTCCTAACCTCGCATCTATGCTTACAGTCCAACCTGGCCTTGCCCGTATCTGCGTCCTCCTCTTCTCTTCTACGGGGCCGCACCTGCGGGCTTCTACCACAGGTGCGAAACACCAGAACACCAGAAGAAACTAGCAATGCCTAAGTCCAAATTTCCTTCCAATGGGCATCCGAAACACCCCCGAGGTCCCCGGGACCTCAACCAAACATACCAACAAGTCATATAATCCAATGGGGACTTAGTCGAACCTTCGAATCACTGAAAACAACATCAAAACACCAATTACACCCGGATTCAAGCCTAAAGAACTTTTAAACTTTCAAATTCCATAAATGACGCGGAAACCTACCAAACTACGTCCGATTTACCTCAAATTTTTTACACAAGTCATATTCAACATTACTGACCTACTCCAACTTTCGGAATTAGAATCCGACCCCGATATCAAAAAGTCAACCCCCCGGTCAAACTTTCCAAAAATTTGACTTTCGCCATTTCAAGCCTAAATTAGCTACAGAACTCAAATTCACAGTCCGTACACGCTCCTAAGTCTAAAATTACCCAACGGAGCTAACGGAACTGACGAAACTCCATTCCGGAGTCGTCTTCACATACTTCCAACTACGGTCAAAATCTGGAGACTTAAGCTTCCGTTTTAGGGGCTAAGTGTCCCAAAACACTCTGAAACCAAAAACAAGACCTCCCGGCAAGTCACTTAAGCAGAAACAGATACGTGGAAAATAGTAAAATAGGGGATCGGGTCTAGTACACTCAAAACGGCCAGCCGGATCGTTACACTTTTACTTATTCAGGTTTGACATCCTGATCCTCCTACTTTATGAAGTTTCGACCAGATATCTAAACTTTATCAAAACATATGTTTTAAACACTTCTGATACTGCGCGTTGCTCACTCGAGTTGGCATGGAGGACATATCAAATCCACCTCAGCTAAATTAAATCATGTCATTATTTATTTTTATAAAATATTATTTTTACTTCTCTTTCTCTTCCTCTTGCGCAGTCAACCACCACTCTCTATGCCTTCTTTTCCTCTACTTCCGCCTCCCCCTTCAACCATTGATCGATGGTGTCCTCGCCCAAAACCAAAACAACGAGCAGACCAGGGATATAGAACAATAAGCAACATCACCGGCCGAAAAACCCACTCTGTATTAGTCCTCACGCCATCAATAAAGAATTCCAAAATCCTCTTAAGGAAGAAAAAGTTATCACATATTTAGCTTCCTTCCACTTTCTGTTTATTGTCTCTATAGAGCAAGGCACCAAAAAGAATAAATTGTGGGTACAATCTTAATATTCATTAAATTTTTGGCCACAATTATTCCAATTCAAAGGTTACCAAGATTTGGGTCTTCTTGACATGGCTAGAAAAGCCAACATGGTCAACTGGCTAATCAGAAGTTTTGAATATGTGGCGATGAGGGATGTCACTGATAGATGAAAAGGTGGGGGGAGGGGGCTGTTGCAATGGGTTTTGGGTTAAAATAGGGGAGGAGGAAAAACGTGAAAAGGGAGGGAGATAGAGAAAAATGGGATTTGGGGTTAGGGGGTGGAGCAGAACGTTAAGTGAAAGAGAAAAGCAAACTTTGATCTTTTCTTTTTTTTCTCTAATTTGATTTTTTGTATTTTTCTTTTCTCTTTTTCATTTTTCCCCTTATTTTATTCATTTTTTTATATTTAAATTTGTATGTTCACGCTCCTTATACGCGTGAAATACACGTATTTTGTCCAGTTCAGCAATTAAATTGCCACATATACTTGGTCAATGGTCAGAGGAATTTAAAATACTAACTTTGAACAATTATAAATGTCTAGATGAAACTTCATTGAGTATAGGGACCTGAATGACAAACGCAAACAACTATAAGTGTCTACGAGGCTATTCTGCCTTTAAATTTTAAAATAAAAGCTACAATATTTGATTTGATTTGATATTAAGGAAACTAGCAAAATATTTGTTTATGTATTTAGCAAATTATTTTTATCTTTCGAAACTCTTAAATATAATATTGTCATCCTTATTTTAAACATTTAAACTTTTATATAATGAAACAAATCAAAACTGATTTAAGATAATTTTGAAGCAGAAGAACAAATAAACAAATAAAAATAAAATTAGAAAAAGTTTTTATTTATAATTTTATATCTTTTAATAATTATATTTTATTGTACTTAGTTATAAATATACCTCAGTGATGTACATAATATAGAGGTGGGGGATGGGAGAATATTTTTAAAAAAAATACAGGGAGTGTATCGAAACATGAGATAGATAAATTAATTTTGTATTTTAAGTGATTTTAAAAAAATCAACTAAAACCAACAAAACAAGCTGAGGGTCTTCCGGAAATATCCTCTCTGCCTTTTTTTAAGTAGGGCTAAGGTTCTGCGTACACTCTACCCTCCCTAGACCTCAATTGTGAAACTACACTGAGTATGTATGTGATCGACTAAAACCAACAAAATTAGAAAAAATTACTCTCTACCAGTTGGGATAAAAATGCTACTAAAATTGGTCCACATTTTACATTCTTACCTAGTTTAGTCTTTTTTTATATATAATTTTATTTTTTTTCATTCCTTAGCCCAATATTTTATTTCTTAAAGAATTGATGGAAATTTTTGATACCTCATTTCTTGCAATCAATAGCTATAACACTTATATTGCCCAGTTTCCAACCTCACACTCGATATCCCTGAAGGAAAGAATAAAAATTTGCCTAAAGAAATATTTTATCTTAAGTTAAAATCATTACAACCTTTTTATGATGTCTTGATTTTCTTTCTCTACCATGCTTCTTGGGTATCGTTTTGACTGGACTAGTAATGAAACTTGATGCTGAAATATTTGGCTGGTTCTTCATTAATTATAGGCGGTGGAGGATGCACAATCCCAAAAGCACCAGGTAGATGTGGGGAAGACATGTGCTCAAGAATGTCTCTATGGTAACCCTGAACCACAAAGTTTCTCCGATCACAGTCTAAGAACATATTTCACAGCCCAATTTGTCTTTACCGAGATCTTGTCTCTCACAATAGCAAAGCTAATTTGGATTGAGGGATGTCTCAATCGATTGAAAACGTCAAGAGGAGTTTGAAGATTAACTTTAAAATGATTTGGAATAGATTTGAGTAAAATTTTAAATATCAGTTTTTTGAGTTTGTTAGTTGTTTGGATTGAGTGTTGCTCGAATCGATTGAAAACATCGAGAGGAGTTCAAAACTTAAATATGAAGTGATTTTGAGTAGATTTGAGCTAAATTTCAAAAGAGGCTCAATGAAGAAGACAAAGTCAGTTTTTATATAATAACGTGTATAAGATTGTATAATAGTGCATATGGGTGTATAAACATCTCTTATATATTATTATACACTTTTATATACCTATATACATAATGTTCTACCTTGTGTAAAAGTGAATAAGTGAACTTCTTCTATGATTTCAGTTGCAATTCTTGTTTAAAGTCAGTTCAAATCCCCATTAAATGACTTTCAGTTTTGTAATCAAGCTCCATAGACTATTTCTAACAAGTCTAAACAACATCCACTCCAAATTTCTTACTAAATCATATTCGAAAATTAAATCCACTTATTTAAGCTTGTTGAATAATGGCGGATTACCTCAAAAATCTAATTTTCACCACCTAAATGGATTTGATTTGTTGAACTAATATTTAAGCATAGTTAATGATTCAGAGGCTGGGTTAGAACCTTGAGATTTTTAAAAAATAATAATTAAATAGCAATTTCGAGAATCTGTTTGAAGTTGGATGTTGAATCTTGGCCTATTATTTTTGGGCTACATGTCACGTCCTTAGTCGTTAACTAAGTATACGTGCGATACTTGACAATTCGCTCACGATCTTGCACAACTTGCTCACGTTCTTGCTATGCCAAGTCAGCCTTACTACACTCAAGATCGCTAAGAGAATGGTAAAAAGAATACAAGAGAATTGTTAAAGGAAGCTTTGTATTAGAGAGAATTTGAATTGTTTGCTTGGTGAATTACAAATGAATGGCCCCCTTTATATACTAGTCTCCTAGGGGCTAGTGTGTAAATATTAATTGTTACACAAGTCCTTAATATTTACAAGATAAGGGCTTTCTATAGAATTCTCTACAAGCCTAGAAGATTCCAAGGACTTTCCTAGCAAATCCATAGGGATCTAGGGTCTTCCAAAGGAAATGTCCATACTTTTCTAGAATCTTCTCACAAATGCTAGCCTTCCTCTTATGTAAGCTTCCACATGGCTTTAATATTTGCCAAATGACACCTATGTAGCATGATGACATGGCGAGTCATCACACTCTCCCCCACCTAATGTTGCGACGACCGCGGCGCAATGCTACTGCATAAACTTTTGAATCTTATCTTTGAATTTCCATAAGTCTTCATATCATTCCACGTGGCCTCCTCTGGTGATTGCCCCTTCCAATGGACAAGGAACATAGCGGTGGCTTTTTGCCCTTCTTTTCGCCTGGCCTGGTAATCCATGATAGCCTCAATCTCCCTATCATGTGAGGAGGTGATAGTCCTATGCTCGACTTGATTGGCCCCTACTCGGATCATCCGTATCTTCATGATATGGCTTAAGCATGCTGGCATGGAAGACAAGGTAGATCTTAAGATACGATGGCATGTAAAGCTTGTATAAGATCTTGCCTACCTTGGCGACGATCTTAAATGGCCCTTCATACTTGCGAATCAGATTCTGATACATGCCCTGTAGTGCCTTGAACTGTCTTGGGTTAAACTTAACCATGACCATGTCCCCAACTCTATAGTCCATAGGACGCTGCTTACGGTCCGCAGACTTTTTCATCTTCTTAGCTGCCTTATCCAAGTAGGACTTAGCAGTGTCAAGCTACTCCTCCAATCCTTTGGCCATATGATAAGCCCCTAAACTCTTTCCCTCAAACGCAGCTGGTAATGAATGTGGAGTTTGTGGTTGTTGGCTTGTGGCTAGCTCAAATGGTGTCAGCCCCGTGGACTCACTCCGCTGCAAGTTATAAGAGAATTGGGCGATGTCTAGGAGCCTTGCCTAATCTTTCTGATGCGTGCTTACATAATGCCTCAAGTAGCATTCTAGTAAGGCATTGACCCGTTCTGTTTGTCCATCCGTCTGTGAGTGGAAACTAGTGGAAAAGTGCAGTTCCGTGCCAAGTGTGTCGAATAACTCTCTCCAAAAGTTTCCAGTAAAACGGGGGTCTCGATCACTGATAATATACCTTGGTAAGCCCCAATACTTCACCACGTTCTTAAAGATTAGTATGGTGGCTTCCTTGGCAGTGCAACCTGGTGAGGCGGGCATGAAGGTGGCATATTTGGAAAACCTATCCACCACCACCATAATAGTACCATAACTGTCGGACTTCAGTAGGCAAGTGATAAAGTCCATAGTCACGCTCTCCCATAGACGTTCTGCAACTGGTAGTGGCTCCAAAAGTCCTCCTGGTTTTTTTGCTCAACCTTGTTCTGTTGACAGACAAGACAAGTCTGCACATAACACTCTATGTCATCTCACATGCGTGGCCAATAGTAGACTGACTCAACCAGGCCCTAGTGCGACGTTGGCCTAGATGACCAGCCCACATTGTGTCATGACTCTCCCTTATGAACCGCCGTCTAATGTCTCCAACCTTAGGCACGTAGACCTGCCGACCTGTGGTAAGTAGTAGGCCGTCTTCGACCCAAAAATGTCTCGTATTGCCCTGGTTGGCTAACTCGACAAGTTGTTTGGTTGCTGGATCATGTTGCATGCCTTCTTTTATAGCCTCACGAATGTCCCATTTGTTGAAGTGATTGCAGCAAGCTCGGCTTTCCGGATCAAGGCATCGGCTACAATGTTACTTTTGCCCAGTTTATACTCCAGCACACAATCAAATTCGGCCAAGAAATCCTACCACCGAGCCTGTTTTGGTGTGAGCTTCTTCTGTGTCTGAAAGTAGCTAGTAGCTACATTGTCGGTCTTGACCACGAACCTCGACCCAAGAAAATAATGTCGCCATGTACGAAGGCAATGCACAATAGTAGTCATCTCCTTCTCTTGCACTGTGTAACTCCGCTCCGTCTCATTTAACTTGCGGGTCTCAAATGCTATGGGATGCTTATCCTGTATCAAGACACCCCCAATGGAAAAATCTGAGGCATTTGTATGCACCTCAAATGTTTTGGCAAAGTCAGGTAATGCCAAGACTGGATCCTCTGTTACAGCTGCCTTGAGGTATTCAAAATTCGTTTAACAATGCTCTATCCAAACACATGGCTTGTTCTTCTTTAGCAACTCAGTCAATGGTGCGGCCTTTGTTGAGTAGCCACAGATGAACCGACGATAGTAGTTAACAAGGCCAAGGAAGGATCTCAACTCAGTTACCTTTATAGGTGCCTCCCACTCCTGGATAGCACGTACCTTAGCCTCGTCCATGCGTAGCTCGCCATTGCTAATAACATGGCCTAAGAAGTGCACCTTTGATTGTGCAAACTCGCATTTCTCCCTCTTGATGTATAGCTCGTTCTCCCGCAAGACTTGGAAAACCTTCCTTAAGTGCTCCATGTGCTCCTCCAAGGTGTTGTTGTAGATGACTATGTCGTCTAGGTAGACTACCAGGAATTGATCAAGGTAGGGATGGAAAATCTTGTTCATAAGGGTGCAAAATGTGGCTGGTGCATTGGTTAAGCCGAAGGGCATCACCAACCACTCAAAGGCTCCATATCTCATCACACATGTTGTCTTCGGCTCATCCCTTTTCTGCAATGTGAACCTAGTAGTAGCCTTTGCGAAGATCCACCTTGGTAAAGTACTTGGCTTGCCCAAGTCTATCGAACAATTCAGCAATGAGATGGATCGGGTACTTATTCTTCATTATGACCTCATTAAGTGCTCGATAGTCTATGCACAAGCGCATCGATCCATTCTTCTTCTTCCAGAACAATACCGGTGCGCCGAAAGGTGCCTTTGATGGGCGAATGTGACTAGCATCTAGCAGCTCTTTCAATTAATTCCTGAGCTCCTCTAGCTCAGGCGGTGCCATACGATATGGGGCAAATACGGGTGGCTTAGCCCCTGGCTCCAACTCAATCTTGTGATCCACCTCTCGCCTAGGAGGCAAGTGCTTAGGCAACTCCTCGGGCATGACATCTTTGTTTTTCTCAAGCAACTTCCTTATGCAAGGCAGCAGTGTCTCTTGAAAACTCTTGTCTTCCTCCAGACTTGCGATGGTTGTGACAAATGTCGGCTCCCCTTTCTTGATCCCCTTGACAACCTGCATAGCTGAGAGTTATGCTTGGATCTGTCCGTGTAGCATAGTCACTGTAGGTACCATGCAAGCTCATTCTTGCTCTATAACCAAGAGATGTTGGATGTAGGGGTCGATCAAAGTATGACAATGTTTAAAGAACTCTTGCCCCAATATGATGTCTCAGATATCCATAGCAGTTACGGTAAAGTTTTTCATACCTTTCCAAGTTCCCAATTTGACACCAACTCCATTAGCTACCACACGAGCATTCTATACCCCGGCATTCCCACTCTTGACGCGAGAGTTGGTTGGAGCAAGCTTTAATTCTAGTCTCTTTGCGGCAGTCTCAGTCACGAAATTATGAGTTGCTCCAGTATCCACCATTGCACGAGCAGGCTTGTTATTGATGGTGAGATCCACATACTGATTGCCATTCTCGGCAGGTTGGATATCTTGCTTCGTGACAGCACCACATAATCCGATCATACACAATTGTGCGATTCCCGAACTCTCTCCTTGCGGCTGCTCCTTCCGTTCACGGACCATGGCGTTGAGGCTTTTTAGGTCGGGACAATTCCTGAAGTTGTGCGGCCCTCCTCATATATAACATCCCTTCTTCTCGGCCTGCGCCTTCTTTTCGGCGTAGCCCTGGCGGCCACTTGACTTTTTGGAATCTTGAGTTTTGTAGTATTATTGTTGTATCTCCTTGCCTTTGCCACGGTCTCCCCCACATTTGACATTGTTAAACTTTGTTTCTTTGCCTTTGCCTTTGTCGTGCTTGTCATGCGTGAAATCCATCAATGATTCGGCCTCCACTATGGCTTGGTCTATATCGGCGACTTAACGGCGTTGCAACTCCTGCTTAGCCCAATTTTGTAACCCGTCCATGAAGTGGAACAACAAGTCATCATTGGTCAAGTTGGGGATTTGAAGCATAAAGGTAGTGAACTCCTTGACAAAGACACGTATGCTCCCTGTTTGCTTCAACTCCCTAAGCTTGCGCCTCGCCTCGTACAAGACATTGTTTGGAAAGAATTATCGCTTGAGCTCAGCTTTGAACTGATCCCATGTGCTAATAGTACATAGACCTTTATCCACATTAGCCATCTTCCTTCTCCATCACAGCATGGTAGTCTCTGAGAGGTACAACACTGCAGTGTTGATCATGTCCTCGCCGTCCCTCACTTTGTCATGCATGAAGTAGTTTTCTAAGTGCCAAAGGAAGTTTTTCACTTCTTGTGCTTCACGAACACCTTTGAACACCGGTGTCTTGGGAGCCTTGATCATGGCCTCCCTCATCGCCACAATATTGCTGGCTGCCTTGGTCACGCCAGCACTAACATGCTCCTTGAGTGACTCTATCTTTGCCTTCATAGCATCGATAGTACTCAAAGCCTCCATGAGTCTGCACTCTAAGGCAGTGATGGTTTGCCTTAGTTCCATCTCAGTCTGTGTACGTCCCTCTAAGTCATTTCGGATACTCTCAATCTCTTCAAGAGTATGCCCCTCAAGAACGCTAAGGGTGCCTTCCACCTTCCCCAAGCGTTGGCCAAAGAACTCCACGGCGTCCATCCCCATGTTCATCTTCATCACCCACTCTTTACCGAGCGAGACATCCTCGGGCAGGACCTCCACTTCATCCTCTCTCGCCTCAGTGGCAGATGGCTCTTAGGATGTAAGCCTTTCATTTGACACAACCTTAGGTGGAACCTTCTGGCTTTTGTTAGTGGTTTTCCTCTTTTGTTACGGCCACTCTTGCCAGCAGCATCTTGGATGACGTTGGCTTGGGTGTTGGCAGCGTTAATTTCTCCGTCGTTCACCATTTCCTTAGTTGCAACCTGGTTTTGATACCACGTTGTCACGTCCTTAATCGTTAACTAAGTACGCGTGCGGCACTTGACAACTCGCTCACGATCTTGCATAACTTGCTCACGTTCTTGCTATGCCAAGTAGCCTTACTACACTCAAGATCGCTAAGAGAATGGTAAAAAGAATACAAGAGAATTGTTAAAGGAAGCTTTGTATTAGAGAGAACTTGAATTATTTGCTTGGTGAATTACAAATGAATGGCCCCCTTTATATACTAGTATCCTAGAGGCTAGTGTATAAATATTAATTGTTACACATGTCCTTAATATTTACAAGATAAGGGCTTTCTCTAGAATTCTCTACAAGCCTAGAATATTCCAAGGACTTTTCTAGCAAATCCATAGAGATATAGGGTCTTCCAAAGGAAATGTTCATACTTTTCTAGAATCTTCTCACAAATGCTAGCCTTCCTCTTATGTAAGCTTCCACATGGCTTTAATATATGCCAAATGACACCTATGTGGCATGATGACATGGCGAGTCATCACATACAGCTTTGCAAAGTCAAATATAGGCAACTTGATTGCACTGTATGCGTGTGAACTATACTTATGTATCATTCTCTCTTTTAGAAATAGGATTTTGTATCTACAATCTATTCTTTTTTATTTTTGAAAAAGGACATGATATACCCATCGACATTGTTTTATTGTTCAATCATGTACCCCGTTATATTTTTCATTCAGATCTAGTCCTGTTGTATGCAAATTTTTTATATTTTACTATATTTTAACGGCTAATACACGTCACACATTATGAAAGAATCAACCTACTCAACTAAGAAATTAATCAAATCGGACTCTATACCCTTGCACACATTCTGAAAGAATCAACCTACTCAACTAAGAAATTAATCAAATCGGACTCTATACCCATGACCCGCCCGATCCTATACCTTTTTAAACTTATTAAAATTCCATACCTACTGTAAAAACCTATCTCACTTTCAATTTGGTCTAGGGTTTCTTCATCGTTGACTTCTTAATGCTCAGCTGGTCGGAAAGGGATCGATATCGAAATTAATTGTTCATCGAAAATGATGTGTTGTTGTTAGGAAGTTGTTAATCATTTTACTTCAAAAATTCTCTTAAACCCGGAAGGAGATTTTACAAGTGTCATAAACCCGAGGTACTTTTTATAAGGTTAAAAAGGTATAGGATCGGGCGAAGCAAGGGTATAAGGTCGGGTTGGTTAATCTTTTAGTTGGGTAGGTTGATTCTTTCAGAATATGCCACGTGTCTCGATTGCTAAAATGGGAGTAAATATAGAACTTTGATGGACGACAGGGCATAAATCTAACAGAAAGTATAACGTGGTACATGGTTGAATAATAAAATAAAGTAAATGGGTATATCAGGCCCTTTGCTATTATATAATTTGGTCAATGTGAAATAAGTGAAACTTTGGGCATGTAGTCTGAATTTTTTTCTTCACCTTCATATTAATCCAAATTCTACATTAATACTAATTAAAAAAAGTCTTTTGAATAATAATGAAATCTTTAAGTTCAATTGGCCATTTAACAGCTTGTTTGGATGGTTGTTACCCAATGGATCGTATTATATTATCATCCCAAAATAATATTTGTTTTGACTGTTTAGTTAAAATTGATTGTATTGTATATTTGTATTGTTAAATTTATTTTTCGGAATAATGAAAAGTTTCACTTTTTTAAACAACTGATTTGATGTGGTGGGATTATTTTCTATTTTTTGTTTTTTCAATTATGCCCTTTCTTATTATTCCATAATTCTATTTTACCCGTTTTATTTCTTTCTTTTTTTGAATTTTAATCCAAATCTCCAACATATAACCTACTTTGTCTTTCGTCCATTTTCTCTAAGAACTTGTTCTCCCGTTTCCAAATCCATGGTCAAAGGTACAAGAATAGGTTGTGCCATTCTTTATCATCGTTCATAATTTGTCTTCGTTCGTTTTTTGTCTCTTATCTTCGTTACATAATGTTTTTTCTTTAATGATAGTTAACCTTATCTTCAGGTTTTTGTTCCTGTTTCCAAACTACAAGTACTTCTTTTCTTATTTTTTTGTCAGTTACCATCTGTTTAGTTCTCCTATTATATTGCAACTATGTCTGCTTGTTTGAGTAGTTAACCTCTTATTATGTTGAAGCTATGTATAATTATTTTGGAGATTTTTATTTGTATGACGTAAGTACTTGATGATCAGTATGGTTTGCTAATGATTCACCAAGTATTATATTAAACTCAAATATATAATCATGGCTTTTCTACCCTAAGGTTATCTTTCAGTTAATATTTGAGAGCTCCTCGAATTCGCTTATATCACTAAGTGAGTATAGAGTTTTGGCAGTTGGTTGGTGGCTATTTGATCAAGGATATAAGTGTTTAGACTGATATCAATATGTTGAGAGAACTATGTTGGATATGAAACTTCTAATGCTATTAGATGTTTTATTATAATAGTCCTCTTTTGATTATTTGCTCATCTCAGACAAGATTGAGAGGTAATAACTGACATCTTTAATTTGTAGCACTATTATTATTTTTTAGTTGTTTTAAGACAACAGTGTTTTAACGATCCGACCGATCGATTTGTGTAATTGCGCTCCATTTCTCCTTTTGATGCTTCACACATGTGTGTTTATGGTTTTATGATTTTCGGGATTGATTGGTTTTGTTCCGGAAAGATTTCGGGTTTATTTAGACCCTTTGATTCTTGGTTTAGAAGATTAAGTTAGAAATGTTGACCAAACATGACTTTTGTGAAAATAACCCCGGAACGGTATTTTGATGGCTCTGATAGCTTTGTATCGTGATTTTGGACTTGGTTATACCCGGAATCGAACTCGGAAATCTGTAGGTTGAATTGTGTTGTTTCGCTGAAATTTGGCAATTTAAAGTTTAGAAGTTTGACCGTAGGTTGACTTTTGTCTATCGGGTTTGGAATTTGATTTTGGGACTCGGAATAGGTCTGTTATGCTATTTAGAACTTGTTTGCAAAATTTGGTATCGTTTGGAGTTGATTTGATAGGATTCAGACGTTTAGTTGCAATTCTAGAATTTCTTGAAATTTACTTTAAAATTCATGAATTTTGGTGTCTGATTCGTAGTTATAGATGTTATTTTTGTGTTTTGATCGCGCGAGCGAGTTCATATAATATTTTTAGACTTGTTTGGATGTTTGTTTTAGAACCCTAGGGGCTCGGATGAGTTTCAAACATGTTTCAGAATGTTTTGGACTGAAAACAGGAATCTGGTGTGATGATGCCTCTAGTGTTGCTTATGCGAACACCAAGTTCGCAATTGCGACCTTAGCAGGGGGTCTCAGTTATTGCAATTGCGATACCTGGGTCACAATTGCGAAGTAGTTCAGGAAACTAGGTAGTTCCCATTTTGTGACAAAAGTGCCGCATTTGCAAGGAGGACAGACTTTGCAAATGCGAAGCCAATGTCGCATTTGCGACCTCCTCTTAGGTTGTCAGTGCCCTCATTTGCGAGAATTTCTTTGCAATTGCCAACCCATGGCGCAATCGCGACAATTTCAACTGATCAAAAGGGCTGGGAGTTGGGATTTTTTAACACATTCTCTCATTTTAGAACCCTAGACTCGGTAGGAGGCAATTTGGAGGGGGGATTTTCATCTATAAACTTTGGGTAAGTGATTTTAATCAATTTTTATTTATATTTCATGATTATATCTAAGATTCAACATCAAATTTATGTGAATCAAAGTGGAAAAATTGGAAAATTTTGTTTTGAGTGTCGAATTTGACTCAAATTTTGAAACTAATCATATATATAGACTCGTGGGGTTATGGGTAGTCGGAATCTACCCTTGGACCCGGGTTTTAATCGAGTGTGCCCTTGGTTAAATTTGTTGACTTTTTAGGAAAAGTATAAATATCATAGCTTTATCTATTGTAATTATTTTCCCTTGCATTTTTTGATGATATTAAGTCAATTTTCGTTAGATTTGAGCTGTGTGGAGGAGAATTTTAGGGGAAAAGCTATTTTCAAGGGTTGAGTTGGCCTAGTTGAGGTAAGTATCTTGCCTAACTTTGTGTGGGGGAACTACCCCTAAGAAATTGGGATTGATTGTGCTATTTGTGTTATGTAAAAGTCGTGTACGCAAGGTGACGAGTGGGTACACGGGTTATATATGGTATTTGGCCGATTTAGGTTATTTAGACTCTTTCCATGCCTTTAATTGAATTATCATATTATGTTTTAATTCTCATTGTTAATTTATTCTTACATGTGTTAGTCTATCCTTACATGCTTTATTTGACTTTGTTAACACTTGTTCTACCACTTACTTATTATTTTGCTCTTATATGCCTAGTTGAACTTATTGCCTTCCATATTGCCTTGTTACACCTTTAATTGGTTAATTGCTTGTAATTTAATTTGTTATTTCGTGAAATATATTCTTGTTGAGTTATTTGTATTGAAATTGCAAAAGCCATTATCACATTGAGGCGAAGTTGTTAATTATTGAGATATCTTCCTTATTGAGCAATTAACATTCAATGTTATTGTTGATATTCTTGTACACATTGTGGTTGAGCCATGGGCTATTGTTGCGAAAATATTCATATTGTTGATTTTTGGCAAGTTGTGGCATATGGCACTTGTGGTGCGAGTTATTTTTGTGTTGTGATATTGATGCACATGCGGCAGTATAAGGATAGAGGTTAATGTGCATGCGGCGGCATAAGGTGTGATTTATGTGCGTGTTGCCAGTAAGGGAAATACTTGAAGCCACACGGCGTCATAAGGTGGGATAAAGTGCGTGTAGCTATTTTAGAAAAAATATTTTCAAAACTATCTAAATGTAAGTCTCACACGGCGGTATATGGAAAGATTCTGATTGAAACTGAGAAATGTGAATACAAGGCGGTACCTCGGTTGTGATTCTTGTTGTGCATCTCATGTTGGAAAGAGTTATCGGTTGAACTGTTCTTGTTGCTGTTATTCTTCCTTGTTTTATCAGCTTGTTCTGTATTTGACTAACTGTGGTTCTCATTCATTGCTTCCTTATCGTTGTCATTATGCTTACAATTATGTCATTACTTTACATTATTAGACAGTTTCATTGTTATTCATCTCTCCATTTTCCATTACTACTCGTTATTATACTTTCGTTCTGTTTATTATGTCCTAGTAGGTGTCTTGATCTGGCCTCATCACTACTCTATCGAGGTTAGGCTTGATACTTAATGGGTACTATTGCCTACGGGTTCTGTAGAGCTTATGACTCAGTTCTACTGGCTTTGGGAAGAGCGTTGTTGAGATCCTATTTTGGGAGTTTATATGAGTTTATCAGCCTGGCTTGAGTAATTCTGCTGATTATTTCTGTTAAGTTATTATTAAATGTTAGGCTTACCTAGTCTTAGATACTAGGTGCCATCACGACATCCTAAGGTGGGAAATTGGGGTCGTGACAAGTTGGTATCAAAGCTCTAGGTTCATAGGTGTTACGAGCTATGAGCAGATTTAGTATAGTCTTGTGGATCGGTACGGAGACGTCTGTACTTATCTTCGAGAGGCTACGGAACTGTTAGAAAAACTCCACTTCTTTGATTCCTTATCGTGCGAATTGGTTGACTTCGAAATCTAATTATTTGACTCTTTATTCTCTCACAGATGGTGAGAACACGCACTACTGAATCCTACAATCAAATACCCACACCCCCTACTAGAGCCACAAGAGGTCGTGGCAGAGTCCGAGGAAGGGCACGTGGTGCAGCTAGGGCACCTGCCCGAGCTGCGACTGAAGAGCCACCAATAGCTCCAACCGGGGGGCAGGCACCCAAGGCGTCTGTTGCCACCCCAACGCTTCAGGAGACCCTCGCACAATTCTTGAGCATGTTCGGTACTCTAGCTCAGGCGGGGTAGATTCCACTTGCACCAGCCACATCTCAAGCTAGTGGAGGAGCTAAGACTCCCACAGCCCGTACTCCAGAGTAGCGGGTCCATGTTGATCAGATGCCAGAGGTTATGCTAGCGCAGCCTATTGCACCGGTTCAACCCGAGGTTAAGGGCAGTGGCATATGAGGAGGAGCAGCTTAGACTTGAGAGGTTTAAGAAGTATCACCCTTCTACTTACAGTGGCCTAGCTACAGAGGATGCACAAGGCTTCTAAAGAAGTGCCACCGTATTCTCCGCACCATGGGTATTGTAGAGACAAGCGGAGTTTATTTTACTACATTCTAGCTGTCTAGAGTAGCGTATCAGTGGTGGCGGGCTTACTAGGAGGGTAGCGTAGCCGGTGCAACTTTATTTACATGGACTCAATTTTCAAAAATATTCTTGAGAGATTTTGTTCCCCAGACCCTTTGGGATGCATGTCGCATGGAGTTTGAGCAGCTGCGCTAGGGTACTATGACGGTTTTAGAGTATGCTGTCAGATTCAGTGACTTGTCCAGAAATACACCTGCCTTGGAAACTAAAGTCAGAGAGCGAGTCTGCCGATTCATCGAGGGGATCAACTATGGTATTAGATTCAGCATGGCTCGAGAGTTTGAGACAGATATCCCATATCAGTAGGTGGTAGAGATCGCAATGAGGTTGGAGGGTATGCGGGGCCGTGAGAGAGAGGACAGAGAGGCTAAAAGGCCTCGAGGTACTGGAGGATTTAGTGGTGGCCACGCTGCAGCAACAGCCCGTCATGGTAGAGGCTATGTGAGCCATTCAGTTCATTCACCACTTCCAGCTTCTAGTGGTGCTCCAGTTGTTCCGAGGTCCCAGGTTGTCCACTTTGCTCAGCCACTTTCTAGTGCACCTCCTGCACGGCATGCCTTCAACGGTTAGTCTAGCCGACCAGGCCCGAGCCAGTCCCAGCAACTACGCCCATAGAGAGCTTTCTTTAAATGTGGTGATACCCATCATATGGTGAGGGACTGCCCCAGACTTAGGAAGGGTGCACCTCTACAGACTACTCAGGCTCAACGGATTCAGTTAGGTCCACATACTTCACAGGCCATGGTTGCTGCTCCAGTTGTTTCTCCACCCGTACAGCCAGCTAGGGGTAGGAGACATGCAGGTAGAGGTCGCCCTAGCGGGGCAGGCCAGGCCAGATTCTATGTTTTTTCGGGTAGTACAGAGGTAATCGCTTCAAACGCAGTCATCACAGGTATGGTTCCGGTTTGTCAAAGAGATGCATCAGTCTTATTTGAGCTGGGATCCACTCATTCATATGTGTCATCTTACTTTGCTCTGTATTTGGATATATCTCGTAATTCTTTGAGTTCTCCTGTTTATGTGTCCACGCGTGTAGGAGATTCTATTATTATGGACCGTGTGTACCGGTCATGTTTAGTTGTTATTGGTGGTTTTGATACTAGAGTTGATCTATTGTTGCTCAGTATGGTAGACTTTTATGTTATCTTGGGCATGGACTGGTTGTCGCCCTATCATGCTATTCTGGATTGTCACGCCAAGACTGTGAAACTGGCTTTGCCAGGTTTGCCATGGTTAGAGTGGAGAGGTATATTGGATTATGATCCTAGCAGGGTTGTGTCCATTCTAAAGGCTCAGCGGATGGTTGAGAAGGGGTGTGATGCATATCTAGACTTTGTGAGAGATGTCAGTATTGGTACTCCTACCATAGAGCGAGTTCCGGTAGTGAGAGACTTCCTAGATGTATTTCAAGCAGATTTTCCGGACGTGCCACCTGATAGGAATATCAATTTTGGTATTGCCTTGTTGTCGAGGACTCAACCCATTTCTATTCCACCATATCGTATGGCCCCACCGGAGTTGAAGGAGTTAAAGGAACAGTTGCTTGATAAGGGTTTCATTTGGCCTAGTGTGTCGCCTTGGGGCGCTCCGATTTTGTTTGTGAAGAAGAAGGATAGTTATATACGCATGTGTATTGATTATCGGCAGTTGAACAAAGTTACAGTGAAGAATAGGTATCCATTGCTATGCATTAATGATTTATTTGATTAGCTACAGGGTGCCAGAGTGTTCTCGAAGATTGATTTGAGGTCAGGGTATCATCTAGAGGTGGGCGTCGGTCAGTTTGGTTCGGCTTTTTAAAAGTTCGGTTCGATTTAATCGATTTTTGGTTTTTCATTTGGTGCACCAATAACCGAACCAATATTACTTCGGTTTTATCGATTTTCCTTAGTTCGGTTCAGTCGATATTCGATTTGGTTCGGTCGGTTTGAGGGCTTTTTGTTTGAGCTTTTTCTACTAAAAAGGGGCCTTTAAATTTATTTATTTTTACAATTAGCTTTTTCTAAAAGTTAATTGGACATTTTTTCGAGTTAATTGGTTAAGTACTAATGCACCACAAACTCACAAAGATGAAAAAAGAATGAGACTATACTTTCAACTTTCCTGTGAAACTCCTTGGAGATATTTTTAATTTATTCCCATATCTATATAACTAACTTGAAGTACATTTATAACTATGGATATTATTTTAAATATAAATATTTCCATTTCGTCAAAACAAAAATTGGAGACTAAATACGTATCATGAAATATGAATAGCAAGAAATACAACAGTAGGAAACAAAAGGCACAGCTAAGTGTTTATAGTTGCTATCTTTTGCTTTTTCACATAAATTAGAACCCTAGTCTATACTGGAACTAATCTTGAATGAGAAAATAGAAATGTGATTTGGTAAATTGAAATCATAGTCTAAATTATACTATACTAACAAAAGGACTTGCTTTTGAAAAATTTATTTTTGGACTTTAGCCTTTGGAGCGTGGGTACGTAAATTGGGCTAGAGATTAATAGGTGAAGAAGAGCCCACCAAAACCTATACATTAAAACTTCGATTTTTCGGTTTAACCGAAACTTGGGGCACCAAAACCAAAAACTGAACCGATCACCGAACTTTTTTTAAAATATAAACCGCAAACCGACCGAAAACCGAGAAAACCGAACCAAAAAAACCGAAATTATCGGTTTGGTCGGCTTTTTCGGTTCGGTTAGTATTATGCCCACCCCTACTATCATCAGCTAAAGATTCAACATTCGAATATTCCGAAGACTGCCTTCAGGACTCGATATGATCACTACAAGTTCCTTGTGATGTAATTTTGGTTAACCAATGCCCTAGAAGCATTTATGCACCTGATGAACAGTGTATTTCACCCATATATTGATTCATTCGTCATTGTATTTATTGATGACATTTTGGTGTACTCCCACATTCGGGAAGATCATGAGCAGCATCTGAGGATCGTGCTCCGGACCTTGAGAGAGAAGAAGTTGTATGCAAAATTCTCAAAGTGTGAATTCTGGCTTGATTCGATGGCATCTTTGGGTCATGTAGTGTCGAGTGAGGGGATCAAGGTAGATCCGAAGAAGATTAAAGCAGTTTAGAGTTGGCCTAGACCGTCTTCAGCTACTGAGATTCGGAGTTTTCTTGGCTTGATCGGGTATTATCATCGTTTTGTAGAGGGTTTCTCATCCATTTCTGCACCTATGACTAGATTGACCCAGAAGGGTGCTCTTTTCAGATGGTCCAAGGAGTGTGAGGCGAGCTTTCAAAAGCTCAAGACTGCTTTGACTACAACCCTAGTATTGGTATTGCATACGGGTTCGAGGTCTTATACTATGTATTGTGATGCGTCACATAATGGCCTTGGCGCAGTGTTGAAGTAAGACAGTAGGGTGATTGCCTACGCAGCTCGATAGTTGAAGGTCCATGAGAAGAATTATCCTGTCCACGACCTGGAATTGGCGGATATTGTTCATGAATTAAAGATTTGGCGGCACTATTTGTACGGTGTCCCTTGTGAGGTCTATACCGACCACCAGAGTCTGCAGTATCTATTCTAATAGAAAAATCTTAACTTGCGACAGCGGAGATGGTTAGAGTTTCTTAAAGACTATGATATCACTATCCTATATCATCTTGGGAAGGCCAATGTGGTGGCTGATGTCGTGGGTCAAAAGGTAGAGAGCTTGGGTTGTTTAGCATATCTACCGACAACAGAGGAGCCACTAGCTCTAGATGTTCATGCCTTGGCCAATCAGTTTGTTAGAATGTTACGGATCCCAGTCAGGTTCTTGATTTTGTTGTTTCTCGATCTTTTTTATATTATCGCATCAGAGAGCGTCAATATGACGACCCCCATTTACTTATATTTAAGGACACGGTTCAGCACGAAGATGTCAAGGGGTTTCTATTGGAGATAAAGGTGTGTTGCGGATGCAGGGCCGATTATGTGTGCCCAGTGTGGATGGGTTGCGTTAGATGATCCTTGAGGAGACCCATAGTTCATGGTACTCCATTCATCCGGGTACCGCTAAGATGTATCCGGATTTGAGATTGCACTATTGATGGAGTAGAATGAATAAAGATATAGTGGAGTATGTGGCTTAGTGCCTAAATTGTCAGCATGTGAAGTATGAGCATCAGAGGTCGGGTGGTTTGCTTTAGAGACTAGAGATTCCCGAGTAGAAATGGGAGCGCATTACCATGAATTTTGTTGTTGGGCTCCCACAAACTCAGAAGAAATTTGACGCGATATAGGTGAACGTAGAGAGGTAGACCAAGTCGTCTCATTTCATTATGGTGGTGACCACCTATTCTTCAAAGCAACTAGCTCAAATCTATATCCGCGAGATTGTTCGTCTTCACGGTATACCAGTATCCATTATCTACTATTGGGGTACATAGTTCACATCGCGCTTATGGAGAGCTATGCAGCATGATATAGGCACACGGGTTGAGTTGAGTACGATATTTCACCCCTAGACGGACGAGCAATCCGAGCGCACCATTCAGATATTGGAGGATATGCTTCGTGCCTGTGTTATGGATTTTGGGGGTTCTTGGGATCGGTTCTTGTCGCTTGTGGTGTTTGCCTATAATAACAGCTACCAATTGAGTATTCAGATGTCTCCTTATGAGGCCCTATATGGGAGACACTGTCGTTCTCCAGTTGGTTGGTTTGAGCTGGAAGAGGCTAAGTTGTTGGGCACGGATTTGGTTTGAGATGCCTTGTAGAAGGTCAAGTTGATTCAGGATCGGCTTCGTACAGACCAGTCTAGACAGAAGAGTTACACTGATTGGAAGGTTCGTGATGTAGCATTTATGGTTGGAGAGTGAGTTTTGCTCTGGGTTTCACCCACGAAGGGTGTGATGAGGTTTGGGAAGAAGGACAAGCTGAGCCCAAGGTATATCGGTCCTTTTGAGATTCTTGAAAGAGTTGGTGAGGTGGACTACAGGCTTGCATTGCCACCTAGCTTATCTGCAGTTCATTCGGTGTTCCATGTTTCTATGCTCTAAAATTATTATGGTGATCCGTCTCTTGTTTAGACTCTAGCTCAGTCTAATTGGACTAGGAATTGACTTATATTCAGGAGCCGGTGGCTATCATGGTTAGACAAGTCCAGAAGTTAAGATCAAAGAATATTGCTTTAGTGAAGGTTCTATGGAGGGGTCATCCAGTCGAGGAGATGACCTGGGAGATCGAGCACGACATGCGGAGTCGTTATTCTCATCTATTCATCACTTCAGGTATGTCCTTATACACGTTCGAGGACAAACGTTTGTTCTAAGAGTGGGAGAATGTAACGACCCGACCGGTCATTTTGTGTAATTGCCCCCATTTCTCCTTTTGATGCTTCACACATGTGTGTTTATGGTTTTATTACTTCCGAGGTTGATTGGTTTCATTCCGGGAAGATTTCGGGTTGATTTAGATCCTTTGATTATTGGCTTAGAAGCTTAAGTTAGAAATATTGACCATACTTTAACTTTTATGAAAATAACCCCAGAACGGTATTTTAATAGCTCCGATAGTTTTGTATCATGATTTTGGACTTGGGCTTATGACCGAAATCGAACTCGGAAGTCCGTAGGTTGAATTGTGTTATTTTGCCGAAATTTGGCAATTTGAAGTTTAGAAGTTTGACCGTAGCTTGACTTTTAGCTATCGAGTTCGTAATTTGATTTTGGGACTTGGAATAGGTCAGTTATGTTATTTAGAATTTGTTTGTAAAATTTGGTAACGTTTGGAGTTGATTTGATAGGATTCGGACGTTTAGTTGCAATTCTAGAAGTTCTTGAAATTTACTTTGAAATTCATGCATTTTAGTGTCCGATTCGTATTCAAAATCTTATTTTTATGTTTTAATCACTTGAGCGAGTTCGTATAATATTTTTAGACTTGTGTGGACATTTGGTTTGGAGCCTCGGGGGCTCGAATGAGTTTCAGATATGTTTCGGAATGTTTTGGACTGAAAATAGGAATTTGGTGTGTTGTTGCCTCTGGTGTCGCATTTGCGAACACCAGGTTCGCAATTGCGACCTTAGCAGGGGATCTCAGGTATTGCAATTGTTATACTTGGGTCGTAATTGCGAAGTAGTTCGAGAAAGTGGGTAGTTCATATTTACGACAAAAGTGCCGCATATGCAAGGAGGACAGGCTTCGCAAATGCGAAGCTAATGTCGCATTTGCGACCTCCTCTTAGGCTGTCCGTGGCGCATTTAGTGATCGACTGTTATCTGCCTTCCAGAGATTTCAAGGTATACATGTTCGGCATCCGCAAACCTTAGAGTCACCTTCCATATCATTTCATTTTGTTGTTTTCTTATTCAGACAGTGTTGTAGTAGACATTCTAGATTATTCTATCGAGCTTATGACTCAGTTCCACCGGTTTTGGGAAGATCATTGTTCAGATCCTATTTTGGGAGTTTATATGAGTTTATCAGTCTTGCTTTAGTAATTCTGCTCATTATTTTTGTTAAGTTATTATTAAATGTTAGGCTTAGCTAGTCTTAGAGATTAGGTGCCAACACGACATTCTAAGGTGGAAAATTGGGGTCGTGACAAGTGCAAAATAGAGCAATGACATATTCAAATTCATTATGTTCGGTCTGGGCGATTAAAATGGTCCATGTTCTCAGAGGTGGATTCATTATTTATCTTGTGTTAAAGGTCTTTATTTATCTGTACCCGATTAATCAATATAGTTTGGTAATGTGTTTCACTTAGTCAAAATCATGTTGTGTATTTTCATCTTTTATACGTAATAATATTTTCTATGAAAAAGGATTTATTTTCTGTTCAGATTTATTTGTACATAGTAATTTGGTTGATGCATCTCACGTAATTTTAGTATAGATAGCTGATCGAAATAATCAAGATAATAGAAAAAAATCAAAAAAATGAGCTATTTAGCTGCATATGTTGCTTGCTTAGTAGGTATTTGGTTTTGGACCTATGCACGTGAAATTGATAGTGATGGATGTTCGATCACATATGATATACGACTTGAAAGTAAACAAGCCAGAAATGAATTATTGAATCATTTATTCTCAATTGAACTTTTTCGTAGTATTGTAAGAATGAGTCCTTCAATTTTTACCGATTTATGTAATACGACGAATCGCGAGTTAGCTTTTATCTTTCGACGCTCTGGGGAGTCGGCTAGTCATCATTTCCATATTGTCTTGCCAGAGATCTTGGGGTTATATGAAAAATCTATTAAACAACCTGATGGCTCTCAAATTCCTATTGAAATTGCCAATAGCCTAAGATTTTGCTCATATTTTAAGATGAATACAATTATAATTTTTATGAAACTTTTAGCTAAAATTAAGATTGTTTGCATTTTAATTCATGATTATAATGTCAGGATTGTATTGGTGCAATTGATGGTATAAATATACATATTATCCAACACAATATGTATTAGCTTCATGCACATTTGATTTAAATTTCACATATGTGTTAGTTGGATGGGAAGGGACGGCATTTGATTCAAGAATCATGAAAGAAGCATTAAATAGACACGACTCACTAAAACTTTCAAAAGGTAAATATTACATATATTGATCTGGGTAGATGTGATGAACAAATAATTGAAGCTTTTTTAATCTTTAGGAAAATGCTACCTTTTTGAAAATAAATTGATTTGAGAAGTGGACTTATTACGCCTTATAGGGGAGAGCGATATCACTTGAAAGAGTATTCAAGGAATTCACCTCGAAATCCTCGTGAATTATTTAATCCCCGACACGCATCTTTGCGTAATGCTATTGAACGAGCATTTGGAGTTCTTAAAAAGAGATTTTCTATAATTTCTAGTTCAACTGAACCACATATGGTATTGAAACCCAAAAGCTTATGTCATGCCCCAACCTCAGGGAGTGAGACCGGTGCTTAACCGAGACACCCCAGTTGAGCAAGCCTACTTGATGCCTACAATCCAACATTACCCATGAATAATTTAAGAATCAATGACATGAGATAGACATGAGAGGATAAAAGGTGAAGTATCAATTTTCATTACTTGTATAAGTTTTGTTGATAACTACCAAAATATTACTAGTTCGTAGTTTCAAAGTGAAAACATGTCCAACAACTACAATATTTTTAGTTTGTTACCCCAATCAAAATACAACCCACAATATGTCTACGGAGTCTCTAAGGGAGAATGACTACAACATGAAAATAGCGGTGGCAAGGCCCTGGCTATACCTCAATGTAATATACATGAAGATAATACAACATATGGGCCCCGATATAGAATAAGGCTCACCAAAATCCGCTAAGTGGAGGGTATGCTGCTATCCAGGGATCAATGCCATATGCTGAGGAACCACCTGTATCCATTTAAGATGCATCGCCCCAGGCAAAAGGGACATTAGTATATATGGAATAGTACTGGTATGTAAAGCTAAATACTCTCTCATGGAATAGAATACCAACATAAAAGGAGAGAAATATGGGAATAGTAAGAAAATCAATACTTATTTAAATGCCAAGTTAAAAGAAAAGTAAACTTCCAAGTAAGCATTAATCATTTAGGTTGGGAGATCCTTAGTACCGACACACCACCACGCCTAAAGTATCCGGGTTGACATAGAAACACAATACCACCATGTGCATGGCATGGTGTCCTATCTCCGCCCGATTGGCTAGGCCGTCTCACCATAATATCGTGTGGGTCTATGTGGTCCTTACTAACTATCCATTCATCCCAATTAAGGGAAAATAATCTCGACATATCATAACGAAAATTTATCCCTTAACTATCTCCTACACCGACATGTATAGTTTCGGGCTTGGGCATTTATAATTATCCTAGCCTTCCTCAGTGACCTAACGATACTCCCAAAAATATTTATTATATACATATAAAAGAAATACATACCCATCCCATGGTCTTTCAATAAATTCTTCATTTCATTGGCACGCTTGGCCATACATAATAATCTTCATTCTTGGCACGATGACCGTATTACATATATTCATTCCTTCACTTTTAGGTATCATCATAGATCATCATCATGAAGAGTATTTGAGAATCATGTCTTAAATACATGAGTAATAAGAGTCTTAAACATATTGAATTTTCTCCCCAAAAGATAGCATAATGATTTGCGATCGAAACATGAGCTGAAATCACAAGCATTTGGATAAATTAACCATAGAAGCGATTTGGAACAATAGGAGTAGGAATTTGATCAAACCATATTTGAAAATACAAGAAATTCGTGGAATCTGACTCCACGGAAGAGGTTTAGCCAACATACCTTAATGAAGCTTTCCTCAGAATTACTACAACGTTCCCCAACTATTAGCAACTTCAATCTATAGAAACATAACCAAATTGAACAATAATTAGGAAGGTGCTTATAGGTTTAGCTCATTTGGGCATTTCATCAAACATCAAATGTGCGAAGTCGACTACAAGGTTTTATAATGAAAATCCATCACCCTACAACCAATTCCCCAACTTAATAATTCATCAATATTAGTTCCACAACCTCCATACCACCTTCATCGGCACATGCATGGATGAATGACTAACTCCCAACTCAATAATCATACCTCTCACTCCTCGTATTCAACCCAAATTCAAAATTGAGAGCTAGGGATAAAACCTTTTGTAGAAGACATTGATCTTTCTTCTTGAATCTTCAAGATTGAGCAAGAATTTGATGAGTAGGAATGTTGGAGCTCTCTCTCTCTCTCTCTCTCTCTCTCTCTCTCTCTCTCTCTCTCTCTCTCTCTCTCTCTCTCTCTCTCTCTCTCTCTCTCTCTCTCTCTCTCTCTCTCTCTCTCTCAGAAACAACATTCAAAGCCTTCTAAAATAACGTCGATGCCTTCTTTGTTAAAACAAGGTCAGGTAAAAAAAATCTCAAAAATTCAACCTCTGAGCCGGGTCTACGATTGCAGATGGGACCGCGAAATAGGTGTGCAGTTCGCAAAATGGACCGTGAAATGATTCTCCAAAACTGGGTTGGCCTGATCAAGTTTGTGATCGATTTTGCGGTCACATATTGGACCCATATTGGACCGCAGAATCTCCTTCCAAAATTTTTCCTTGCTGATATGCGACGAATATACGGTCTGCAAAATGGTTATGTTCGTATATTAGACCGCGAAATGGCCTTCAAAATTAAGCTTCTCCTGGTTCACTCCGCAATGGTTCTGAGGCCAGCGGAACAACTCTGCGGCCGCGAAATTGACTGCAGAATTGCCATTTTTTCGCAAGTTTTCCACCAACTCCATAATGCATTGCACAACCCAAAAAGCTCGTACCGCGACGAGCTTGCGAGCCGTGAAATTATATACAACCTTCCAAACACATTAGCCTACCTCGGCACTATAAAATCTCAAATTCTTGACAAAATTCTACGGGGCCTTACAGCTTATTATTTTTGCATGTTGTAATTTGCACAACTACTTAAGAGGTGTAGATCCAAATGATGTATTACTTGCACAAGTTTATGCGGAGCTTATGAATGATAATGATGCGCGTGAAGAGCTACCAAATCCTAGGGAAAAATAATAAGGAGTTTAGAAGGGGGAGTTGATTCGAGATGGCATAGCAGCTCACATGTGGGCGAGTTATCAAACTTAATCTTCTAGGAGATAAAAACTCAATAAAGTTTTTCGTGGTTGTTTATTTGATGTTGGTTGAAAGTAATTTCTTAGCTATTATTGAATTATATGTGTAATTCATTTATTGTCTTTTATACATGTTATAAATATTTATGTTTGATGAAGTTTTCTTTTATCTCTTATGAATATATCTTAATTATGTAGTTAGAAACATGCCGAAAAGGCCAAAGGCATCCTCAAGCGATACAAATCTTTCAGATAATACTTCTGTTTGTATTCGGTCAAATTATATGGATGATGCCTTAATTGACGCATTCCATCATGAGCACATACTTGAAAACAAGGTTGGCGGAACTTTTACTGTACACACAATAGATAATACAGTGAAGGAGATGCAGTCAAATTTTTCGGATAAAATTATTAATAAAGAGAGTTCACAACCGAATGAGAAATATTAAAATAAAATTTAGCAAATGTTATGACACCTTTCAAAATGGGATGAGCAGATTTGCATGGGATCCCAGCACAAACATGTGGAGTACTGAATCTAAAGTATGGGATCAATTAATACAGATACATTTATTTTTAGTAGTTTTGTTCTTTTTATGTAATAATATTTATCTTATTACTTTATTATTTTGTTGTACTTTTTTGTGTAGGCTAAACTTGAAGGTGCTGAATGGAGAACAAGTCGATTAGAAATCATGATAAGCTAACTGAGTTATATGGAAGAGTTATATGAAATTATGATAAGCTAATTGAAAAATACGCTGAGACTGGACCATATATTTTAGAAAAACATGAACAAGGTCGATTTTTATGCTTAATTCTTGATAAATTTAATATGTAAATCAATTGAGGGTATTTTAGTAAACTTTTCAGTTATAGTAAAGTGCTAAGAATGTGACACATGGATTTAAGAGCAAGTTCTACAGAGCGGTTGTGATGTTCTGATAGGTCATCTTATATTTTAGAACCTAATTATATGCTTTGAAGCCTTAAATACCTCATTCTAACCTTTCTCAATTTACGTGCGCAGTCCGGGTATTTTTTCGGAAAGCATTTATGTTAAAAACTGAGAAAATATGAAATTTTTGCATGTAAATCTATTTGAGTTGACTTCAGTCAACGTTTTCAGCAAACGAACCCGGATTCATATTTTGACAGTTTCGATGGGTCCGTATCGTGATTTGAGATTTGGGGGTGTGCCCAAAAACGAATTCGGAAGTCCCTAACCCGAGTTATCGCATTTTGTTGGAATTTGAAAGTTAAAAGCTTAATGACTTTGAAATGTTTGACTTTTTGGATATTGGATCTGTATTTTGGTTCTGGAATCTGGTATAAGTCCAATACTATATTTATGATTTATCTGTCAAATTTGGAGAGAAACAGAGTTGGTTTGTCGTGATTCGGACGTCCGGATGTTAATATAGCAATTCTAAAGTTTCTTGAAAATTTCATTTGATTTTGGTATCCGATTCATAGTCCTAGGTATTATTTCGGCGATTTGATCGCGCGAGCAAGTTCGTATGATATTTTTAGACTTGTGTGCATGTTTGGTTTGGAGCCCCGAAGGCTCAGGTGAGTATCAGATAGGTTATGGAGTGAATTTTGGACTTAGGAAAGTGTTGGTGTGCTTCAGTTCTGGTGCAGGCCTCAGACCTCGCAATTGCGAGGTCAAGCTTCGCATTTGCGACCTCTGTCAGGTTCGCATTTGCGAGCTGCTTCCTCGCAATTACGAAGAGTAGCTGGGCACCACATGGTTCTCATTTGCAACCAATCCTTCGCAATTGCGAAGTGGGGGCGGGGGGACAGTGATCGCATTTGCGATCAAATGGTCGCATTTGCGGAATGGCCACTGTTTGCAATTGCGAACAAATCATCGCAATCGCGATGATAGCAAAAAATGTGTGACTTCGCATTTGCGAAGAAAAGCTCGCATTTGCGGGGTTCGCAATTGGTCGCAATTGCGACTGGTCAAGTATGAGTTAGACGGGATTTTCTCTCATTCTTCAAATTTTCAAAACAAGAAAAACCTAGAGGCGATTTTTCCAAGAACCTTTCTTTCCCAATTCATTGGTAAGTGATTCTAACCTATTTTCTTTCAATATTTCATTATATTTCATAAGATTTCAACCTAAAATCTAATATTTTCATGGTGAAAATTGGGGGTTTGGGTAGAATTAGGGATTTTGTAAAATTGGAATATAGACCTCAAATTGAGGTCGGATTTCGAATATAAATCACATAATCGGGCTCGGGGTGAATGGGTAATCGAGTTTTGGTTCGAATTTCAGGTTTGGACCAAGCGGGCCCGAGAGTTGACTTTTGTTGACTTTTTCAATAATGACATAAATATAATTCTTTGCAATCATGGGTAGTTCCTAATGCTTAATTTGAATCGTTTGGTTGGTAATTTGCTAGATTCTATTGGTTCGGAGGCTTGTTTGAAAGGCAAGGTCGTGGTTGAGCTTTGAATTGGTCCTTTGGAGCGAGGTAAATATCGTGGTTAACCTTGACTTGAGGGATTAGGACTTGTTTGTCTATTTTCTACATGTTTAGATGTTGGGTACAACGTATATGTGAGGTGATGAGTACTTACGCGTTATTATCGGGTTAAAGCATGCAGGTGGGGACTTGTTCCTTGTAGTTTATTGCTTACTTTGATCTTGTTATCCATGCTTAGACTAGTTACTTACTAAATTGATCATTCTTATCGTGTTTACGGGCTTTTGTGATAATTGAGTATTGATTCCAAAGTTGAGATTGGTATTGTGGAACCATTATTGAAGTAAGGCTTGTTCTTGTTGATTCTATCTCCCTGCTATTACTTGTTCATTGTTACGTGGTAAGGGAGAGTGTTAATGCACGAAGGGTGATGCCGTGCCATATTGTGAGTCTTAATGCATGAAGGGTGATGCCGTGCCATATTGTGAGTGTTAATGCATTGCATTATGATAAGGGAGAGTGTTAATGCACGAAGGGTGATGCCGTGCCATATTGTGAGTGTTAATGCACGAAGGGTGATGTCGTGCCATGTTATGAGAGTTGATGCACGAAAGGGTGATGCCGTGCCGTATCTAATGATTTATATTGTGAGGTTGAGAGTAAAAGCACGAAGGGTGATGCTATGCAATTTTCTTCATTGTGTTTAGTTGTTTTCACTGGTTAAAAGCATGTTGACTGCTCTGGTTATCATTTCAGCTGTATCTCTTATATCTTGTCCCCCTTTAGCATGTCCCCCTCCCAATAGTACATGTTTAGATGTTATTGTTATTTTCTTGTACATATATTGTTATCTGCACACGTTTATTATGTGCATGTCTTGCCATAGCCTCGTCACTACTTCGTCGAAGTTAGGCTCGACACTTACGAGTACATGTGGTCGGTTGTACTCATATTACACTCTGCACTTCTTGTGCAGATTTTGGTATCGGCCCTAGATGATCATGAGACTCGGCAGTCCGGACTTGCTTATCAGAGACTTAAGGTAGATCTGCTGGCGTCCGCAGACCTTGGAGTCCATTTCTAGTTTTCTTATTTTATTGTTTCTTTTCATTCAGAACAGTTGTATTTCGTTCAGACTCTGTTTGTAGCAAATCTTAGAAGCTCGTGAGTTGTGACTCCAGATCCGAATTGTATCAGATATTATGTTTTTTATGTTATTCTGCATTTTAGTTTTAGCTTCTATTTTGTTTAATTGATTATGTTATTGAAATTGACTAAAATTGGTTTAAAGAATCCTCTAACACTGGCTTGCCTAGCAAGTGAAATGTTAGGCGCCATCACAGTCCCGAAGGTGGGAATTCCGGGTCATAACAAGTTGGTATCAGAGCACTAGGTTGCCTAGGTCTCACAATTCACGAGCAGGCTTAGTCGAGTCTGGAGGATCGGTACAGAGACGTCTGTACTTATATTCCAGAGGCTATGAAGTTTAGGAACAAATTTCACTTCTATTCTTCTCTGTCGTGCGATTTTGTTCTCTCATTGCTAATTGAACTCTTCTACTATTGTTCTATTGCAGATGGGGAGAACACGTACTGCAACTTCAGCTGAGCAGCAACCAAAGCCCCCAGTGGCAGCTTCTACGAAGGGCAGAGGTCGAGGCCGAGGCCGTGCCAGAGGCCGAGCTCAGCTTAGAGCTCGAGCAGTAGCACCAGTAGTGTAGCCTCAGGTAGAGTTTGATGAGGAGGTTCCAGCCCATACTGTTCCTGTTGGACCAGCTCAGGTCCTGGAGGGGTTCATCGCCACCCTAATGCTTCAGGACGCTTTGGTCCGTTTAGTAAGCCTTATGGAGAGTGTGGCCCAGACTGGTACATTTCCCATGGTACCAACCGTCTCTAAGGCTGGAGGAGGAGCACAGACTCCTGCTACTCACACTCCGGAGCAGATGGCTCCCCGGTATCAGACTTCAGCAGCTCAGCCAGTCGGAGTAGTTCAGCCGGTTGTTGCGGCACAGACCGGTGATGGGCCAGCTATGTCTTCTGAGGGCTTATTGAGATTGGACAAGTTCACCAAGATCTTTCCAGTTCACTTCATTGGTGCACCTTCTGAGGACCCACAGGATTATCTTGTCGCTGCCATGAGGTTCTACGGAACATGGGGATAGTTGAGACCAATGGGGTCGATTTTGCTGTGTTTCAGATGACGGTTCCGCCAAGAGACGGTGGAAGGATTTTGTATTGACCATACCAGCGGGGTCGCTGCTCTTACTTGGGACCAGTTATCTCAGATATTTCTTGAGAAGTTCCTTCTTGTCATACTGAGAGAGGATTATCGCCGGCAATTCGAGCATCTCCAGCAAGACAGTATGTCCGTCACTCAGTATAAGACCCGTTTTGTAGATTTGGCCCGTCATGCTATTCTTCTGCTTCCTATCGAGAGAGAGAGAGAGAGGGGGGGGTGAGGAGGTTTATTGAGGGACTTGCTCAGCCTATCAAGTTACAGATGGCCAAGGAGATCGGGAGTGAGATTTCTTTTCAGACGGCTGTCGTTGTTGCCAGGCGAGCCGAGATGGTTCTTGCACAGGGGGGAGGTCAAGGATCTGACAAGATCCTCGTCATTCCGATGGGTTTAGCGGTGCTTCGTCTGGAGGCAGAGGTTCTTTTAGTAGAGGCCATCCTCCCAGGCCGTTTCATTTAGCACTCCAGGTTTCTCACGGTGCTTCAGGTAGTCGTGGCCCTCATATGCCTTATTCTGACCAACTAGCCTACAGTGCACCACCAGCTCTTATTAGTGCACCTCTGCTCCAGAGTTTTCAGGGTGGTTACTCAGGTCGAGAGGGTCAGCAGTCATAACAGCCGAGGTCATGTTATACTTGTGGTGATCCGAGGCACATGGCTAGATTTTGCCCTCGTGCATCGAGCAACTCACAACATCAGGGTTCTCGTGCCATGGTCCCGACATCGAGTGCTTCACCACCCGCTCAGCTAGCTAGATATAGGGGTCAGACAGCTAGAGATGGAGGTCAGGCCATTAGAGGTGGAGGTCAGACCGCTAGAGGTGGAGGCCAGCCATCTAGGGCCCGTCCTAGAGATGTAGTTCAGCGTGGTGGGCCCCAGCCCCGATGCTATGCTTTTCCAACCAGGCCTGAGGCTGAGTCATCTGACGCTTTTATCACAGGTACTGTTTCAGTTTGCAGTAGAGATGCTTCAGTTCTATTTGATCTGGGTTCTACTTATTCCTACGTATCATCCTATTTTGCTTCATATTTGGTTATGCCTCGTGATTCTTTGAGTGTTCCTGTGTATGTGTCCACACCTGTGGGAGATGCTATTGTTGTAGATCATGTTTATCGTTCGTGTGTGGTTACTATTGGGAGTCTTGAGACTAGTGTAGATCTTCTACTTCTCGATATGGTAGACTTTGATGTTATCTTGGGTATGGATTGGTTGTCACCTTATCATGCTATATTGGATTGTTACGCCAAGACGGTGACCTTAGCCTTGTTGGGGTTGCCTCGATTGGAGTGGAGAGATACTATTGGCCATTCTACCAGTAGGGTTATCTCTTATATGAAGGCTCGGCGTATGGTCGAGAAGGGGTGTCTAGCTTATTTGGCTTATGTCCGCGATTCTAGTGCAGAGGTTCCTTCCATGGATTCAGTACCAATTGTCCGTGAGTTTCCAGAGGTATTTCATGCAGACCTACCGGGGATGCCACCCGACAGGGTTATTGACTTTTGTATTGATTTGGCTCTAGGCACTCAGCCCATTTCTATTCCACCATACCGTATGGCCCCCTAGAGTAGAAGGAGCAATTGCAAGTTTTGCTTGATAAGGGCTTCATTAGACCAAGTGTCTCGCCCTGGGGTGCGCCCGTGTTGTTTGTGAAGTAGAAAGATGGATCGTCGAGAATGTGCATAGATTACCGGCAATTGAACAGAGTCACTATCAAGAACAAGTATCCATTGCCGAGGATTGATGACTTATTTGACCAGATTCAGGGTGCCAAAGTATTTTCAAAGATCGATTTGAGGTCTGGCTACCATCAGTTAAGGATTAGGTCATCCGATGTCCCTAAGACAAGTTTCCGGACTCGGTACGGGCATTATGAGTTTCTAGTGATGTCATTTGGGTTGACAAATGCCCCAGCAACATTTATGGATTTGATGAACCGGGTGTTCAAGCCCTATCTGGATTCCTTTGTGATTGTGTTTATTGATGATATATTGATCTACTCCCGCAGTCGAGAGGAGCACGAGCAACATCTTCGGATTGTACTTCAGACTCTGAGAGACAACCAGTTATATGCTAAATTTTTGAAATGCGAGTTTTGGTTGGACTTAGTCTCCTTCTTGGGGCACGTTGTATCGGCAGAGGGCATTCAGGTGGATCCTAAGAAGATTGAGGCAGTTCAGAACTGGCCTAGGCCCACTTCATCCACGGAGATCCGGAGTTTCTTGGGATTGGCAGGTTATTACTGTCGGTTTGTGGATGGGTTTTCATCTATAGCAGCCCCGTTGACCAGGTTGACCCAGAAGAGTGCCCCATTCAGATGGTCAGACGAGTGTGAGGTGAGCTTTCATAAGCTCAAGATTGCCTTGACTACGGCGCCAGTGTTAGTGTTGCCCACGGGTTCAAGATCTTATACGGTATATTGTGATGCATCCCGTGTTGGGCTCGGTGCAGTATTGATGTAGGATGATAGGGTGATTGCATGTGCGTCGCGGCAGTTGAAGATTCATAAGAAGAATTACCATATACATGACTTAGAGTTAGCAGCCATTGTTCATGCGCTGAAGATTTGGAGGCACTATCTTTACGGTTTGTCGTGGGAGGTTTTCACGGATTATCGGAGCCTACAGTATTTGTTCAAGCAAAAGGATCTCAATTTGAGGTAGATGAGGTGGTTGGATCTATTGAAAAACTATGATATCACCATTTTGTATCATCTCGGGAAGGCCAATGTGGTGGCCGACGCTTTGAGTAGAAAGGCAGCGAGTATAGGTAGCCTTGCGTATATTCCAGTCGGTGAGAGACCGCTTGCGTCAGATGTTCAGACCTTGGCCAATCAGTTCGTGAGATTGGATGTTTCCGAGCCTAGTCGTGTTCTAGCTTGTACAGTCGCTCGGTCTTCCTTGTTTGAGAGCATCAGGGAGCGGCAATATGATGACCCTCATTTGCTTGTCCTTAGGGACACTGTGCGGCACGGTGATGCCAAACAGGTTACTGTATGAGTTGTTGGAGTTTTGAGGATGCAGGGTCGTGTTTGAGTGCCTAATATGGATGGGCTTCGTGAATTAATTCTTGAAGAAGCCTACGGTTCCCGGTATTCTATCCATCCAGGCACCACCAAAATGTATCAAGATTTGTGGCAACATTATTGGTGGAGGAGGATGAAGAAGGATATAGTTGCATATGTAGCTCGGTGTCTAAATTGTCAGCAGGTAAAGTGTGAGCATCAGAGACCTGATGGTTTGCTTCAAAAGTTAGAGATTCCTGAGTGGAAGTGGGAGCGTATCACTATGGATTTCGTTGTTGGACTCCCACAGACTCAGAGGAAGTTCGATGCAGTTTGGGTCATTGTGGACAGGCTGACCAAGTCAACGCACTTCATTCCCGTGGCAGTTACCTATTCTACAGAGTGGTTGGTAGAGATTTACATTCGCGAGATCGTTCGTCCTCACGGTGTGCCCGTGTCTATCATTTCTGATCGAGGTACGCAGTTCACCTTGCACTTTTGGAGAGCAGTACAACGTGAGTTGGGCACGCGGGTTGAGCTGAGCACAACATTTCATCCTCAGACGGACGGACAGTCCGAGCACACCATTCAGATATTGGAGGACATGCTCCGCGCTTGTGTTATAGACTTCAGAGGTTCTTGGGATCAGTTCTTGCCGCTTGCGGAGTTTGCCTATAATAACAGCTACCAGTCGAGCATTCAGATGGCTCCCTATGAGACATTATACGGTAGGCGGTGCCGATCGCCGGTTGGATGATTCGAGCCGGGGAGGCTCGGTTGTTGGGTACAGATTTAGTACAGGATGCCTTGGATAAGGTCAAGATTATTCAGGATCGACTTCGCACAGCTCAGTCCAGGCAGAATAGTTATGCCGACCGTAGAGTTCGTGATGTTGCATTCATGGTCGGATAGAGAGTGTTGCTTCGGGTATCACCCATGAAGGATGTGATGAGGTTCGGAAAGAAGGGCAAGTTGAGCCCTAGGTATATCGGCCCTTTTGAGATTCTTGAGAGAGTGAGAGAGGTGGCTTACAGGCTTGCGTATCACCCATTAAGGTTGAAGGTTGACAGGTAGCATTGTATTTCTCCCGGGCTTTTCTAGTAGTACTAGGAATATTCTTGTATTTTCTTATTCATGGTTCTTTATTATTAAATTTCATTCGCGTCTGATTCTATATTACAATGTTATTACTATTGTTTGTTATTTGGTTGCTTTATTTTCATTGTTCCTTGAGCCTAAAGCCTATTGAAAACAGTCTCTCTATCTTTATAAGGTAATGGTAAGGTTTGCGTACACACTATTCTTCTAAGATCCACCTATGAGATTACAATGAGTTTTTCGTTGTTGTTATCATTTATTATCGGTTATAGTACGGTACAAATAAATCAATTAGCAAAAGTAATATTTAACAACAGTAAATAATATAATATAGTCAAACCTTATATCTATACAACGAAAGAATACAATACAATACAAATATATTGTAAACGATGGGTAACGTAAGTTTCAAAAGAGGTCATAACCAACCTGCCCGACAGATCACACTCAAATGCAAAAAATAAAAAAATATACAAAACAATTTGGCATCAGAAAAAAATGAAACAGGGTGTCAAAGATCTCACATTCTCACTCTCCTTCACTGAACTTCCATAGATTCTCCATTTTCATATCCTAATTCAAGAAATAAAATCCTTTTCCCATTTCTTATCTTTCAACTCTTTTGATCTTTTCAACAAATTCCACTATTAATTCACCAAATGTCAGCCCCTAATAAACCACCTTCCCGTGGTTTCTCATTCTTTAACATCACCACCGGCATCGGCGGCGGCATCGGCAGTGGCAGTGGCAGTGTCAGAAGATCCAATGCAACGACGGATTTACCACAACCACAGTTGAAGCTGGAGCCGGATAGAGAAGTGTATAGACCGGGTGATCCGGTAACCATTACCGTTGAAATCAAGAACCCGACAACTTCGTGCTCTTTGCTTATTGAAAAACTTAATTTTGAGATTAAAGGGATCGAGAAATTGGATACTCAATGGTTTTCAACTCCTAAACCATCTCCTGATTCTAAGCAACGCAGAGGTTTGATGTGCTTTCTGTATCTTATTTACTCAAATTCCATTTTTATTGTCTTAGTTTGACCAAACTTAGTACTGTAGCTTTTAAGAGAAGAGTTGAAAATGTTACTCATTCTCTGTCCCAATATATGTGATGCAGTTTCCTCTTTGTCTAAAGGGCTGATACCTTTTTATACTTAAAAATAATTTAAGTCATATGGAAGGAAAGGAATGCCAGAATTTTTGAAGATAGGCCAAGCTTTTATCAGAAAATTAAGCTCAACTGTTGTTTGTTATTTCATTTTTGGTGCAAAGCTATAGGGAGGATGTACATTCATTACTGGACTTGCTAGAAGAAATGTAATCGAATAGGCTAGGCGGTCAGTTCTTTTGGGTTCTGATTGTGGCTCACACAATCTCATGTAAATATTTTACTCATAATAAAATTTGTTACCATTATCAACAAAAAAAAAAAATTACTTAAAATTTCACATTTTAGTTAAGATGATGTATAGCTACACAAATAAATCTGACTTTTTTTAGACCAATAATTTCAGAAGTGATTCATTCTTTCTTAAACTCCATGTACGGTCAAACAGTGCCACATATATTGGGACGGAGGAAGTATATAAGTTGTAGTTAAGAAATTAGCTACTTCCTTTGTCACAATTTATGTGATGCACTTTCTAGTCTGTCCAAAAAGAATGATATATGTGAGAAAGCACGGGAGAAAATATGTTATTGATATTGGGTGATAAATACAATACAAGAGGTCCCTATTTATAGCTATACACTACAAGGAGATATTACTCCTCTTCCAATGTGGGGCAAGACTACATTATATAAACTAACACTCCCCCTCAAGCCGGTGCATACACATCATATGTACCGAGCTTGTTACACATGTAGCTAATACGAGAACCAGTAAGAGACTTAGTAAAAATATCTGCTAGTTGATCATTCGACTTTACAAACTTTGTAACAATATCTCCTGAAAGTATTTTTTCTCTGACAAAGTGACAGTCGATCTCAATGTGTTTAGTCCTCTCATGGAAGACTGGATTTGACACAATATGAAGAGCAGCTTGGTTATCACACACTAGTTCCATCTTGCTGATTTCTCCGAACTTTAACTCCTTGAGCAACTGCTTGACCCAAACTAACTCACACGTCGCCATAGCCATGGCCCGATATTCGGCTTCGGCGCTAGATCGAGCAACTACATTCTGTTTCTTGCTCTTCCACGAGACCAAGTTACCTCCTACTGGAACACAATATCCAGACGTAGAACGTCTATCAAAAGGTGATCCTGCCTAATCAGCATCTGTGTACCCAACAATCTGCTCGTGGCCTCGATACTCGAATAGTAATCCTTTGCCTGGCGCTGACTTTATATACCGAAAAATGCGAACAACTGCATCCTAGTGACTATCACAAAGAGAATCCATAAACTGACTTACAACACTCACCGGAAAAAGAATGTCAGGTCTAGTCACTGTGAGGTAATTCAATTTGCCAACCAACCTCCTATATCTCGTAGGGTCTCTAAGAGGCTCCTCCTGTCCGGGCAGAAGCTTAGCATTCAGATCCATAGGAGAGTCAATAGGTCTGCAACCCATCATTCCAGTTTCATCAAGAATGTCTAAGGCATACTTCCGCTGTGAAATAACAATACCCGAGCTAGACTGAGCGACCTCAATACATAGAAAATACTTCAATCTGCCCAGATCCTTAGTCTGGAAGTGTTGAAAGAGATGTTGCTTCAGATTAGTAATACCATCCTGATCATTTCCAATAATAACAATATCATCAACATAAACCACTAGATAAATACACAGATTAGGAGCAGAATGCCGATAAAACACAAAGTAATCAGCCTCACTACGAGTCATGTCGAACTCCTGAATAATTGTGCTGAACTTACCAAACCAAGCTCGAGGGGACTGTTTCAAACCATATAGTGACCTGCGCAATCTGCACACAACAATTAAACTCCCCCTGAGCAACAAAACCAGGTGGTTGCTCCATATAAACATCTTCCTCAAGATCACCGTGGAGAAAAGCATTCTTAATGTCTAACTGATAAAGAGGCCAATGACGTACAACAACCATGGACAAAAAGAGACGAACATATGCTACTTTAGCCACGGGAGAGAAAGTATCACTATAATCAAGCCCAAAAATTTGAGTATATCCTTTTGCAACAAGACGAGCCTTAAGCCGATCAACCTGGCCATCCGGGCCGACTTTGACTGCATAAACCCAATGACAACCAACAGTAGACTTACCTGCAGGAAGAGGAGCAAGCTCCCAAGTGCCACTCGCATGTAAAGCAGATATCTCGTCAATCATAGCATGTCGCGATCCTGGATGAGATAGTGCCTCACCTGTAGACTTAGGGATAGAAACAGTGGACAAAGAAGATATAAAAGCATAATGAGGTGACGACAGACGATGATAACTTAAACCGACATAGTGGATCGTACACCTTTGCGGAGTGCAATTGGTTGACTAAGAGGAGACAAGTCCGCAGTAGGTGCAGAATCTGATGCGGGGCGTGAATCACCTGGGCCTGATGCTGGATGTGGACGACGATGATAAGTCAAGAGTGGTGGAGCTGCATAAGGTTGAACTAGATTATGTGGAGGAACTGGAGCTATAGGTGGTGGAGCTACAACTGGAGCTGTGGGTGGTGGAGCTGGAGAGACAAACAACAACAACAACAACCCAGTATAATCCCACTAGTGGGGTCTGGGGAGGGTAGTGTGTACGCAGACCTTACCCCTACCTTGGGGTAGAGAGGCTGTTTCCAAATGACCCTCGGCATCCTTCTCTCCAAGAACTCCCCACCTTGCTCTTGGAGTGACTCGAACTCACAACCTCTTGGTTGGAAGTGGAGGGTGCTTACCATCAGAGCAACCTACCTCAGAAATATGAAATCGGAGCTGGAGAGACTGAATCTCCAAAAGATGAAACTGGTAGTACCTCAGAATTATCTAAGTGATGACCTGAACCTGTGCAGTATGATTGGGTTTCAATGAAGGTAACATCAGCGGACATAAGGTACCGCTGGAGGTCAGGAGAGTAGCATCGATACCCCTTTTGTGTTCTCGAGAAACCCAGAAATACGCACTTAAGAGCACGAGGAGCTAACTTATCTGTTCCTGGAGTAAGGTTATGGACAAAACAAGTGCTTCCAAAGATACGGGGTGGAAGAGAGAACAAAGGTAAGTGGGGAAACATGACAGAGAATGGAACTTGGTTCTGGATAGCTGAAGATGGCATGCGATTAATAAGATAGCAAGATGTAAGAATTGCATCCCCCCAAAAACGCAACGGAGCATGAGATTGTATGAGTAGGGTACGAGCAGTTTCAATAAGATGTCTATTCTTTCTTTCAGCTATCCCATTTTGTTGAGATGTGTACGGACAAGATGTTTGATGAATAATCCCATGAGATTTCATAAACTGCTGAAATGGAGAAGACAAATACTCCCTGGCATTATCACTACGAAATGCGCGAATAGAAATCCCAAATTGATTTTGAATTTCAGCATGGAAGGTCTAGAAAATAGAAAACAACTCAGATCGATTTTTTATCAAAAATATCCAAGTGCACCTGGAATAATCATCAATGAAACTGACAAAGTAGCGGAATCCCAAGGTAGAACTGACCCGACTAGGACCCCAAATATCTGAATGGACTAAAGTAAAAGATGACTTTGCTCGATTATGAAGACGCCGAGGGAAATGGGAGCGAGTATGCTTACCGAGCTGACATGACTCACACTCTAGAGCTGAAAAGTGAGATAAACCAGATACTATTTTCTGAAATTTTTACAAACTGGGATGTCCCAACCGTTTATGTAATAAATCTGGTGAATCAGTAACAGAAGAAGTTGTAGAAGGAAGACAAGATGTGAGTCCATGTGATTTAGCAAGGATAAAGTAATAAAGTCCGTTTGATTCACCGGTACTAATGATCCGCCCCGTACTGCGTTCCTGTATAAAAACATGGTCATCAAGAAATAAAAAGCGCATTTAAGTGATTTGGCTAAGCGACTAACAACTATGAGATTAAGAGAACTATTGGGAATATAAACGAGTGAATCTAAAGGTAAGGAAGGAAGTGGGCTTGCTTGACCTATTGCAGTTGCCATGGTTTGAGACCCATTGGCCATTGTGACTTTTGGAAGAGATTGAGAATACGAAATAGTAGTGAAAAGAGATTTGTTACCAGAAATATGATCTGATGCACCTGAATCAATGACCCAAGACTCAGAGGATGAAGATTGGGAGAAGCAAGTCACGCTATTACCTGTTTGAACAACAGAAGCTATCTCAGAAGATGTCTGCTTACATGCTTTGTACTGAAGGAACTCAATATAATCTGCTAAAGAAACCATCCGACTATTCAAAGCATCGGTTCCCATGTCGCTACAATTTGTAGTAGTAGGGTTAACTTGAAATAGTGGAAATAAGTAACTCATGTGAGAAAACTGAAGAAGTAGCTTGAAAAACACTGTTTACAGCAGGAAAACAGAACATTGTTCTGCGCCGGAAACACTGTAGCTCGCCGGAATCTACTGTAGTTGACGGTAAAACTCAAAGTGGTCGGAATGAAACAAAACCAGTGAGGGTAGGATCGGAATTACCAGGCGATCCTACTGTTCAACTGGAACTTTTTTAAAATTTGGCCGGAACAGTGCTCATGCGCCGGCGCGTGGGTCAGATCTCGCCGGAATTTTTTTTCTTTTCCAGGCGCGTGAGGGCGCGTGGACGTGTGTTTTCTGGTGGGGTTGACTGGGGTTTGGTCGCCGGAGCGTGAGAAGTTTTGTGGTGGTGTTGGTTTTTGTACAACACCAACACAAAGTGATTTGCTTACGGACAACTTTCTAAGTCGCCGGAAAATTGCACGGCGAAGAGGTCTTTCTTCCCGAAAGTCGCTGGAATGATGCACAGCGACAGGTTTCTCACTAATGCTCTGATACAATGTGAGAAAACACGGGAGAAAATATGTTATTGATATTGGATGATAAAATACAATACAAGAGGTCCCTATTTATAGCTATACACTACAAGGAGATATTACTCCTCTTCCAATGTGGGACAAGACTACACTATACATACTAACAATATATTTTTATATTTAAAAGCAATTTAACATTAAACTTCCCATTTTACCTTTGATGTAATATCTACAACTTGTTTTAGACCACAAGTTTCAAAAATCTTTCTTTCTTAAACTCCGTGCTCAATCAAACAACATCATATAAAATGGGATGTAATGAGTAATTAATATCAAAAAGTCAGTTTGGTGCGAATCGTATTATTTAATTTGAATATGAACTGTTGATACTTTTTCTGATAAGGATGAACGGTTGATACTTGCTTGATATATGACACTTTCCCTCCGTCTCAACTTATATGGCACCATTTGACTGGGCACGGAGTTTAAGAAAGAAAGGAAGACGTTTGAAACTTGTGTCCTAACATAAACCATTGACATTTGTGTGGTCAAAAATCATCTCATTAAGGGTAACGTAGGAATTTCAAAGTTATAATTATTTCTAAATATAGAAATTTGACATTCTTTTTGAGACAACTAAAAAGGAAGGTATACCACATTATTGTGATAGAGGGAGTATATAGTTATTGGAATGGATATTAATAAAATGGTTAGTTAGGGAGATAAAATTTCCATCTCTCTAGTGTTGTTTTAACCAAATCAAAATATGCATAGCATTTATCTTGATTTAAGAAACATTTCCGCAATCTGGGTTGATTCAATAATACAGAGTAACATAAGCCTCGTGCATGATCAAGGGAAAGATAGACTCAAGGTCGTAATGAAAGCTAGATTGGTTGGCCATGGAACAGTGAGATTTTAGAGGAAGAAGCTTGGCCAGCTTTTCACTTGAGGATGAGTGTCACTGGAGCTATGAAGGAAATGAAAATTTGTCTTCACAGGGTCAAGAGATGAGAGGGAGTGTAGAACATACTTCTTGGGAACCTTCCTTGTCAGATGTTCCAGTTATAATTAGCAGACGGCAAGGGATCACAGGTGGAAGGTGCTACCGAATACTTCAGAGATCGCAATGTCTGATGTGCATCTTGCTGTTGTTAGAAATAACAACAACTCATGCTCACCGGAATAGAATAAGATTATTTGGGCCAAAAAAATAAAAAGATTAAGGCTTTAGAAAATGTTTTTGGAATCTCATTTGAAGGATTTTAGGAGAAGACTGGAAAATTTAACTGGAAGTAAGAAGGAACAGAAGTGGAATAAAACAAACAATGTGCAAACACCATCTAGAAGAGCAAGAATTTTGGCACCAAAGGGGAAATGGACTTCGAGTTCAGATACCTAAATGCTGTGAAGTTGATTGGAAAACAGAAGGAAAGGTTGGAAGGAGAAGGCAGAGGGGATACATCAGGCATTTTATACTCACTATCATCTCGCAATTCAAAATAATGTCGCAGAATACGCAGGGTCTAAATGATCCCCATAAAATGGTGTGAAGGCAGTGATTAAAAATTGGAGGCCGTATGTGTATTGCTTACCAGTTACAAGAAATCAAGATGGGTAGGCAATTGAACATGTGTCACGATTGTCTTTGAACTCAAGACTGGGAGCTAAGGGTTTTTCAATTTTATGGGACAAAAGGAGATGTCCCTAAATGAGGAGATCCTTTCATCATGGAGTTGTCCTGCCTTGTCCTACCTGCTCAAATGCTTGGGGAAGATTTTTGGGTGGGTCTTGTCTGGAGTTCATAAGGAATGCACAACGATTATCTAATACACTTCAGAATATGTCAAATTTTTGAGATCGCATGGGATTTTTTATGCTGTTAGATTTGCGGAAGAGATGGTCATGTAACCGTGAGTTCTCAGAATTTAATTCCAATTGGTTTACCAATGGTATGATTAAATTAACGTGGAGAAAATAAAAGAGTTGCGTCTGGCATTAATAGGATAATATCTCTAGTAATTGGGAGGAAAACTCTCCTAGTTTGATGTAAGAAGTGAATATGTGGCTACAATAGGGGGGTTGTTGGTGAATAAATGGTGGTACTATTTCTCAGTCCAAGTGGTGCAAGATTTTGATTACCTGCAAAGCTAAAAAAGTTTAAAGAAAAGCTTGAAACTGTAGAAGATGGAAGTGTTCTGGAAGGGACACTGACGTTGCAAATCTCATGCAAGACCTAAGTAAAGCTAAAGTTGTTTAAGAAAAACTAGAATCAAGATGGATATGTTGGTTAGTATTCTTATTCTTTGTTTTTGGTGTAAATCTGAATACATAGATGATCCTGAGGATAGTTTGGACGTACTAGGTTCCTTGTAAGAAGAACAAGCATGTAGGTTTTTTACTATTTTGGCGCTCTGATGTAACATCCTATTTTGGTTTCCAGCACAATCTTTATGCTGATGTCTTAATAAATATACAGAAACATGTTACCTAAAAAAAAAAAAACTAGAATCTAGGTAAAGACAGAATGGCTTCAAAGATGCTCTACCTTGGTCAGTACTGGACCTAGAAGGTAACTTCCAGAAATTGGATGCTGTGAAGGAACCAAGTTTTAGGCTTTCAACCGAGCACATCCAGAGGAGAAGAAAATTTCTGAACACTTGTTTGGTAGGGAGCTTTGTAAAGTGTGTTGGCTCAACGAAAGCAATCAGAAACTGGGCTGCAGAGATATGGGGGTTAAACACAGGTTGAAGGTGCCCCCTTTAGAAGACACAAGTAGGGCTGTGCACGGATCGGATCAGATCGGATTTAACACATTTCGGATTGAAATTTCGGATTTCGGATTCTACAAAATGCAATCCGAATCCGATTCGAATTAACATTGGATCGGATCGGATTTTAAAGTTTGGATCGGATAATATTTCGGATTGTCGGATCGGATTGTCTGCATTATTATGGCTTATTGCCAATCATACTCACCCTTTCTTAATGCTCTCTGTATCTTGCCACTGAGATTGGTGCTTATCAATTAAAACAAGAATGAATTAAGTCCTGATCTTGCTGAAGCAGATGCCGCTAACTAACATAGGAATTTCCAAAGACCAGGAATTTACAAGGACGTTTCAAATGCTGCTTAATGATTCCACCAGTAAGATTGCTGGTTTAGGACTTAATTTAGGAGAAAACACAATCTGATTAACAAAACAAATTCAGTGAATATGATGAAAACACCATTCTTCTCCTAAAACAGTTCAATGGCTTCTTCTTGGAATAAATAAACCACAATCTGAAGCACCACTTTCACCACAACTGATCTTTCTTTAACCATTTTTCTTTTCTTCGAACCAGATTGAGATTCACAGTTGGTTGTGGAATCATTTGAAGCACCACTTTCACCACATTTTTCAACAATTTGAAGTTCGTTCGGCGTCTCTGCCTCATTTTCCATCTACGAAAACAAAAAAATTCAAAGTAAAATCAGACGTGGAATAATTAAAATACACCCATAAAAGCCAAATCGATACATACACCCAAAAATTGGAAAAAGACAGCATGGAAATTAAAAAAAAAAAAAAGGCACAAAAACAAAAGAGAACTAAGTTCTTGGAGTATACTTATGTTTTGATATTAGGTATCAGCTGAGTTAGTCAACGGTGAGCCTAGCACAGATCATGTAATCTCTCTCTAACTCACACAAAAAAAAGACACAAAAAACACACACAAAAATACCTCTATTTGATTTCTACCGTGAAATAATTACCGTGAAACACACACAGAAAGAGGGTTGTGCGTCGATTAGAGCTGTGCGTCGTTTGGTCGTGAGTCGTGACTGTCTGAGATTGGAAATCGAACAAGGATTTGGACTCTTGGAGAAGAGAGGCGGAAGTCGGAGCAGAGAAATCAGAAATGTGAGAGAGAGATACAGCCCTAACCTAAGTGGGTTGTCTGAAAAATGAAATAAGAAAGAAGCCTAACCCTAAAATTTTAGTATAATATTTATATAGGTCCATATAATTTCGGATTTCGGGTCGGATCGGATTTAAATTATACCAATCCGAATCCAATCCGGATATCCGAAATTTTATAAAACATAATCCATATCCAATCCGAATATCCGAAATTCGAAATTGAGTGGATCGGTTCGGATTTCGGATATCCGATCCAAATGCACAGCCCTAGACACAAGATTTCCATCTGTTTTTTTAGCGAAGAAAAAGCAACTCAAGTTCTAAACAATGGACAACAGTTGATGGAGGGACGTTTTTGAAGCCGGAAAGGTAGTCTGAAGTGTCTGGCTGTGTAGACCATGTTTGACCACAAAATCTGGTCGGTGTACCAGTTCATACATGGTGCTTTGATTTTTTCAAAGATAAATGTGGGCATTGTGGGTGCCATTATGTAAAGTTCTTCATCAGCTGATAAGGCACAATCCAAATTTATAAAGGACTAAAAGCAATATGCTACATTAGAGAAATGCTTTATTCCTGATTATCACAAAATTTCTTATAGCTAGTAGGATGAAATCATAGATCTTATAGAAAAAGAAAAGTCTGTATTTGCTCTTTTTCTTTTGATGAAGTAATAAAATTCATTAAGGGCATCAAGCAGATGCAAAGCATTACATGGATGAACAAAAGAAACAAAAAGTGAAGATTTGTCAGTTCTGGTAACTAAAACTAGGCTATGACTAGTGAACTGACAAAATTCAAAAAAACTTCTATCCCTCTCCAACCAGATGCACTAATAATTAGCTCCAGGGACCATCTTCTGTTTTTGCTCTGTTGTTATTACTGAAGATAAATGTTCTTATATCTTGTTATGCTTTATGTGATACTTTTCATTGTTATGTTTTATTTTCTTCCAGGTGAGTATGTTTTTATGGATAATGTGACTCCTGCATTAATTTCAAATCAGATTGTCTCCGCTGGTAGCTCCAGACAATGTAAGTTTAACCTTTAGCTTGACGTTATCCTCCTGATTCTTACATATTCTAATCATATACTCCCGTTATTTCAATTTATATGACATAGTTTGCCTCGACATGGAGTTTAAGAAAGAACGGAAGACTTTTGGAATGTGTGATCTTAAACATGTCATAAGATTTGTGTGGCAATCTTATGAGTCTCCTGTGGGTAGTATGGGGGGAGAGAAATAGGAGAGCTTTTGAGGAGATCGAGTCTCCTTTTTCACATCTTAAGAATAGTCTTTTATCTTTGATCGCTTTTTGGTGCACTCATTTAGCCCCTACTTGTATAGAAGATTGGGCGTCTTTTGTAGAGAATCATGTTCTGATGTAAATTCTCTACGTTTTTGGTATACTTCGTGTATACGGGAGTTCTCTCCCTTTTGATTAATACAATTTACCTTATCAAAAAAAAGATTTGTGTGGCAATAAAAACTTCCCTTTAAGGGTAAAATGGGAAGTCCAAAGTTAATTGTTTCCAGATATAGAAATGTGTCATTATTCCGGAACGGACTAATAAAAAAATAGTATCACATAAACTGGAATACAGGGAGTATATTCATTTAGCTATCTGTTGTTTCTTTTAATGGAAACACATGCAAATAATTTTGTATAAACATGCAAGCAGTGGGTGTAACCTCGGTGCTATACTAGGTAATACAATAGAAATAAAATTTATGATGCTTTGTTGCATGACATCAATACAAAAAAGAATGATATACTTTTTGTTTTCATAGTCAGTGTTTGCTTGCAAAACAGGGAAACTAAACAAATATTCAGTAAAATCTCAAGCGATTGGTTGAAGATGATGACGACTTCATTAAGCTTTTTAGTTTGGTCTGAATGATGAAGCAGGGTGTAATAAGGACTATACTTCGAATCATGTTGAAACCCTACGAAGTTGAAGGGAAATCAAGCAAAAAGCCTAGGACGGGGCTTATTTTAGCAAAACTAGAAATTCTTGAAAAGAACATGACAACCATTAAATGTTACTGTCCAGAATACAAGGCAAAATACCATTAATCATTTGAATAACTCACATAGCTGAATTGCATGATGATAATGAGTATAAAATGTTACTGTCCAGAGTTACTGTATGTTGCATGATGAACATTATTTGTATAATATTTTTACCTTTTCCCATTGACCCTTAGGTTCCTTCATTACTGGGTTTTGGTTACCCAATTTAAATACCGCATTACCATCCAGCTTTAAAGTTATTGCAAAAATTGGGTTTTACCAACACCATTTTGGACTTATCAGTAATTTTCCATAGTTTGTATTAGTTATCTCCTTATTTATTTAATATTACAATTTGATTTTATTGTAAAATCCTTCTTTTGATATGTATGTTACTTTACATATTCTATCCTATCGGATACAGCATCTTGCCTATTATATAACTTTCAGTTCGTCTTAAAAATAAAGCAACGCTCCAGTTGTCTTTATTAATCCAGATTTTTTTTTGGTGAAAATTCAATTTGAACACACTCAACTCCGAACCATCAAAGTCTCTTTGACTTACTCCCTTTGGTATAGTTACTTGATATGACTTATAAAAAATTGTAGTTGCACGATATTCATTCGATATTGGAACGTTTCACATCATTAATATTATTTAATTAACAAGACTACTTTATAAAACCTTCACAAGTTTCAAGAGTCTAAACTCATTCGACTATTTTAACTTAAACTTTGATGAAATATTATTTTATCAAGCTAACATAGCACCTTATCTTCTGTTATTTCTTTGATGATATACAAGTCAATTGACATCTTGAACTCGTTGACCAATAAAATAATGTCACGTAAATTGGGACGTAAGGAGTAGTTACAATTTTGAACTCAATGGTTTCAAATGCACAGTTTTGATTTACCTTTAACTAATCTGGGTCTCAAATCTGGTAAAAGAATGTATTTACTGAGTTGAGTTGTAGCAACATTTGGCTTTTAACCTCTTCCCAAGAAATTAATACTCCCTCCTTCCCAATTTATGTGAAGATATTTGACTGGGCACGATTTAAGAAATTAAAGAAGACTTAACCAAATACATGCAGAGTACCAACATCCTTTAAATGAGTTGCAGGTGAGAATTCCTCATGTCTTTTCAGTTTAAATAAGGTGGTTAAGGTGTCATTGTCAATTAGTCATGTCATTAAGGGTAAATCGGGGATGTTAAGATTATGTAGTTTCGAAAAACAAGAAATGTGTCATTCTTTTTGGGATATATTAAAAGAGAAAGCGTGTCACATAAAATTGGAGAGGGAGTATAAGATATTCAGTAGTCTGCCCTTTATGATCTTAAAAAGAAGAAGCATCTGTCTGTTTGAGATTTCACCTTTCTGTTATTGGGTATGCCATGTATAAATGGAACTAGGGGTCGGCATAGATTGGGCAAACCCGAAATCCAAACCAAAATCCGAATTTAATGGATTTTTTATTTAGATTTTTGGATTATGGATTGGATGTTGGATTTGATTTTTAAAATTTTTGAATTTCGGATTGGATAATGGATTTGGTACTTCAGAATTTTGGATATCCGAAAATCCAAAGTTTTTATACTTTATATTTAGTTCATTATTTGTGGGATTCCACTAGGTTGTTGTTGTTGTATATTTAGTCCATTAACCATATGCCAATAGTAATAAGTTCAACACCATACCCATTAGATATTATCTCATATATTTAATATTAATTACTAAGTTATTGTCATAATATTCTATTCCACTAGGATATGGGAGTATAAGATATTGAGTAGTCTGCCCTTTATGATATTAAAAAGAAGAAACCTCTGTCTGTTTGAGATTTCACCTTTCTGTTATTGGGTATGCCGTGTATAATTGGAACTAGGGGTGGGCATAGTTTGGGCAAACCCGAAATCCAAACCAAAATCCGAATTTAATGGATTTTTTATTTAGATTTTTGAATTATGGATTAGATTTTGGATTTGATTTTTAAAATTTTTGGATTTCGGATTGGATAATGGATTTGGTACTTCGGAATTTTGGATATCCGAAAATCCGAAATTTTTATACTTTATATTTAATTTATTACTTGTGGGATTCCACTAGGTTGTTGTTGTTGCTGTTGTTGTATATTTGGTCCATTAACCATATGCCAATAGTAATAAGTTCAACACCCTGCCCATCATATATTCAATATTAATTACTAAGTTATTGTCATAATATTTTCCATTTGGATATGGTTTTACTATAATTGCTTCTTATCAGCCGTATTAATGTCTCATTAATGTCTCTGTCGCATTTCGTTGATAATAAATTCATTACTTGGATATTTTATTTGGATGATTGCGGTGAGAATGAGGAACTTTTCAGGCAATTTAACATGAGTAGTTCATTTGGATATTCATTTTCGTAAAAAGAAGAAACATCTCAACTTATAAGCTCAAAACCAAAAATTCAAAATATCCAAACCGATTAATCCGAAACCGAACTTAAAAAATCCGATCCAATCCGAGCTTATTTGGATTGGATTTGGATTGTCATTTCTTCAATCCGAAAACCGAAAATTCAAACCAAAATTTTCATATTTAGTCCGAACTGCCCGAATGCGCACCCTTAATTGGAACATGTAAGTTCTCAACTAGTGTTGGTACATTTGTTTTTATATGTTTTACAGGACTTACAATCTCTCAGAGTTCATGCGAATTTTGCGAAGAATACAAACACAATGGATCAAAAGATCCATATAGGTTCCAAGTCTGCAAGTACACACACACACACACACACATATATATATATCGAAAATGTAGAGCACCTCTACAGTTGGAAAACCCTTAATTTATTTATCTTAGAAGACAAATTATTGAGTATTGGAATTAAACAGTTCAAAACAGAACATAATGGATATTCAGGATATATGTAGCCCAACTTGTTTGTGATTGAGGTCTAACAATCGTTTTGTCGTTGTACTAATTTTTAGTGGTTAAATCTTCAGTCTTCTATGAAAGAAGGAAAAAAAGAACTTTATCATCGTGAGGACAGGGAAACACTTCCACATGAACTCTTTTTTCTTTTCTTTTTGATAAGCAATACAAGGAGCTTAATGGTCAGAAACTGTATGATAATTATGAAAGCTAAAGTCTGAGTTTCAATGAGACGCGTCAAATAGACCTTGAAAAGACTGTTAACTTTTTACAAATAAGTGTATAAATAAATCATACTAACTAGCCAAGGATGTGGTTAATGGTCAATCCGTTAATGAAGGTGGAGTCAACCATGAGACCAAGGTTCAAATCATAGCAGAGATAAAAAATATGATAGGTGATTTCTTTCCATCCATCTTAAGCCTTGTTGGACATAAAGCGTGTTTGGATTGGCTTAAAAGCTGGTTTGAAACGCTTCAAATAAACCTTGAAAAGACTGTAACTTTGAACAAATAAATGCGTAAATAAGTCATACTATCTACCCAAGGATGTGGTTAATGGTCAATCCGTTAATGAAGGTGGAGTAGACCATGAGACTAAGGTTCAAATCATAGTAGAGGTGAAAAAAATGTTAGGTGATTTCTTTCCATCCGTCTAAGCCTTGTTGGACATAGAGGGTGTTTGGATTGGCTTAAAAGTTGGTCAAACCAGCTTTAAAGTGCTTTTGGAAGATGGCTACTTGAGTTACAGGGTTTGGTTGAGCCCTGAATTTTGCCATATCTTTATGCCTGTGATATTGGCGGAAGAAAAGGAAAGGTCAAATAGAAGGGAGGGAAGGGGAAATCAGTCTCTGAGGGGAGGGGAGGGCTCACCGGATCAGTGGACTAAGCTGGAATCAGACGGTAGATCGAGAAGTGACGGGAGGTTTGAATTTGGGAGAAGACGACAAAATTTTAACAGGAGGAAAAGACGTGAATGGGTTAGTGATGCGGGCTGGAAAGGCAGAATGGGTCGGTCTTCTTTTAACTATCATAGGGTCGGGCAAGATTTCAGCAAGTACAGGCCTGGGCCTCCACACAGGGGCCCAACAACTTTTTCCAATTCTATTAGAATTGATCCAAAGGGGCCCAGATTATATCAAGCTGCGTCCGATAAGGCTCCTAAACATATGGAAGCAGTCACTCCTTTTGCCAATGATGCCTCACACAGTGGTATTTCTTCACCAAGCACTAGGGACTTGCGCCCCTCTTCGGCCACTGCTCCAGGAGCAGCACCGGCTAAAGCTGGTTGTGTTATTTCAATGCCCCCCCGCCTCTGAAGGACCCAGCAACATCGCCCCCTCATCTCCCCCTGTGCTTTGATGTGCTGAGGTTACAATACAATCTCCTTCCAGAGAGGCATTAATTTCAGAGGTTGGTGCCTCTCAAAGAAACGACGTGATCCACCCGGCACCCAGAGGTCCTATTGCTAGCAATGCTATGGTCTTGCATTCCTCCGGTAGGGGCAAGGAAAAGGTAACTACAGAAGACGCATGTCCAATTTCGTCACGGATTGGAGAAGGGGTTATGTCCTTATAGATGGAGGATAAACTATTAAACTTTGGGAAGTTCTTAGGTGTTTCTTTTGAAGGGAAGGAAGATAGGGTGCTAGAACTGTTGAGGGAGATTGAGCAACAGCCTTGTTATGAAGGCGCAGGGAGGGTGTTGGGTAAAGGTGTTAATCAAAATAAAATAGGGGATGTAGTGGTGTATCAGAAGAGGGGTCGAGTATGTGACATGGAGAAAGGGACCTCGGCTAGGGGGGTTGGGGAAATGAGGGCTATTGTTGCTTATGGAAGTTAAGATCCTTTCATGGAATGTCAGGGGGATGAATGACCCAAACAAAAGGGCCATCATCAAAGTGGGAGTTAGGGAGTGGGGTGCCAACCTAGTTTGTTTTCAGGAGACCAAAATGGAAGTTTTGTCGGATGCGATCGTGAGAAGTGTCTGGGGAGGTAGTTGGGTAAAATATGACTGGGTCCCAGCAGCGGGAAGTGCCGGGGGCATTCTACTTATGTGGGATGATAGAAGCTTGGAGGTAAAAGAGATTAGGAAGGGAGTTTTCTCTTTGGCAGTTCTCGTCAAAGATAGAGTGAGTGGGGTGGAGTGGGGATTTGGGGGAGTGTACGGGGCGATAAGGGAAGGGTCCAAGGTGTCTTTCTGGGAGGAACTGGCCAATATTATGGGGGAATGGGACATTCCATGGGTTCTAGGGGGAGACTTTAACACTATTAGATTCCCGGAGGAGAGATTAGGGTGCAATTTGATTTCGAGGGCCATGGAGGAGTTTTCTGACTTCATCAATGATCACTTTCTCATTGATCTTCCTCTGTCGGGGGAAAGGTTTACTTGGGCCAGGGCGGAGGATTCAAACTCAAGGTCTAGACTCGATAGATTTCTTATATCATCCTCCTGGGATGAGCTGGTGCCGAATGTATTGTAGATCCCTTTACCTAGGCTGACTTCGGATCACTTGCCTATCTTGCTAGATGGATGCAGAGGGAGGGGGGGTGCGTGCTCCCTTCCGGTTCGAGAACATGTGGTTGAAAGTGCCAGGATTTTGTGACAAAGTGAAAGAATGGTGGACCAGCTACGGGGTATCAGAGTCACCCTCATTTCGTCTGTCGAAGAAACTCAAATTGCTCAAGGGAGATATTATTAGGTGGAATAAGGAGGTCTTCGGGAGGGTGGAGGTCAAAATGAAAGAGCTTATGCATGAATTGGGGGAATTAGAGAGAGGGGAAGGGGCGAGGGAGCTAGATGAATCTGAGAAAGTGAGATTAGGGGAGGTTAAGAGTGAAATAGTCGAGTTAGCAATAGCTCAGGAGACTAGTTGGCGACAAAAATCAAGGGCGCTCTGGTTAAAGGAGGGGGATTCGAATACCAAGTTCTTCCATAGGGTTGCGGTTGCAAATCGAAGGAGAAACTTCATAGAGTCCTTAGTTGTAGATGGGGTGAGGATTGAGGGAGAGGAGGAGGTAAAAGGGGCGATAGTGGGGTTTTATGAGAACTTATACAAAGAGGAAGTTAGTTGGAGGCCTACTTTGGAGGGAATAGAGTTCAACCACATAGGGGAGGGAGACAATGAGTGGCTAGAAAGAGCTTTCGAGGAGGAGGAGGTGCACGATGCTGTATCGAGTTGTGCTGGCGATAAGGCCCCCGGGCTTGATGGTTTCTCCTTGGCCTTCTTCCAGCTCTGTTGGGACACCATTAAGGGGGAGTTGATGGACGCCATCGAATACTTCCACGTGAATGGTGCTTTCGAGAGAAGCATCAATGCTTCTTTTATTACCATTGTGCCTAAGAAAGAAGGCGCATCTTGTATCAGAGACTACAGGCCTATCAGTCTAGTGGGGAGCATTTACAAGATTATTTCTAAAGTGCTCTCCAACAGACTCAAGAAGGTTCTTGACGTGTCTGTTTCGTCCTCCCAGAATGTGTTTGTGGAAGGTAGGCAGATCCTGGATGCTGCTCTGGTGGCAAATGAACTTGTAAACTCCAGAAGAAAAAATAGAGAACCCGGTTTACTGTGCAAGTTGGACCTTGAGAAGGCTTTCGATCATGTCAATTGGGAATTCCTGGACTTCATTATGAAGCGGATCGGGTTTGGGGAAAGATGGAGGGATGGATCAAGTTCTGCATTTCCTCAGTCAGATTCTCTGTCCTGGTTAATGGTAGCCCGTGTGGTTTCTTTAGCAGCTCCAGGGGGCTCAGGCAAGGTGACCCCTATCCCCCATGCTATTCATTTTAGTGATGAATGCTGTGAGTAAAATGATGGATCGTGCAGCGAGTGGAGGCTTCTTGAGAGGATTCTCGGCTTCGATCGGGGTGCTCAGTGCCCGAAGTGTCTCTCATTTGCTTTTTGTGGATGACACCCTGGTTTTCTGTGATGCCGATATGGATCAGTTGACTTGCCTGAAGCAGGTACTACAGTGGTTTCAGATAGTATCAGGACTCAAAATCAACCTCGGCAAGTGTGAGATTTTCCCGGTGGGTGAGGTTGCTAACATTGATGCTTTGTCTCATGTTCTCGGATGCAAGATGGGCTCTCTTCCCACTACTTACCTGGGTCTACCATTGGGCGCTTTGCAAAAGGATACTACGGTTTGGAATCCAGTCTGTTACTTTATAGATATGTATAGTGTAGTCTTGTCCCACATTGGAAGAGGAGTAATATCTCCTTGTAGTGTATAACTATAAATAGGGACCTCTTGTATTGTATTTATCATCCAATATCAATAACATATTTTCTCCCGTGCCTTCTCACATGGTAATAGAGCATTAGTGAGAAAAGATCGCTGTGCGTCATTCCAGCGTTAACCGGGAAGAAAGAACTTAGTCATCGTGTAATTTTTCTGGTGACCTAAGGCTTGTCTAAGTGAAAGTCACTTTCTGTCGGTGTTGTGCTAAAACCACCACCACCACGAGGTAGATCACCCTCCGACTACCAACCCCTGAAATTTTATCCGGCAGAAAAGCCGCCACGCTCCTCCACGCGCCGGCAATAACTTTTCCGGCGAGGGTTCCGGCCATTTTTTCGCGAAGCTTCTTCAGGACAGTGTGCTCTCCTCAAAATTCCGAGCCTGCCCATCTAATTCAAATCAAATTCCGGCCACTTTTATATTTTTCCGGCGTGAACAGTGACCTTTCTGGCCATTTTTTGAAAATATTTCTTCAGGACAGCTTGCTCGCAAAGGAATTCCGAGTCTATCCATCCTGGTTATAACAAATTCCGACAACTTTGGAATTTTCCGACGAGCTACCGTGTTTCGGCGTGAACAGTGTTTCCGGCACAGAACAATGTTCTATTTTCCTGCTGTAAACAGTGTTTTTCAAGCTATTTCTTCAGTTTTCTCACAGGAGTTACTTATTTCCACTATTTCAAGTTAACCATACTACTACAAATTGTAGCGACATGGGAACCGATGCTTTGAATAGTCGGATGGTTTCTTTAGCAGAGTATATTGAGTTCCTTCAGTATAAAGCATGTAAGCAGACATCTTCTGAGATAGTTTCTATTGTTCAAACAGGTAATAGCGTGACTTGTTTCTCCCAATGTTCATCCTCTGAGTCTTGGGTCATTGATTCAGGTGCATCAGATCATATTTCTGGTAACAAATCTCTTTTCACTACTATTTCGTATTCTCAATCTCTTCCAAAAGTCACAATGGCCAATGGGTCTCAAACCATGGCAACTGCAATAGATCAAGCAAGCCCACTTCCTTCCTTACCTTTAGATTCAGTCCTTTATGTTCCCAATAGTCCTTTTAATCTCATAGCTGTTAGTCGCTTAGCCAAATTACTTAAATGCGTTGTTTTATTTCTTGATGACTATGTTTTTATACAGGAACGCAGTACGGGGCGGATCATTGGTACCGGGCGTGAATCAAACTGACTTTATTACCTTATCCTTGCTAAATCACATGGACTCACATCTTGTCTTCCTTCTACAACTTGTCCTGTTACTGATTCACCAGATTTATTACATAAACGGTTGGGACATCCCAGTTTGTCAAAACTTCAGAAAATGGTATATGGTTTATCTCACTTGTCAGCTCTAGAGTGTGAGTCATGTCAGCTCGGTAAGCATACCCGCTCCCATTTCCCTCGGCGTCTTGATAATCGAGCAGAGTCACCTTTTACTTTAGTCCATTCAGATGTTTGGGGTCCTAGTCGGGTCAGTTCCACCTTAGGATTCCGCTACTTTGTCAGTTTCATTGATGATTATTCCAGGTGCACTTGGATATTTTTGATAAAAAATCGATCTGAGCTGTTTCCTATTTTCCAGACCTTCCACGCTGAAATTCAAAATCAATTTGGGGTTTCTATTCGCACATTTCGTAGTGATAATGCCCGAGAGTATTTGTCTTTCCCATTTCAGCAGTTTATGAAATCTCATGGGATTATTCATCAAACATCTTGTCCGTACACATCTCAACAAAATGGGGTAGCTGAAAGAAAGAATAGACATCTTATTGAAACTGCTCGTACCCTACTCATACAATCTCATGCTCCGTTGCGTTTTTGGGGGGATGCCGTTCTTACATCTTGATATCTTATTAATCGATGCCATCTTCAGCTATCCAGAACCAAGTTCCATTCTCTGTCATGTTTCCCCATTTACCTTTGTTCTCTCTTCCACCCCGTATCTTTGGAAGCACTTGTTTTGTCCATAACCTTACTCCAGGAACAGATAAGTTAGCTCCTCGTGCTCTTAAGTGCGTATTTCTGGGTTTCTCGAGAACACAAAAGGGGTATCGATGCTACTCTCCTGACCTCCAGCGGTACCTTATGTACGCTGATGTTACCTTCTTTGAAACCCAATCATACTTCACAGGTTCGGGTCATCACTTAGATATTTCTGAGGTACTACCAGTTTCATCTTTTGGAGATTCAGTCACTCCAGCTCCACCACCTACAGCTCCAGTTGTAGCTCCACCACCTATAGCTCCAGTTGTAGCTCTACCACCTATAGCTCCAGTTCCACCACCTACAGCTCCGATTGTAGCTCCACCACCTATAGCTCCAGTTCCTCCACATAATCCAGTTCAACCTTCTGCAGCTCCACCACTCTTGACTTATCATCGTCGTCCACATCCAGCATCAGGCCCAGGTGATTCACGCCCTGCATCAGATTCTGCACCTACTGCGGACTTGTCTCCTCTTAGTCAACCAATTGCACTCCGCAAAGGTGTACGATCCACACTTAATCCTAATCCCCACTATGTCGGTTTAAGTTATCATCGTCTGTCGTCACCACATTATGCTTTTATATCTTCTTTGTCCACTGTTTCTATCCCTAAGTCTACAGGTGAGGCACTATCTCATCCAGGATGGCGACATGCTATGATTGACGAGATGTCTGCTTTACATGCGAGTGACACTTGGGAGCTTGTTCCTCTTCCTGCAGGTAAGTCTACTGTTGGTTGTCGTTGGGTTTATGCAGTCAAAGTCGGCCCGGATGGCCAGGTTGATCGGCTTAAGGCTCGTCTTGTTGCAAAAGGATATACTCAGATTTTTGGGCTTGATTATAGTGATACTTTCTCTCCCGTGGCTAAAGTAGCATCTGTTCGTCTCTTTTTGTCCATGGTTGCTGTACGTCATTGGCCTCTTTATCAGTTAGACATTAAAAATGCTTTTTTCCGCGGTGATCTTGAGGAAGAAGTTTATATGGAGCAACCACCTGGTTTTGTTGCTCAGGGGAAGTTTAATGGTTGTGTGTGCAGATTGCGCAAGTCACTATATGGTTTGAAACAGTCCCCTCGAGCTTGGTTTGGTAAGTTCAGCACAATTATTCAGGAGTTCGGCATGACTCGTAGTGAGGCTGATCACTCTGTGTTTTATCGGCATTTTGCTCCTAATCTGTGTATTTATCTAGTGGTTTATGTTGATGAAATTGTTATTACTGGTAATGATCAGGATGATATTACTAATCTGAAGCAACATCTCTTTCAGCACTTCCAGACTAAGGATCTGGGCAGATTGAAGTATTTTCTAGGTATTGAGGTCGCTCAGTCTAGCTCAGGTATTGTTATTTCCCAGCGGAAGTATGCCTTAGATATTCTTGAGGAGACTGGAATGATGGGTTGCAGACCTATTGACTCTCCTATGGATCCGACTGCTAAGCTTTCGCCTGGACAGGGGGAGCCTCTTAGAGACCCTACGAGATATAGGAGGTTGGTTGGCAAATTGAATTACCTCACAGTGAATAGACCTGACATTTCTTTTCCGGTGAGTGTTGTAAGTCAGTTTATGGATTCTCCCTGTGATAGTCACTGGGATGCAGTTGTTCGCATTCTTCGGTATATAAAGTCAGCTCCAGGCAAAGGATTACTATTCGAGGATCGAGGCCACGAGCAGATTGTTGGGTACACAGATGCTGATTGGGCAGGATCACCTTTTGATAGACGTTCTACGTCTGGATATTGTGTTCTAGTAGGAGGTAATTTGGTCTCGTGGAAGAGCAAGAAACAGAATGTAGTTGCTCGATCTAGCGCCGAAACCGAATATCGGGCCATGGCTATGGCGACGTGTGAGTTAGTTTGGGTCAAGCAGTTGCTCAAGGAGTTAAAGTTCGGAGAAATCAGCAAGATGGAACTAGTGTGTGATAACCAAGCTGCTCTTCATATTGCGTCAAATCCGGTGTTCCATGAGAGGACTAAACACATTGAGATCGACTGTCACTTTGTCAGAGAAAAAATACTTTCAGGAGATATTGTTACAAAGTTTGTAAAGTCGAATGATCAACTAGCAGATATTTTCACTAAGTCTCTTACTGGTTCTCGTATTAGTTACATGTGTAACAAGCTCGGTACATATGATGTGTATGCACCGGCTTGAGGGGGAGTGTTAGTTTATAGATATGTATAGTGTAGTCTTGTCCCACATTGGAAGAGGAGTAATATCTCCTTGTAGTGTATATCTATAAAGAGAGATCTCTTGTATTGTATTTATCATCCAATATCAATAACATATTTTCTCCCGTGCCTTCTCACATGGTATCAGAGCATTAGTGAGAAAAGATCGCTGTGCGTCATTCCAGCGTTAACCGGGAAGAAAGAACTTAGTCATCGTGTAATTTTTCTGGTGACCTAAGGCTTGTCTAAGTGAAAGTCACTTTCTGTCGGTGTTGTGCTAAAACCACCACCACCACGAGGTAGATCACCCTCCGACTACCAACCCCTGAAATTTTATCCGGCAGAAAAGCCGCCACGCTCCTCCACGCGCCGGCAATAACTTTTCCGGCGAGGGTTCCGACCATTTTTTCGCGAAGCTTCTTCAGGACAGTGTGCTCTCCTCAAAATTCCGAGCCTGCCCATCTAATTCAAATCAAATTCCGGCCACTTTTATATTTTTCCGGCGTGAACAGTGACCTTTCTGGCCATTTTTTGAAAATATTTCTTCAGGACAGCTTGCTCGCAAAGGAATTCCGAGTCTATCCATCCTGGTTATAACAAATTCCGACAACTTTGGAATTTTCCGACGAGCTACCGTGTTTCGGCGTGAACAGTGTTTCCGGCACAGAACAATGTTCTATTTTCCTGCTGTAAACAGTGTTTTTCAAGCTATTTCTTCAGTTTTCTCACAGGAGTTACTTATTTCCACTATTTCAAGTTAACCATACTACTACAAATTGTAGCGACATGGGAACCGATGCTTTGAATAGTCGGATGGTTTCTTTAGCAGAGTATATTGAGTTCCTTCAGTATAAAGCATGTAAGCAGACATCTTCTGAGATAGTTTCTATTGTTCAAACAGGTAATAGCGTGACTTGTTTCTCCCAATGTTCATCCTCTGAGTCTTGGGTCATTGATTCAGGTGCATCAGATCATATTTCTGGTAACAAATCTCTTTTCACTACTATTTCGTATTCTCAATCTCTTCCAAAAGTCACAATGGCCAATGGGTCTCAAACCATGGCAACTGCAATAGATCAAACAAGCCCACTTCCTTCCTTACCTTTAGATTCAGTCCTTTATGTTCCCAATAGTCCTTTTAATCTCATAGCTGTTAGTCGCTTAGCCAAATTACTTAAATGCGCTGTTTTATTTCTTGATGACTATGTTTTTATACAGGAACGCAGTACGGGGCGGATCATTGGTACCGGGCGTGAATCAAACTGACTTTATTACCTTATCCTTGCTAAATCACATGGACTCACATCTTGTCTTCCTTCTACAACTTGTCCTGTTACTGATTCACCAGATTTATTACATAAACGGTTGGGACATCCCAGTTTGTCAAAACTTCAGAAAATGGTATATGGTTTATCTCACTTGTCAGCTCTAGAGTGTGAGTCATGTCAGCTCGGTAAGCATACCCGCTCCCATTTCCCTCGGCGTCTTGATAATCGAGCAGAGTCACCTTTTACTTTAGTCCATTCAGATGTTTGGGGTCCTAGTCGGGTCAGTTCCACCTTAGGATTCCGCTACTTTGTCAGTTTCATTGATGATTATTCCAGGTGCACTTGGATATTTTTGATAAAAAATCGATCTGAGCTGTTTCCTATTTTCCAGACCTTCCACGCTGAAATTCAAAATCAATTTGGGGTTTCTATTCGCACATTTCGTAGTGATAATGCCCGAGAGTATTTGTCTTTCCCATTTCAGCAGTTTATGAAATCTCATGGGATTATTCATCAAACATCTTGTCCGTACACATCTCAACAAAATGGGGTAGCTGAAAGAAAGAATAGACATCTTATTGAAACTGCTCGTACCCTACTCATACAATCTCATGCTCCGTTGCGTTTTTGGGGGGATGCCGTTCTTACATCTTGATATCTTATTAATCGATGCCATCTTCAGCTATCCAGAACCAAGTTCCATTCTCTGTCATGTTTCCCCATTTACCTTTGTTCTCTCTTCCACCCCGTATCTTTGGAAGCACTTGTTTTGTCCATAACCTTACTCCAGGAACAGATAAGTTAGCTCCTCGTGCTCTTAAGTGCGTATTTCTGGGTTTCTCGAGAACACAAAAGGGGTATCGATGCTACTCTCCTGACCTCCAGCGGTACCTTATGTACGCTGATGTTACCTTCTTTGAAACCCAATCATACTTCACAGGTTCGGGTCATCACTTAGATATTTCTGAGGTACTACCAGTTTCATCTTTTGGAGATTCAGTCACTCCAGCTCCACCACCTACAGCTCCAGTTGTAGCTCCACCACCTATAGCTCCAGTTGTAGCTCTACCACCTATAGCTCCAGTTCCACCACCTACAGCTCCGATTGTAGCTCCACCACCTATAGCTCCAGTTCCTCCACATAATCCAGTTCAACCTTCTGCAGCTCCACCACTCTTGACTTATCATCGTCGTCCACATCCAGCATCAGGCCCAGGTGATTCACGCCCCGCATCAGATTCTGCACCTACTGCGGACTTGTCTCCTCTTAGTCAACCAATTGCACTCCGCAAAGGTGTACGATCCACACTTAATCCTAATCCCCACTATGTCGGTTTAAGTTATCATCGTCTGTCGTCACCACATTATGCTTTTATATCTTCTTTGTCCACTGTTTCTATCCCTAAGTCTACAGGTGAGGCACTATCTCATCCAGGATGGCGACATGCTATGATTGACGAGATGTCTGTTTTACATGCGAGTGACACTTGGGAGCTTGTTCCTCTTCCTGCAGGTAAGTCTACTGTTGGTTGTCGTTGGGTTTATGCAGTCAAAGTCGGCCCGGATGGCCAGGTTGATCGGCTTAAGGCTCGTCTTGTTGCAAAAGGATATACTCAGATTTTTGGGCTTGATTATAGTGATACTTTCTCTCCCGTGGCTAAAGTAGCATCTGTTCGTCTCTTTTTGTCCATGGTTGCTGTACGTCATTGGCCTCTTTATCAGTTAGACATTAAAAATGCTTTTTTCCGCGGTGATCTTGAGGAAGAAGTTTATATGGAGCAACCACCTGGTTTTGTTGCTCAGGGGAAGTTTAATGGTTGTGTGTGCAGATTGCGCAAGTCACTATATGGTTTGAAACAGTCCCCTCGAGCTTGGTTTGGTAAGTTCAGCACAATTATTCAGGAGTTCGGCATGACTCGTAGTGAGGCTGATCACTTTGTGTTTTATCGGCATTTTGCTCCTAATCTGTGTATTTATCTAGTGGTTTATGTTGATGAAATTGTTATTACTGGTAATGATCAGGATGATATTACTAATCTGAAGCAACATCTCTTTCAGCACTTCCAGACTAAGGATCTGGGCAGATTGAAGTATTTTCTAGGTATTGAGGTCGCTCAGTCTAGCTCAGGTATTGTTATTTCCCAGCGGAAGTATGCCTTAGATATTCTTGAGGAGACTGGAATGATGGGTTGCAGACCTATTGACTCTCCTATGGATCCGACTGCTAAGCTTTCGCCTGGACAGGGGGAGCCTCTTAGAGACCCTACGAGATATAGGAGGTTGGTTGGCAAATTGAATTACCTCACAGTGAATAGACCTGACATTTCTTTTCCGGTGAGTGTTGTAAGTCAGTTTATGGATTCTCCCTGTGATAGTCACTGGGATGCAGTTGTTCGCATTCTTCGGTATATAAAGTCAGCTCCAGGCAAAGGATTACTATTCGAGGATCGAGGCCACGAGCAGATTGTTGGGTACACAGATGCTGATTGGGCAGGATCACCTTTTGATAGACGTTCTACGTCTGGATATTGTGTTCTAGTAGGAGGTAATTTGGTCTCGTGGAAGAGCAAGAAACAGAATGTAGTTGCTCGATCTAGCGCCGAAACCGAATATCGGGCCATGGCTATGGCGACGTGTGAGTTAGTTTGGGTCAAGCAGTTCTCAAGGAGTTAAAGTTCGGAGAAATCAGCAAGATGGAACTAGTGTGTGATAACCAAGCTGCTCTTCATATTGCGTCAAATCCGGTGTTCCATGAGAGGACTAAACACATTGAGATCGACTGTCACTTTGTCAGAGAAAAAATACTTTCAGGAGATATTGTTACAAAGTTTGTAAAGTCGAATGATCAACTAGCAGATATTTTCACTAAGTCTCTTACTGGTTCTCGTATTAGTTACATGTGTAACAAGCTCGGTACATATGATGTGTATGCACCGGCTTGAGGGGAGTGTTAGTTTATAGATATGTATAGTGTAGTCTTGTCCCACATTGGAAGAGGAGTAATATCTCCTTGTAGTGTATATCTATAAAGAGAGATCTCTTGTATTGTATTTATCATCCAATATCAATAACATATTTTCTCCCGTGCCTTCTCACACAGTCATTGAAAGGGTTGAAAAACGATTAGCAGGCTGGCAGAAACGGTATTTGTCAAAAGGCGGTAAGGAAGTGCTTATTAAAAGCACTTTGTCGAGTATCCCTACCTATTACTTATCCCTGTTGCAAGCACCTGTGAGCATCACAGAAAAACTGGAGCGGCTTCAAAGGAATTTTCTTTGGGATGCGGCAGATGGAACTAGAAAGTTTCATCTAGTGAATTGGCAGACAGTCACTTCCCCAAAGAAGTGGGGTGGACTTGGAGTAAAAGATCTCAGGGTATTCATAAGAGCTTTGCTGGGGAAGTGGTTGTGGAGATTCGGGGTAGAAGAGCTGCTCTATGGAGGGAGGTCATAGCAGAAAAGTACGATTCCACGGGAGGGGGTTGGAGGACCAAGGCAATCACAGCACCGTTCGGGTGTGGCATGTGGAGGAACATCATAAAGAACTGGGAAGCTTTCTATGGCAACATCACTTACAAGGTGGGAGATGGAAGGAGAATCAACTTTTGGAATCACAGGTGGTGTGGAGAGGCTACTCTGAGGGTCTCTTTCCCCCACGTCTTCAGAGTTTCAAACCAGAAGGAATTGATGGTCCAACAAATTCGCAAGGAGCATGAAGGGGGATAGTATGAGACCTCTCTTTTAGAAGGAACATGCAAGATTGGGAGATTGCGGAGCTCCAAAATTTGTTGACACTGCTATACGGGCAAGACATGTCCCATCCATCTAATGATTCTTGGAGATGGGGGTTGCGTGGCGATAGTTTGTTCACCGTAAAGTCCTTCTACCAGAGTATGTTGGTGAGAGAGGAGACTACTTTCCCATACTCATTGATCTGGATTCCTAAGGCGCCCACGAAGGTGTGTTTCTTTGCATGGCTAGCAGCGAGGGGAGTGATCTTGACATCTGAAAATCTGCGAAAGAGAGGAATTACACACGTTAGTTGGTGCTACATGTGTAAAAGCTCAGGGGAAGAAGTTGATCATCTTATGCTGCATTGCCCCGTGTCCTGGGGTTTGTGGAGGGCAATCCTGAATCTTTTTGGTGTTCAATGGGTGATGCCAAACACTGTAAAGGAAATGCTATATAGCTGGGCCGGTTTCCATTGAAGAAGCAAGCAAAAGGCTTGGAAGTTCGCCCCGTTAGCTCTCATGTGGTTAGTCTGGGGAGAGAGAAATAGGAGAGTTTTTGAGGGGATTGAGTCTCCGTTTTCACATCTTAAGAATAGTCTTTTATCTTTGATCGCTTTTTGGTGCACACATATAGCCCCTACTTGTGTAGAAGATTGGGCGTCATTTGTAGAGAATCATGTTCTGATGTAAATTCTCTACCTTTTGTATGCTTCTTGTATGCGGGAGTTTTTTTTCCCTTTTGATTAATACAATTTACCTTATAAAAAAAAAGTGCTTTTGGGCTTGTTTTGGTGTTTGACAAACTTAAAAATACTTTTAAGCCAAGTGCTTTAAACTAAAATAACTCAAAACAAGCCAAAAACTATAAGTTGGTCCATCCCAAGTTATTGCTTTTTGGCTTAAAAGTACTTGGGGTTTGACCAAATAAATAACAGTTTTATCCCTCATCTTTCTTCTTCTCCACCTATATAATGATTATACTTGTCATTGCCGCAATTACTATCACATCGAGTGCTCCATTTTGTGAAGCTTTCTGCAACTTCTTGGAATGACTATCCGCAATATCTTTAGTAATTTACATCATCCTTCAATATATTTGAACACCATATCCTAGCTTCTGATTGAACTTTAATTGATTTTGGCTTCTCACCATTCCATTACATTATTTTGAGTCATTTAATAAAAGTAATTATCTGATCAAAGGGAAAAGAAACATCTAATCAATAAAATTAATTTTATCTAATAAATCTTGTAACGTGAAATAAAATGCAACCTAAATTGACTTGTACTAAAATTAAAATTAGTACAATATCTTTAGAATTAAAATTTTGCAGTAATCAATTCATTTTTGATGTTGACATCTTTAAGGGAATTTTGGTCATTTTGATAGAAATAAGTATCAGCACTTTTTCACCAAGCACATCAACGGCTTATTTTCAACTTCAACACTTCTAACCAAACACGTAACTGCTTTTTAAATTCAACCCCAACACTTCAAAAATGCTTTTAACCCAAGTGCTTAAAAGCTAATCCAAACGGGCTCACGGTTACCTGATACGTGAATCGGTGGGAGGTGTTGAAGATATAATCAAGTAAATAAATATGTACTTTCTTTGACAATTTAAATTTTCGATGAGGTGATCACACAAATCAACATGGCATTAGAGCAATCAGAGGTCATGGGTTTAAGTCTCACCGCCCATTATCATAAAAAAAATTCACGTGTTTGACCATGAAAAATAATCATGCGCGCATGTGAGGGAGTGTGTTGATGACATGTGAATTCTCAAGTGTTGACCCATGAAAAATAATCAGGCATGCTAGTGAGGGAGTGTGTTGATGACTTAATTAAGTATGTGTTCTTTCTTACAGTTTAAGCGTTTAGATGAGGTCATCACACATTCAACCAGAAGTAGCAGGTACTTTGGTGAATTAGATGAAGTGCACGCAAGTTAGTTCGGAACAAACCATAATTATAAAAAGAAAGTCGTACTAACCAAAGACAGGACGGATACAAAGTGGAAGAATTAATTGAGGAAATACCAAAATTATCCCTAGAAGGTCCGTGCCATTTGTATAAATCTTTGTTGAATAACTTAGGGATTTACATGGCGTTTCATGAGATACATGTTTTTTCGTGCACTTTTCACATGCAAAATTACATTGTCTTGATGCCGACTCCCTGGTGGTTAGGTTCTTCAATTTTTACTTAGATGTACAGGTTAAACCTGTATTGCAAAACAAGGTGGATTGGCAGAGAATAGCCCAGGCCTCATTTTCTGGGAATAACTTAGCTGTTATATAGGTAATAATTGATGTGATTGCATCTTGTATTTATGCGCAACCGGTGTCTATTTTATGTTCAGTGATCCGAAGATTTTGTTCATTTGTGGGACGGACCCCTAACAAAGTGTTCAACTTAAAAATTGCTCCGAACAGTACTGCTTTGATGGCATTCTCCTTGTTTTGACATGAATAAAAAGAAAGGATGTGCTTTTATTTTGCAGTTATGGTGCGAACAATTCTACCAAGCACCATACCACCATCATACAGGGGTGCAACCATTCGTTACCTTTACTATGTTAGAAGTATTTTATCTGGACAATACTTGATGATGGAAAATGGTCACTTCCGTGAAGAATCTATACGAGATCTTGATGAGCTGGTTAGTTCTTTGCTGTTCTGTTCATCATTCATTTATACTTATCATCCTTGTTTGATTTGATTTTCATATTTTGTCAGCTTTCAGGAGCATTACCCTGCTCTTTTATGGCATGCTCTTGTAATTGCATGTCTAACTTTTCTGCGTCTTTCTCATAGTCATCCCAGCTTTTCCAGAGCGCTATGTGGTCATTTGCTTTACTGTTTAACCATTTTTCACGTTTCTGACAGCTCTACGACCTTTTGGTCAGCAGCTTGTCAATCTTGAATTAATTAAGAATGCAACTGTGTTACTGTTTACATTGATGGGCATTGTGCTTTGTTTTCAGTTTCTTTTACTTCTGGTAATAAATCAAAACGGAATTAAGAGAAGGTGATCTTATCTTAAGCTTCTGTTTCATCTGTATGCAAATCAATGTCTAGAAAAATCATATTCAATTGTGGAAAAGAAACTGTCCACCTGAAATACGAATAATACATTTAATCATTTAATACGAAAATTTTATTGCTTATAATGTATCCGCTAGCAAAACGATATAGAGAAAAGCGCTACAACTCCCAAATTTTTCTCTGATTCTTCTTCTTTTCGAAGAAAAAGAGGATTTGATAAATCTATATTCCTCTATATTCCACTCACAGATGATGTTAAGGCTTGTGTTTTAGTATCAATACAGATGTGCAATAAAGCTTGAGTGCTGAAATTAAAATATTCTTACCATTTCAACAAAAAAAAGTGCAATAACTGTGCATAAGTTTTTTTTCTGCTTTTGGATTCTACTATTTTCTGAATCTCAACCCGTGCAGGAAACGAGAATACCACTGCAAATATGGGTAACTCAGAAGAGTAATGGCCTGAAAAGTGAAGAAGGCCGCACTTGTGGTAATATTTTCTTGTTTTAAACTTTAAAACTTATATAATCTGTTCTGGTTCGTGATTTAGCTGTTGAATTTTGTGTAGAAAACTTTAAGTCTAACATCCTGATGAGGTCATTGTTTCATTGCAAGATATCTTCAGTAACACGGGAATACTGGGGGGTGGCTAAAATGATAGAGACAAGAAACAAAGTCGGAATATTTGGTTCTTTTGTGGAGCCATAATATATCCTTGTATTGTTGCATACATGGTTACTACATTATATTTGAAGTCGTAAAATACCTACGAGCCCCTTCAAGAAAACCACTGTTTTACTAGTATTATTATATAAGGACTTTTCTGAAATCTGTTTATCTGGCTGAACTTTCTTTTCCTCTGACCAATCTTAAATAATCCTACTGTGATGAGAAGTCAAATGATGTATGACTATACTTACTTTGAATTACCTTAACATGATATGCTGAAATAATCATTTTTTAAAGGTTGTGTAAATGTTTTTTCGTTCTTTTCTTTCTTGGTTTCTCAGTTCTGAAAATTCAACGCTAATTATGTATTTTGGGGAATACTTATTTTTACTTTGACCAGTGGCATGATCACATTATGCTTTTCGATTTAACAGGGATTGTTCCTGCTTCAACTCTGCCTTTGGATGTTTATTGGAAAGAGATGGATGCAGATTCTGATTGGGTAAACCATTCTGTTGCCAGTTATCTTTGTTATTCAGTAGGCTTCTTGTGATTAAAGAAAGAAATATTGACTGTATAAGGATTCACTAGAATTTGAAAAGATATAAAATTAGAAAAGATGGTCCAATTTGTAAAAGATGATATTCCAGGGAATATTACTACAACAACAACTACGAACAGACCCAAATGTTTCCAGGGAATAGTTGACCTGAGTATTTTCATCCTTTTTTCATTCTTCTCCTCCGTTCCAATACTACTACAACAACAACTACGCCTCTGTCCTAAACAAGTTGAGGTCAGCTATATGAATCTTCACCATGTTAGTCCATTTAAATCATTTCATACAACTAAACTTGAATAGCCTAATGTCCTCCCCCCAGACTATTGCTAGCCATCCTTAGGCATATATTCACTTTCATTGTAACTTTTATTCGCTTTGTCTCTCTCTATGAAGGTATGTAGTGTGTTTAGTGCTCTCTCTTTTTCTTTTCTTTTCTTTTGGGGGTTTAGAATTGTGTGTTTCTAGAAACTCCTATCTCCAAGTCACCTATAATGGCGAAGACAAACATATAGTGAGAACTTTGCTTCTACTCTCCTAAAGCTACGAGGCATGCAAGTGGAGAAGAGGACTTTTTGAATCTTCTCCATTTCTTCGTCTTTTTAAATAATAAAAAAGAATTTTTATTAAAATAGATTAAGAATACAGAGAAGAGGACTGTCAGGCTAGGAAAAAAATAAATTACATATTTGGAGCTCTTCAGTCTTGTTATTTGATTGTGAGGTTTTATCGGATTTTGTTGCACTGTCTAAATATCAGGCAATTTGTCAGGACTAGAACCCCTTGACGCCATAGGCCCTCCTAGAAATGATTAATTCAATTAAAACATTTTTTACCAATAGAGTTCAAATTAGGAGGATAACTGAAACAAAACTTGCTTTGTTCAGCATAAGTGTCCCAACATTATAGCAGTCAACAGATCTAGCATTAACACTCTAGAAGTAGATTTACTTAGATTTGGTTAGCCGTTATCATTTAGGAATAGAGCAAGGTCCGATATTGCATGAAATGTTAGAAGATGAAATGAAAGAATGGAAATGGTGACCTTTTAATTTCCTGGAGACTTCAGAATCTAAATATCCGCTATGTCATGGATGTACACCAGGAAGAATGGACGAGAGAGGAAAATCTTTCTTCTTCAAAATTGTACTTGCCAGAAAACAGTGTTAGATTCTTGACAAGCAGCCCCCTCTTTAATTCCTTTTTTTTTTTGAGAAGGTAACATATACCAGTATATTAATAAATCTTCAGCACAAAACTTATGCTGGAAGACAAAAAGATGTTTACATGAAACTAAAAAAAGCACAAAAATTACAATCCTTGCTCTTTCTAAGGCTTTTAGATTGATTCTAAATCAACACTATATTCTGTTTTGCAACAAAAACAAAAAAGAAGAAGACAATTCATCTTAATCTTCTGAATAGGGCTGATTGTATCCTCAAAGCATCTTGAATTCCTTCTTTTTGGCAATTCCCTCTCTTTATTTTGTTCTGCTTCTTGTTTCCTGTTTCTTTTTCCCTGGCGGGATTGGATTATGCCAATGCAGAACTTTTAGTTAGTAGTTTATTGTAGGATAATCAAAGAGATACGAGAACAAAGAGGTTAACTGGATAGAACTTGTTGAGTTGTTGACGAGAATTTGTGTGTTCTGCAGGCTAAAATAAATGAAACTTTTGATGGTGTGGAGGAAGGATATGAAAGTTCAAGGGATGAAGTCTCATCAGTTTCCTCCTATAATCCCATGAAAGATAATATACACCGAACATTTGGAAGTTCATTATCCTTGCAGTCTTCCTTAGCAAGGTCTTCAAGCAAAGATCTTCCACATCTTGAAGGACGGTCGAGCATATCTTCACAACTGGCACTTCCACAGATAGCTGTGGCTGATGTCTTGTATGATTCTAATGGGGGTAAGACGAACACACACATATCTACATGCATATGAAGCGTCATTTACCACTGAAGTAGTTTCAGAGAATATCATTAGTCTTAGAAAATTTATTCTCCCTCTGTCCCATTTTATGTGAAGGAGTTTGACTGGCCATAGAGTTTAATAAACTTTTGACACATAAGCTAAATATATGCGAAGTACCAAAATTGCCCTTACTACCAATAATCCCCCTTAAAAGAATGAACTTTTATATCAACTGGGTCCAAACAAGTAATGTCATTAAGGGTAAAGTTTGGATGCTAATTTTAAATAGTTTACAAATAGGAAGGTGTCATTCTTTTATGGACAGACTAAAAGGGAAAGTGTCACATACAATGGGATAGAGGGAGTATGTGTTTTCATGGTCCGATAGGTATCTTCGAGGAAATTGACTTTTTTATTTCTATGCCTTTTTTTCACAAAATGGAAATGTTACAATTCCTCTTAGTCAAGCTGACAGTTTTATCTTATTTTAAGCAAAAAAGAACTGAGGGTTTTATTTTATTCTTCCAGCAGATGTTTTGTCCCCCAGCAAGTCTTCTTCTTTCGTCTCTCCAAGTCAACAGCTGAAAAATACCAAATCCTTTTCCAAATATGATGATTCAACAGTACCTTCTGTCTCAGGCATGGGTGAATCTGGAGCATGTAAATCAAGCTTGCACTCAGATCTAAATATCTAGTATTTGTTCCCTCCATACTCTTTAAGTGATAAAAGATCCTTGATGATAATCGTTTACCAACATTTACTGCAGCAGAAGGGTTTATTCGAGGGAGGTCTTACAACATTAGACTGGATGACCAAGTGCTTCTAAGGTTTTCTCCAAAAAATTCTGAGTCGACGTATTACTTCAGTGATATGGTAATTGTATTATTCAGTGTCTTGGTCCTTCCATGTTAGTGTTATCACCAATGCCTATTTGCATCAGACTGGCTGGAACCTTACCTGTTTTTTATTGTTTTGCAACAGATAGGTGGAACCCTGACCTTTTTTCATGAAGAGGGTTCTAGAAGATGCCTTGAGGTAGTCTTATATATCAAAATACATGCTTGGAATAAGGCTTAGACATATGGATTATTATCAGTTTATTGTGCGCTCTGGAGTTTATTGGTCCTTTTTGTTGCCTTCTAGCTTTTAATAACACTGGAGATGACCGAGACTATAAGCCGACGGTTTGTACATCCTTCACGGAGACATGCTCCTTCTATTACTAAGGTATTCTTTAAGTGATTCTAGTATTATACCTGTTGATGATTCTTTACTACTCTTTGCATTTGATAAAGCAAAAGTGTTTTGACGGATTTTATCTGGAAAGAGATAAATACTTGAGCCCCCCTTCATTTGGTGATTAGTAACCAAAGCAATTTGAATTATGCAGGTTCATAGTGATCATCATGAAGTGGTTGCTGATTTAATTCAGACAAGCTTTATTTTTTCCATTCCGATGGATGGTCCTATGTCTTTTTCCACTCATTATGTCTCCGTACAATGGGCTCTTCGATTTGAATTCTTTACCACTCCCAAGAATGTTGACTGGTCAAGGTATGACCATTTTTTCATGTAACAGGAATGTTTTGCTGGATTGATAACATTGCATGAGTCATTGATTAAAGACTGGAGTTCTGTTTTGAGAGGGTGCAGATAAAGAGTAAAACACATAGCAGAACAGTAATCATACAAAAGGGCTTGTAGACTTACTAAAAAGCTGAAAAAAGATCATGAACAATCAAAAGGGTCTAGAAGTACATCTGCTCTTCAACTACTTAAATGGCCTCTTATTTCCACCAAATATAAGGGATATGAGAAATTTGACAGTGAGTTTGTGCAAAAAATTATTCTGATTCCACCTTTTATTTCTTTCATGCCTGAGAATCCATGTAGAATATGTGAGCTGTTGAATCAAATTGCAGACTATTAGTTATGTACTACTGATCTCCATTTTAAGGGAAATCATGAAGAGGCTAAAGGCTCAATTGTCCATGGCTTAACCCTTCGGAATAAACAAATGCCAAATTCTCTAGGAAACTCACATGGAGAAGAATATTTTATCACTTCTTCCTTCAAACGTAAGTAGCACTGGGTGTCCAATCTTGTACCTCTTTTCATAATATCATTTGAGGTAATGGTTCATGAACCAGTGCCCAGCAAATGAAAAAATGATCATGATGATGGTCTCCGTCTTTTGACAATTATCCTAGGATATTGAGTATTGCTAGGATGGTTCTTAAGTTAGAACCTTTAACAGGAAATACTCTCTTGCTGTCAGTAAAAAGGGCAGCTCGGTGCACTAAGCTCCTGCTATGCGGGGGGGTCTGGGGAAGGGCCAGACCACAAGGATCTATTGTATGCAGCTTACCCTGCATTTCTGTAAGAGGTTGTTTCCATGGCTCAAACCCGTGACCTCCTGGTCACATGGCAACAACTTTACCAGTCACGGCAAGGCTCCCCTTCACTCTCTTGCTATCAGTATCTAAATTAAAGTGGATAATCAAAGACACCTTGAGATTCTACATGATTAAACTTCCAATCTTCTCTATGTCAAAGTGGGAACTTTCTTGACATAATTATTTCTAGTGAATCACAGAAGGTTGAAGCATGCTCTTAGTTTGTTTAAATAGTTGATTCAATTTTAAAGAGAATATGGTAATGAAAGGAATTTATATGGTCTAATCAAATGCACCATAGTTGTAATCTTGACATGCTCTTCTACCCTCTTCGTTCGCCATGTCCTGATTCATCCGTGCAATGTCTATCTGATATTGTTTGTAGATTTTCCTTCGTACTTTGGTATTTTTCCTTGAATTCACTAAATTCTCAAATTTATCCCTCTTTGTTTCTGAAAGTGCTTCATGTATAACATATCAGATATGAGCATCCTCTTTTGGTAGAGGGTAGAGAGAAGTGTGAGTGGGTACTTCCAATAACTGTGCATGCACCTCCTGGAGGAGCTGCTGCAGCTCAGACACGAAATGACAAATCATTCTCTTTGGAACCCCTATGGGTCCACACATAAAGGTAAATGGAACTCTCATTTTCTAATCCAGCTGTTTTAACTTCTGATTGATATGTACTTTGTGAGATGTTGTTTGTTCTTGGTTTCTCTTTTCCACTGTCTGATGTACGTATTGACTCGTATTCACCTGGAAGATATGATCTAGTCATAGTTTTCTTGATCAACAAATGTACGTGTAGTTTCATATAGCTATTAAGCTGATTTTTGTATGCCATTTAGGGAAATATTGTGCTAATTGCTCTGAAATTTGAGAAATAGTTGCAGTTAGCTCCTCTATCTTGCTTGACACACGTAATGTCTTAACTTCTGAATGTTGTCATTTACATTGGGATGTTCGTAAGCATTATGATTATATGCTAAGGAATATTTTTCTGGTCCCTTCAAAAGCCATTGATCTGAGTGTTACTTTTAAAGACTTCTGGGCATTTTGTACCCTTACGCTTGTTCTTGACAGGTGAGGTAGTTACATATTCTGGCAAATCTTGAGAGCTAATCTTCCAAGAAGAAGTATTTACGCGTGGTTTGACACTCCTAATTTTAGCACCTTATATCCTTGAAGTCAACTTGATCTTGTTAGAAGTCAAGGTCTTCGGTGCCAACACAATAAATGTGCAATAAGTGCACCATCATCTTTTATTTATTCATGCTTTCTTTGTTTATTTATTGTGTATACGAATAAGTTCTATCTCTATTTTCTCCTTTCTCTCCTCCAACTTTTCACGTATTTCATTTTGGACGGTTAGATGTCGCAAATGCTAACCTACAGTTGAACTAAAGCGTCATTACAAGAATGCATTTGTTTTGCTATTCTCGTTAGAGACAGCAACTGTGTTGTATTATGTCTGGAGATGTGGGATTCACTCGATTATGTTTAGGCATTTTTTGCAAATCTCTTCTGCAATTAGCATTAAAACACTTTTCTTTTTGAATCTTATAGGTATACACATTGCTAGAAGATAAAATGCATGGCTTCACAACTGTACTGAGCTAGAAAGCAACCCCTGGAATTTGTGTACCAGGTTCTGATGTCAGAAAGAATGAGTGGTGACTGAGATTCAGTATTATTGTATTTTATTCATCAGTAGATATATTTCTCATTTCCAATCTTTGGCATGTCGTTCGTTCCTTCTCTTTAACATCATTTTTATGTGATTAGAAATATGCTTCACCTTTTTATTTTCTTTTGATGATATTCTTAGAGAAGATTTTATTCCGGGAATCATTACGTTGAATGTCATTATGTATATGATTAGAAGAGTCCAGTGAGGTAGGATTTTATTGGAAATACCATGCAACAGTATATTATAATTTCTAATTCATGGATTAGGATCTGATGTTTTGAGAATTTACTATTGCTTTAAAGAGGAAGTCTTCACGAATGTTACATTTACACTAAGCGGTGAAATAGGTTTTCTATAACATACAAGCAAAGGGATATCAAAGGTCAAAATGCACTTCGATTCCAAGCATTGCCTGCAATTGTTATTTTTTTTGTCCAAACACTTTGGTTTTGTTTTATTTTTGAAATTAAAACATAATAATCAAAATACAACATAAATTCTCTTACAATAATTCCAAAGGTACACCATTTTTGATCTTTTGAAAATTCTCAAAACACCGATCTTTCGCCTTTCGTCCAGATTCTTTTCTTAGACTCCACAAGAAAAGAATGGTTCACTTGGATAGGAAGGCTTTTGCTTCACGTATTTTTTTTCTTGGATAACCTAAGTCGATGATCTGAACATTTCGTTGAAATTATGTATAAGAGGTCGTCCCTTAGTGAATTGATTCGAGGATAAATTGGTAGTGGCATATTTATTTTTTGTTAGAAAAAAACATGTACCATTTGTTTGTGGCATTTATTAAAGATGAAAATCTTGACATTTGATGGGTTAAAGGTAGATTAAATAATCAGTTCTTGGCTAAATTGTAAGACCCCAACTCACTAGTAATATTATCATTTTTGGGCTCAGGCTTGCACCAGCGTCATTAGGGTAAAAGGCATGCTTCCTTATGTAAGTAACATTTCTCCTCTATTTGGTGTTATATAAACCCCTCTCTTAGGGACTCAATGTCGTCGTTGAGGTGTGGCCCACCATTACTCAATGTTGCATGCGAGTGGCTCCGATATCATTACAACTAACACACTAGTGATATTATTATTTTTTTGGGCCTAGACTCGCACGACTTTAGCCTAAAGACATATGTGTTACAATAATTGTTCTAAGTATCACTCTATTGTTATATAGAAATCAACAATAGTAACTTTTTCTTTTATTTAATTATTAAGGTAGCAGCACCTTGTTCCCCAAAGTTATTTACTACTACCTCCGGTCCAGAATAAGTGATTTTTTGGATGTTTTTATACAGATTAAGAAATCCACCTTTTAACATTAATTAACAATGAAATTAACCATATTAACCTTTACTATCTCTTCACATAAATATCTCTAACACATACTCCAACATTATTTACTCCAAGGGCAATGTAGGAAAAAAAATAATTAATTCATTCTTAAAATTTGAAAAAATCACTTATTTGGGACCACAAAAAAAAGGTCAAAAATCACTTATTGTGGACCAGAGGGAGTACTAATTACTAAATAAACAAACCAAACGAATCACAAGCCTCATGTACAAGTCAAAGCGAGAAATATTAAAATTAAGCAGTACTAACCTTTGTAAATTTTATTGGAATTTAGTTGTAAATAAAGTTTATATCTTAACTCCACCAAAGTATAGTCCAGAAATAAATAAATATTTTATTAGAAAAACGCAAAAAAGAAATTTACTTCACATTTATCTTCATATACATTATTATTATTAAATTATAATTAATTAATTAAGACTTAATTATAATAAATTAATATATCTTTAATGTAGAAATTAGGTACTGGCAAGTGTTTATTAACAAAACATCTTAAATACCACCGTTATTTAAAAAGGAAAAAATTAAAGAATTCACCAAAGCTCAATAGTAGGACGGGTTGTTTAGTATGTGGGATAAGGGATAATAGTTTCAGAACTAAATGCAAGAATATTTTATGTTTGGTTGAACTTTGGAATTTGGGATTAATTAATCTCACAATTGAGTATTATTCTATCTCACATTGAGGGTGAAATAATAGTTTGGAGATTAAGTAATCCCCAGATAATTACTAAAATGACAAAGATTCTATTCTCCAAGGCTGGTTCCCCAAAGTCTTTTAAATAATCCAAGGTTAAAATTAAAAATAAAAGTTTATCCCAACTTATCTTATACACCAAACATATGTTTAAATTATCCCTTAGAATATTGTATATCCCATTTTTAGTCCAATAAATCTAACTTTTTCGAATAAAAATATATTTATTAAATTTATTCTCCGAATTATTATCTCTATCATTATAATTTCGGATAACTTGTTTGGTACCAAATGACCCCTTAGAATATTGTATTGACCAGTAAGACCTGCTGATCTGTTTCTAACATTTGACAGTCATCTCATCCATGTAAAGCCAATCTGTATTTTTCCTTTCTGCATCAATCGCTAATTATTATATTCATATTTATTCAATCCTCATTTAAAAACCAAATCCAACATTAAAAATTCTGCAAACAAAATCCACAGTCTTGGAGGCAAATTGGGTAATAAAGCTAATCTTTAAGGACACCATTGAAGCTTCAAGAACCCCTCTTTTCAGGTCAGTATTTTATGAAATTCTCCTTTAAAAATGTAATATTTCATTTGGGTATCTTCAAATCTGAGTTATTATAAATTTCTTGACGATTCTTTTGTATTATAAAGATTTATTGTGTGCAAAAATACAAACTTCTATGTAGTTCTTAATCAATAGTGTTGAAACAATTCCTAGTTTTTGTCTTCATTGATCTGTATTGTAGTTTCTGAGGATCTTAATGTAAAAATCTTGGATCAAAGTTGTGATCTTTTGGATCAAATCTGAACTATGATTTGATGGAAGGAACCGAAGTAGGAATTTTTGTGCTTGGATTTATTTATTGACGTAATTCAGATTTCCATTCTATTGTTTTATTCAAATGATGAAGTGAGTTTCATTTAACTATTTGCAGAAATTAGGAGCTCTTTATGTTACTCCCTCCGTCTCATATTAACAGTCGTGGTTACTAAATATAGTTGTATCAAATTATTTGTCATTTTAGAAGTTCTAAGACAAAATTGATTATTGTTTTTCCTTTTTTACCCTCAGTAATAATTGTTCTCGAAGATGGAGATAATACATAAATAGAATAAATATTCAATGAACAGAAATTTTATCTTAAGACATAAATAAGGGTATAATAGTCTAACCCCTTTCCTAATTAATGTTTCTTAAGGGGCGTGTAAAAAAAAATACGACAGATAATATGAGACAGAGGGAGTACCTACAACGGACATGAGATAACAACTAGTCACTGTGTCCCATAATTTCTGTTCCTTTTTTGCTCTCCAAGAGTCAAAGACAAATTATCTTTATTTTAACTTTAATTTATCTTATTTTGGTATTTAGATATACTTTTTGGTGTAGTTTAAAATTTTATTTCAAAGAATGAGTTAATCTATGTCTGCCTGTCTGGTTCAAGTCTAACCTTGGTCACTTTTACCATCCAACAAAGGAAAGGTACTAAGATTATGCTTAGCATTTAAGTTTCGTGCTAAGCATCTTGCTTATGCTTCATACTTTAGTTTATTTTATTTTTTTGATAAGGTAAGTAAAAATTCTCTCTCCTTGGTTGCATAACTTGTAAAGAAAAAGCCTTCCATCAAATATGTTATCTTTTATACAAACGTTTATTTATGTACTTTAAGACAATTCAAGAAAGAGAAGTTAGTTTTTTTCAGGCTTTGGCCAAATGGTTGAGGTCTTCTGATCTGACTGAGTTGGAATTGCATCTCGATCCGAGTTACATGCTGTTAATGCACACATTTTTTTTAAGCTTAGATCATATTCCAACAATCATATTTGGTATGCTCAATTGTCCAATTTGTTTGATTTCATAATTCCATAATTGAAAAGCTTAAGGGAGAATAGGGGATGAGCTATATGAAGGACATGCTGAGTGTGGTAGGCAAATTGACACATTGGACAAAGAAAAAGACTGAGAGAGAAGTTTCACCTTATTTTGTGAACTTTCATTTGTTAGCATAAAGCAGGTACAGGATAAAATTTCTAGTTTTCATCTGTCAAATATGATTCTGTCTTCCCTGCCAAAAAATGATAATGATTTATGTTCTTTAGGACCATGCAATTCCTCAAAGCCAAGAAAATGAATTTGTTTTCTGGATGAATTTCTGATAGTATAATATTATTTATAGTTGTGTGCGTCTAACTTATCGTTTTCTTCAATCCAACACCTTAGTTATGTTTTGTTACACAAAGGAATGATTAAGTATAACTTTTTTTAACAAAATAATTAATTGTTCATAACAACCATAGGACTGGCGACATTTTTGAAACTTATTGTGAAACTGTTAACGTGAAAAGATATATAACAACATTATGGTTGATGGTCAATGCTCATTTTATCTAAAAATGGGTAATGTTGATTCTCTGGCGCTTTAAATGCTTATCTTTTAGTCTCTTAATTCCAGTCCCTTTTATGATTATACATGAACTTTTGGGGTATCATAGATTACCTAAAATTATGTGAATGGAACAACTTCTTTTCCATATAGATAATGGATGCAACAATATCAGTTGTTACAAATACGTTGAGAGATGCATCTGATTGGGTGACATGGATATCCGAGGCTCCATTTGCAAGAGCTGTGGTGTTTGGAGTTAACATTGGAGGTAATTTTCCCTATCCATAAAAAAATTGCTATTGCTGTTAAACTAGATGGGAGGTGTTTTCCCTGTACATAAAATTGCTATTGTTGTTAAACTAGATGGGAGGTATTTTCCCTATCCATAAAAAAATGCTATTGCTTTCAAACTAGATGGGAGGTATTTTACCTATCCATAAAAAATTTGCTATTGGTTGTTAAACTAGATGATGACTTGTGAGAAGACGTACTCTTGATCCTGCAGGGCATCTATTTGTGGAGGGTCTTCTCCTTGTAGTCATCCTTTTCCTACTATCGCAGAAAAGTTATAAACCACCTAAAAGACCATTGACAAAGAAGGTTAGTCCCTTGTGTTATTCCACCAGTTCTATCTTTGTTTCTCTGTTAGTCCATCTTTTGTTCTTTCTCGCTCCCTCTCTTTGATTTTCTCATACTTTTTGGGACTGAGGCGCAGTAGTTGTTGTTTGTTTGTTTGATTTGCTCATTCATATGAACAGAATTGCCTCCATGGTCAAGTTCTAATCGGTATTTGATTGCTCTTCCTCATTACCAAGATGATGATGTGCTTAAAAGGAGAATTATTGTATTTATGATGCACTCCCATTTTCCAGTTTCTGATTTGTGTAGTTAAATGATTATCTTATTGGAAAGTGATCAAGGCAGGGTTTCACACTTTAGCCAGTTCTTCTCTTTAAAAGTTGCAGAAAGTCCTATGCTTGATGTGGGCCAGAAAAGATAATAAACTTAAAAAAGTTTTACATTCTTAGAAGAATAGCATAAAAAGCTGCTGCTGTAACGCTCTCTCAAAGTAGAACCTAACTTAAAGATGTCCAACTCTTCTTTCTCCATCCTATGCTCTAAGCTCTAAGGTGCTTGGGCAATGACCTTGAACTTGAAAATTAAAGAGCTCCAACATTCTATATTTTTTAGGAATCTTTAATCTTGACCATTGTATAGCGGTTGGTGCCAATATAATCCCCGCATTTTGGTATTCATAGATAGGAGGTAGGCTTCTCACTTACATGTGTACAAGTCTTTCCTTGGCGTTACTATTAATGCTGGGTCCGTCCATACTTTATGTACTATTTGATAATGTTTTGATATTTATTGGCCCAAGTGATTGTTAAAATTAAAAATAAAATATGTTATTGTTTATAGCGTGTCAGTATTTGTATGTAAGTTTTCTATCTTCTATGCAACATGCTACATTCAAGCTGATGAACGTGTGTATGTGCTTCGGTTTTTAGGAAATAGATGAGCTATGTGATGAATGGGTCCCAGAACCTCTTATTCCCACCATTACAGATGAGATGAAATCGGAGCCTCCAGTACTTGAAAGGTGGAAATACTCTCTCTTTTTTTCATTTGAAAAACGAAGCATATACATTCTCGTTAGACAAGTCAGTATTCTGCACATTTGTCTAATTATGCCTTTTACCACTGTAAGATTCTATTCTCGCTTAAGTGATAGAAACCAGCCAAAGAATATAGGAACTAATTCAAATGCCATGCCACTGACTTTGGGAGCCACATAGAGGAATCCCTTTTTCTTATGGTCTGTTGATCCTGACTGGTCCTAAGAATTACGTTAGAACATCAACGAGGGTATTCAGAGAACTTTGAGAATTGATTTAAGGCTTTGGTTCCTCTTATTAAGGATTTGGGCTCAAACTTTTTAGGTCAAAGAGGACGAGACCCAAAGGGATGGAACTCAATGAGTTGATTGGGATACTAGAAAAGAGCCACTGAACCTGAGTTCACAAGAGGAGAAAAATCTAGATAAGCGCTAATTGTGTAACACATCTACCTATGCCCTTTTTGGTTTTTAGAATTAAAAAGAGAATATATGCAGGTTTGGCTTGTTATTTTAATCAGTACAAAAAGTTAATAACTCCTGTACCTCCTATTTCATTCGATAAGCATCTAGGAGGATGCAAATCAGTACAAAAAGTTAAAACATATGCAAATTTGGAGCGAGATTAGCTTATTTGCTTCTTCTACTCGAGCTTACTCAGGCTATAAAAGTTGTAAGTCAAGTTTATGAAACCCCCATATTTCTATGGTTGTAGTTTCTATTTGCTTGCGTTCTCTCGTTTATCTAATTGCTTACAAGTTTTATTAATGCAGCGCTGCAGGTCCTCATACAACTGTTAATGGCAAGGAAGTAGTAAATTTTACTTCAGCCAATTACCTCGGATTATTAGGAAATGAAAAGTTACTCGTAAGAAACCCTTCTCTCTTGAACATTTTGAATTGTAATTTGGTTCAAGGTTATCATTGCCTGATGTCGTATATCAGGAGACATGCACCAGGGCATTGGAGAAATATGGAGTAGGTTCTTGTGGTCCTCGTGGATTCTATGGAACAATTGGTATAATTTGTGATATTCATAAATAGGGAGAGTTAATTTTCTTCTGCTCTATTTCCAACCTTCCTCTTTCTCGCCCAACCTTATCATTCTTTATTTCATACAGATGTTCACCTTGATTGTGAGGCCAGGATAGCCAAGTTTCTTGGAACTCCTGATTCTATACTCTACTCTTATGGACTTTCTACCATGTTCAGTGCAATTCCAGCATTTTGCAAGAAGGGAGATGTCATTGTTGCGTAAGTTCATCATTCTTTGCACGTTGATCATAGGTATTTTCTTCAATTTTTCTTTTTTTTTAAAGATGAGCTCAGGCTGTAGAATAGATACATCCTCATACAGTATGAAGTATCTTTTCTTGGAGTAGGAGGAAGGGATTATGGAGGAACCAGGCTGTAGAATAGATATATCCTTACAGAGGATGAAATATCTTTTATTGGGGGTAGGAGAAAGGGATTATGGAGGAACCAGTCTGTAGAGTAAAATGAAACATATTAGCATTTCATGAATTAATTCTCATTTTCAACCATGACTTTTGCTTGCTTAGGGATGAAGGTGTGCATTGGGGAATACAAAATGGACTTCAGCTCTCTAGAAGTACAATCATATACTTCAAGCACAATGATATGGAGTCCTTGAGAAATACATTGGAGAAAGTCACTCAAGAAAACAAGCGAGCTAAAAAACTTAGGCGATATATTGTTGTTGAAGCAGTGTATCAGGTATCTTCTTTTTTATTATTTAGTTGTGTCAAAGCTGTATGTCGTAGAACTGCCTGGACCATGATCACCTCTTCTCAATTCACTAAGAAGATTATTCTTTAATTTCATTTGTTTCTTCAACATCTAGAATTCTGGTCAAGTCGCTCCATTGGATGAAATCATCAAACTGAAGGAAAACTACAGATTCCGGGTATTGTTGGATGAAAGCAATTCCTTGGGTGTGCTTGGCAGTTCCGGTAAAGGTCTAACAGAACATTACAATGTTCCGGTAATGCCACTCAATTGATAGCCGTCTTGTATTATTCTGGATTTGTATTTTCTGTATGTATAACCTTAATCAGGTTATCCTTTTTGCAGGTCGACAAGATAGATATCATTACTGCTTCCATGGGACATGCATTGGCCACAGAGGGAGGATTTTGCACCGGGAGTACAAGAGTCATTGAACACCAGGTACTAAAAATGTGATTGGTATAGTCACACTTCCCTTCTCTTCCAAAAAAAAAATCTTGTCACTGTCTCCTGTTTATTTTTCCCGATTAAGCCGGTTTTCTTTTGTTTGGCAGCGCCTCAGTAGTTCTGGTTACGTGTTTTCTGCTTCTCTGCCTCCATATCTAGCAAGTGCTGCAATCAAAGCTTTTGATATCCTGGAAGTAAATCCTGACCTTATCACAAAATTGAGGGAAAACATTAAGATACTGTTTAAAGGTATTTTCCCTTACACAAAGTAATCAGTGGTTGCTGGAAGATATCAACTTATTACCTTGTGTGGTTGCAGGTCTATCAGATATTAAAGGGCTGGAAATAGCGAGTGATCCACTCTCTCCCATAGTTTTTCTAAGACTAAACAAGTCCATGGGTTCCACAAACAGTGACCTAAAACTGCTAGAAGATATCGCGGATCGTGTAAGTCATAATCTGTGTTCAACTTTCAAGTTGTAGCCGTGTTTTCTTCTTATTCTTATTCTCATACACATCCTAATAGATTCTCCACAAAATATTGTCATTTGGCAGGTATTGAAGGAAGATTCTGTTTTTGTTGTCACTTCAAAGAGATCGACACTTGATAAATGTAAGTTGCCAGTTGGGCTTCGATTGTTTGTCTCAGCAGGGCACTCAGAATCTGATATGAAGAAAGCTAGTGAATCGTTGAAGAGAGTCGCAGCTTCACTATTGACCGATCAGAGCTAGAAGTGAGGTTCATCGTCTTTTAAGTGTCTGATATGTGAGCTGAAGCGAAAATAGGGCAGAAGTATTCTAGTATTCAAATAGGTGAACATTCTTTTTTAACTTTTTATGTCCATTAGACTTTGCATGTCAACTATAATATATTAGATAGATCAAGATTTACTTCTTGAGGTTGCAATGTTGCAAGGCTACAAGGCCTGAAAAGTCAGTTCTCTTGATTAATATTGTGCTTCCTGTAGCTGTGTTAATCTTTTTTTTTTTTTTTAAATCTCCCTTTCTTACCGATTATAAAGAAAATAGAAGAGGATAGAATGTTGGGATCTTGTAGTTGACTGTATAGACATGTTATTTCTTATTGTATTGTTAAGATATACAGTATCTTTTTGGTCTAGATTCTAGAAGTGATTAATCTCAAATTTTTATAGCTATCTTATCGTATAGAGGAAGTAAAGGGCTAATATTTTGGAAATATTGAGTAAATATCATATGGCCTTTACTGAAGCATAATTATGGAAAATGACTTATTTTATTAAAATGTTTTTATGAAAAATGTTTTTCGGTGTTTGATTGAAGAGTGAAAACTATTTTTTGAAAATTTTATTTATTAAAGAATGATAATAATATTAGCATATCACATAGCGTTTTGATGAGATTTTCGAGTATTAAAGGTCGATAATAACGTCTAATAGCCCCGCCCAAGTTATAACAAAAATGGGCCCATATTTTAAAGCGGTATTTACAATAGTGGGCCGGTCTGGCAACTAGTTTATAAAAATTGGTCCTAACTCGCTTATTCTTACTAGGTTTAGCCCAATTTATATATATTTTGAATTTTTTTAAGCACTGCTAAAAACCTATATTTTCTCTTTCCCAACCGTCTATCCCCCCCCCCCCCCTTTCTCTCTCATTTCCTCTCCACCAAATCTCCTTCAAAAATGTTAAAATTTCAACCAAAATGTCACGTCCTTAGTCTTAAACTAAGCGTATATGCGGCACTTAACAACTTGCTCATGTTCTTGCACAACTTACTTACGATCTTACTATGCAAAGTCAGCCTAAATACTATATTCAAGATTGCTAAGGGTGTTAGATAAGAAAGATAAGAGAAATTTGCTAAAGGAAATGTGAGAAATATGACACGGAAAAATTATATTATTAATGTACCTTAACTATAATACATGTACCCCTATTTATAAAAATACACAATACCCATATTACTCCTATTCCATGTAGGACTATGCTTATTTACATAACAACTAACTAACTAACACTCCCGCTCAAGTCGGTGCATACAAATCATATGTACCGAGCTTGTTACATATATAACCAATACGAGAACAAGTGAGGGACTTGGTGAAAATATCTGCAAGCTGATCATTCGACTTCACAAACTTTGTAGCATTATCTTCTGAGAGTATCTTTTCTCTGATGAAGTGACAGTCAATCTCAATGTGTTTAGTTCTCTCATGGAACACCGGATTTGATGCAATATGAAGGGCAACTTGATTATCGCACACAAGTTCCATATGGCTGATTTCATCAAATTTCAACTCCTTGAGCAATTGTTTGATCCAAACTAGCTCACATGTTGCCATAGCCATTGCTCGATATTCTGCTTCTGCAATAGGCCGAGCAACTACATTCTGTTTCTTGCTCTTCTAAGACACCAGATTGCCTTCAACTAAAACACAATATCCAGACGTAGAACGTCTATTAGAAGGTGATCCTGCCCAATCATCATCTGAGTATCCAACGATCTGCTCATGACCTCGATCCTCAAACAATAACCCTTTACTGGAGCTGATTTTATATACCGAAGAATGCGGACAACTGCATCCCAATGACTATCACAGAGAAAATTCATAAACTAACTTATAACACTCACAGGAAAGTAAATGTTAGGTCTGGTCACTGTGAGATAATTTAATTTACCAACCAACCGCCTATATCTTGTAGGATATCTAAGCGGCTCCCCCTGTCCTGGCAGAAGTTTAGAATTCGAATCCATCGAAGTGTCAACAGGTCTACAACCTATCATTCATGTCTCCTCAAGAATGTCTAAGGCATACTTCCGTTGTGAGATCACAATACCTGAGCTAGACTGAGCGACCTCAATACCCAGAAAATACGTTAATTTGCCCAGATCCTTAGTCTGAAAGTGTTGAAAGAGATGTTGCTTCAATTTAGTAATACCATCTTGATCATTGTCGGTAATAACAATATCATCAACATAGACCACCAGATAAATACAGTGACTTGAAGCAGAATGCTGATAAAACATGGAGTGATCAGCTTCACTCCGAGTCATGCCAAACTCCTGGATAACTATGCTGAGCTTACCAAACCAGGCTCGAGGAGACTGCTTTAGACCATAAAGTAACCGGAGCAAGTGACATACAAGGCCACGAGACTCCCCCTGAGCAACAAAACCAGGTGGTTGCTCCATATAAACTTCATCCTCAAGGTCACTGTGAAGAAAAACATTCTTAATATCCAACTGATAGAGAGGCCAATGGCAAACAACAGTCATGGATAGAAAAAGGCGGACTGATGCTATTTTAGCCACGTGAGAGAAAGTATCACTGTAATCGAGCCCAAATATCTGAGTATATCCTTTGGCAACAAGACGGGCCTTAAGTCGATCAACCTAGCTATCCGGACCAACTTTGACTGCATAAACCCAACGACAACCAACAGTAGATTTACCTGAAGGAAGAGGAACAAGCTCCCAAGTACCACTCGTAATGCAGACATCTCTCCAATCATAGCTTGTCGTCAGCCTGGATGAGACAATGTTTCACCTGTAGACTTAGGGATGGAAACAGAGGACAAAGAAGATATAAAAGCATAATGGGGTGATGACAACCAATGATAACTTAAACCGACATAATGGGGATTAGGATTAAGTGTGGTTTGTATACCTTTCCAAAGTGCAATCGGTGTACTAGGAAGAGACAAGTCCGCAGTAGGAACAGGATCAGGTGCAGGACATGAATCAACTGGGCCTGATGCTGGGCGCGGATGACGATAAAGTCAAGAGTGGTGTGTTTGTGGCTGGGGATCTAGGAGGAGCAATACTAGACTCTTCAACGGTTGGTATAGGTAAGACTTATGTGGCTGAAGGTGGAGGAGGAGCTATAGTAGACTCCTCAAAGGTCGGTATATATAAGATCTCAAATATCTCAAGGTGGTCAGAAGAGGTAAAAAAAGGTTTAGACTCAAAAAATATGATGCCAGCTGACATAAGGTACCTACGAAGATCAGGTGAGTAACAACGATATCCCTTCTGAACACGAGAATAACTAAGGAAGACACACTTGAGAGCACGAGGATCTAACTTATCTTTCCCAAGGACTAAGTTATGAACGAAACACGTGCTCCCAAAAACACGAGGGGGAAGAGAGTATAAGGATGACTGGGGAAACAATACTGAATACAGAACCTGATTCTGGATGGGAGATGAAGGCATCCGATTAATCAAATAACAAGTTATGAGAACTGCATCGCCCCAAAAATGCAACGGGACATGAGATTCAATGAGAATTGTGCGAGCAGTCTCAATGAGGTGCCTATTATTTCTCTCTGCAACCCCATTTTGCCGAGAGGTATAAGGACATAATGTCTGATGAATAATTCCTTGAGAAGTCATAAACTGCTGAAACTGAGAGGATAATTATTCTAAGGCATTATCACTGTGAAAAGTGCGAATAGAAACACCAAATTGATTTTTTATTTCAGCACAAAAATTCTGGAACATAGAAAATAACTTAGAACGATCTTTCATTAAGAAAAGCCAAGCACATTGAATAATCATCAATGAAACTAACAAAATAATAAAATCCCAAGGTTGAACTGACTCTACTAGGATCCCATATATCAGAATGAACTAAAGAGAAAACAGACCATGCGTGACTCTCAACACTACACGAAAAGTAGGCTCGGGTATGTTTCCCAAGCTGACACGACTCACAATATAATGTAGACAAACTAGGCACCATCTTCTGAAGCTTGGATAAGTTCGGATGTCCTAAACGTGTGTGAATTAGGTCTGGAGGATTTGTAACTAGACATACTGTGGAGGGACTGAGTGAGTTAAGGTAGTAAAGGCCTTCTGATTCACGCCATATGCCAATCGTCTGTCCTAAAATGCGGTCCTACATAATAAAAGAATCATCAATAAAATATATACCACAATGGAGGGCACGAGTCAAACGAATCTAGAGTGACAGAAGATAGGAGATTGGCTTGTCCAACTTTTTTTGCTTTAGTTTGAAACCCATTGGCTAAAGTAACAATGGGAAGAGACTGTGAATACACAATATTCGACAAAAATGATTTATTACCAGAGATATGATCAGAAACGCCTGAGTCTATGACCCATGGTCCAAGAGTACTAGACTGGGAGACACAAGCAAAACAATTACCAACAACAGAAGTATCAGTCTGAGAAACTAAGGAGATGTCTGTTTACTTGCTCGATATTGAAGAAACTCATTATATTCTCCTCAGATAAAGAAAATCTCTTGTTACCTGTAGTCTCGGTTTGATCAACATAAGCATTTTTGGGTGGTCGACCATGTAAAAAATAGCACACTTCACGAGTGTGTCCAAGTTTATGATAATAAGAATACTTGGGTCTAGATCTTCCAAAACGACCTCGTCCTCGTCTATTCTCCATAGTTTGATATGCTCGATTTTTCACTGTTTAGGAAGCAAAAACAGAGGAGTCAAGTGTCTGTGATGAGATCACTAGGTGACTTGGTGATACAACAAGGCGAAGTAATCGAAAGAATAATTCATCAATTATAGGGACAGTCGAACTAGCCAAAATATGTACTGAATCAAGTTCATTAGCAAGTCCAGCGAGTATAAGAACTAGAAACATTTTCTGTCGTTGCTCTTGGTGCTTTTCAATACTAGCAGAAACTGGCATCAACTTTTCAAATTCTTCCATGACTGCCTGTACTTGTCCCAAGTAAGTAGACATATACAATTCTTGTTTCTTCAAGCTTGTCATTCGCGATATTACATCATAGAAACGAGATATGTCATTAGTGTATAAAGTACGAGCCATTTCCCATACTAAATAACATGTCTAGAATGGACGGAACAAGGGCATCAACTTGGAATTAATAGATCGCCATATGATACTACATAACTAAGGATCGACCTTCTCCCAAAGTGCTTTGGTCATTTCATCACCGTCGCTAGCCCTTTTATTTAAATGATCTTGAACACCTTGACCTTTACACCACAACTCGGCAGACGAAACCCAAGCTAAGTAGTTTGAACTTTCCATTAAAGGTTCTAAGGTAATCATAATACCAGAACTTCCAGAACCCGTGTTTTAGACCCAAATACATCAACTCTCAAAGACATTGTTGGATTGAAAAGAGGTCTAGCAAATTAGCACCCAAATAAAACAAAGAATCAACTGTAGTTGCCGGAAAACTATTAGAAAAAAATACTATAATTGCCGGAAAACTACTGTAGTTGCCGAAACTTTTTCAAAATGCTCAGAATCAAAAAAGAAAATTACGGGTAGGCTCGGAATTAAAGGGCGATCCAACTGTTCTAAAGAAGGGTTTTCAAAAAATGGCCGGAAAGGGCTCCACGTGCCGGCGCGTGGAGTAGTGTCACGACCCTAATTTTCCCACCTTAGGATGTCACGATGGCACCTAGTCTCTAAGACTAGGTAAGCCTAACACATGCTGATTTAATAACAGAATTGAACTATTTAATTATTTATCATAAACTATTAAATGACATACATAGCCGCAAAGCGGCCAATAGTTATACATTTCCCAAAATCGGTAGTATGGAGTCATAAGCACTACTAAAATACACTAATATTTCTAAACACAATACTATTTTGAATTACAATTTAATAGTAGCATAATAAAGTAAGATGGTGACTCTGAGGCCTGCGAACGTCAAGCAGATACCTTGAAGTCTCCTGTCGCGCAGATGCAACTCTCAACAACACAATCAGAATACCTGGATCTGCACAAAAATGTGCAAAAGCGTAGCATGAGTATACCACAACGGTACCCAGTAAGTATCAAACCTAACCTCGGTAGAGTAGTGACGAGGCCAGGTCAAGACACCTACTAGACATAGAAACTTGTCAAGATATACATAAGCTAACAATGGAAAGAACATCAATGTAAGACCAACGGCGAAAAAATTATTGATTTACAACCAACAATGAAGTAATAGAAACATAAATGGCAGTAAGTAGTAAACGAGTAATAAAGAAACAACATAATCAGAACATCGATGAGATGTAAATGAACTCAAATAAGAAAAAAAATGGATGATAACTCAAATAATCAAATCACTCCCAACGCATGGACTTACAACAAGAATTACCCTGAGGCACCACACCTCATAAACCACAAGTCATGAACCACAATTTTGAAATCTTACACATATGGCACCTCGTGCCCACAATAACAATCACCCTCACACGGCAAAGCCCACGTGCTACCATGTACTTTGCAACCGTGATAAATATTTATTTATATGAACGAAAGATATATTTAGACACCATAAAATATAATAACAATCTTGAATAAAGTAAGGTGTCAAATGAAATAATGAGTTTATTTTAGAAATCAAGTAAAGTAAAATAATATCCAATTTGTACGAAACAGAGTATAAGATGGGTTTAGTTTAGAAATTCATAAAATTGAGTAAAAGTATCATTTTTAAATAAAACAAAACACAAGTTAAATTAACGACTTAAATATAGAATTTGTTAAAGAAAAACATGATAATAATTTTAAGTAAGGTAAATATCTAACAGGGTAATGAGTATAATTTGAGAACCCAATTATAGTGAATGTGCGATAACCATTTAGAATAATAAGGTATCGAGTGAGATAACGAGTTCTATCTTAAGGGGCACATAGAATAAAACATGTTAATAATTCTTTTATTTAAACCGTTATGTTAACAACAACTCAATAGAATATGATATAGTGACTCCACGCAATTAAATTCACATTGACAATCAATTCACCAAGTTATAACGGAGGCACAGATTGGCATGTTAAAGCAACACAACAAATCACGTAGAATGCATGACTCACACAAGAAACCACAATCGTTCCAACACCAAGATAACAACGAATAACCAAACACAATCAAAATGCGGATGAGTGATTGAAGGAAGAACAATGACCGTTCAAATCAACAAGTTGTTTAAACATGGAATGTACAATGAAAATCACAACCGAAGTACTGCCTCGTATTCACATTTCACAATTTCAATCACAATCTTTCCTTATATCACCGCGTGAGCCTTACATTTAGTTTTGAAAATTATTTTTCCCAAAATAGCAACACGCGTTTTAGCCCACCTTATCTCACCGCGTGGCTTCAAGTAGTTCCCCTACTAGCAACACGTGTATCAAGCCCACCTTATCTCACCGCATGTATATCAACCCCTAGCCTTATATCACCACATGCGTATCAATATCACAACACGATCACAACTCGCACCACAAATCCCTATATGCCACAACTTGCCACAAAGTCAACAACACTAATATTTCCACAACAAATAGCCCATAGCTCAACCACAATGTGTACAAGAATTTCAACAATAACAAAATGAATGAGAGTGCTCAACAAGGAAAGGTATCTCAACAATTAACAACTTCGTCTCAATGTGATAATGGATATTACAACTTCAACACCAATAACTCAACAAGATGATATTCCATGAAATAACAACTTCAATTAAAAATGATTCAACAATTAAGAGGTAACAAGATAATAAGGAGGGAAATAAATTCAACTAAAGCATATAAGAGCAAAATAACAAGTAAGAGGTAGAACAAGTGCTAACAACGTCAAATAGAGCATGTAAGAGTAGATTAACAATGAGAGATATAATATGTTATGACAATTCAATAAAAGGCATGGAAAGAGTCTAGATAATCTAAACCGGTCGAATACACATACAGCCCGTGTACCCACTCATCACCTTGCGTATACGGCTTTCACATAACACAAATAGCACAATCAACCCAACCTAAGGTGTAGTTTCCCCCTTTCCCCCACAAAGTTAGGCAAGATACTTACCTCAAACAAGCTCAATCAATACACTAGAAGCGCCATCCCACTCAAATCATCCTCTGAACGGCTCGAAACTAGCCAAAAGCAGCTCAAAATCATCAAATAATGCCATAGGAAGCAAACCCAATCGATAAAGGTCGAATCTTTACACATTTACCCAAAGTCAACCAAAAAGTCAAACTTGAGCCCGCACCACGGAACCTGACAAAACTTATAAAATCCAGCAACTCATTCAATTACGAGTTCAACCATACTAATTTCACTCAATTCCGACTCTGAACCGGTGTTCAAAACTCAAAAATTCACTTTGGAAAAGTTTAGACAAAAACCCCAAATTTTTCTTCTTCTTTTTTTAAATCCCTCCCAATTTATCTTTTGAAATCATCAATCAAATGCTAAAACAAAGATAGAATTACGAAATATAATCAAAACTGAGTAGAAAACACTTACCCCATAGAAGAAACTTGAAGAACATCCTTGAATTCTCTCAATCCCAAACTTTCAATATGAGAAAAACTCCAACAACATTAATAGCCAAAAATACCCAGTTGTTCTGCCTTGTTTCTTGTTCCAAATGATTCCAAAACTCACTTTTTATAACTCCAATGGATTCCTCGTGATATTTCAGTCAAGTTAGGCTTTTGAATCACTCCATTTGACCTTATAATGAAGGAAATATGTTGGTTTTAATATTTGGAAATAGTGGAGATTTTTAAATACGAATTCAGTGGAAATTTCGTAATTAATCTAAAAAATCTAGCAACTGTTATAAATAGAATTGTATTTAAGGTGAATGTATATATTTTAGAGAGATTTTAGGGATTTTACTTGGTGGCTAAGTCACTTTTTCTCTATAAATACAGGGTTCTATTCCATTGTAATTCATCCCAAATCAATAAGAATTCTCTCTCCCTACTTTTCTCTCCAATATTCTTCTTCTTCTTTATTGTTTTATAACACGTTATCAGTACGAGACTCTAACCAATTGAATATAAACTTTGGGATTGAGCATAATGATTGTCAATTGTTCCATGAACTTCCTTCATGATTAAATTCTGAATTTAAGGTAAGTATTTTACTTTATTTTTCTCTTTTAAATTCTTGAAATTCTATAATTTTATTTTAAATATATGCAATGACAATAAAGTTTGATTATAATTCTAATAGAGCTTGTGAGAAATTATAACCACCATTAAGTGGTAAAATTTCTATGTCTTGCCATGATCAAATTCATGTATGATTGTGAGCACAAGAAGTGAAAACCCGTCTTTCACGACCCAAACATCCCTCCGAGACATGTCGTGATGGCACCTAGTCTATACGACTAGATAAGCCTAACAGATTGCGGAAATATCAATAATGGAAGCAAAACTAAACAGCCAACTGCATTAGATACTGAATAACCAATAATACTGCCGCTCGGCATATACAATAACCAAAACACTAGACGTACACAGTTTTTCCAAAACCTGGAACATCGTGAATCACAAACTACAGAAAGAAACCTAGTATCTCTATACATCAGAGTCTAAGAAAAGAAATACAGAAGATAATGGACATGGGGAAGAGTATAAAGGGACTCCAAGGTCTGCGGACGCGGCAGATGTACCTTGAAGTCTCCAAAACTGTCTCGACTCACTAATAATGCGGCTGGTAATGAGTACCTGGATCTACACAAGAAAACATGTACAGAAGAGTAGCATGAGTACACCACAATTGGTACCTAGTAAGTGCCAAGCCTAACCTCGGCCGCGTAGTGACGAGGTCAGGTCAGGCCCACTGGTATATAATAAATAAGCAGGAGAATATAACAATATAATAAGAGACTGGAATTTAAACAAAGAGAACATAGCAAATTAGCAACACAGAACACAGGGATAAACAACAGGGGATCTCACGAGATACCGTCTCGTAGTCCCAAAATAAAAATGCAAGGATATCTCCTGAGGTACCCCCTCGTAGTCTCAAAAGTAAATATGCAGAGAGAACTCCCGAGGAATCGCCTCGTAGTCTCAAAAGTAAATATGCAGGGAGAATTCCCGAGGAACCGCCTCGTAGTCTCAAAAGTAAATGTGCAGGGAGAATTCCCGAGGAACCGCCTCGTAGTCTCAAAAGTAAATGTGCAGGGAGAACTCCCGAGGAACCGCCTCGTAGTCTCAAAAGTAAATGTGCAGGGAGAACTCCCGAGGAACTGCCTCGTAGTCTCAAAAGTAAATATGCATGGGGGGTCTCCCGAGATACCGTCCCGTAGTCCCAAAATAAATACGCAACTCAAACAAATGAATATAACAGTTACAGCAAGAAACCTACAATTTAGACTAAGTACAAGTCAAGAAAGAATCAGGACTTACTAGGACACGTAGACATGCTATTCTAGGCTAACAGGATAACTACACATGCTAGTATACTCTGATAAGATGAAAACAGGCTATTACTCAGTGAAAATCATGTTTTTCCACAAATAGCCCGCGTACGGACTCGTCACCTCGCGTACACGGCGCTCACATATCATAACCATACCAAATCCTAAGGGTATTTCCCCCATACAAGGTTAGGCAACCCGCTTACCTCGAACCAAGCTCAATCAATCAGTAAGAATGCCCTTTCCTCGATTATCCGACTCCGAATGACCCAAATCTAGCCAAAAACAATTACATGTCATAAATACAACTATAATAGACTAACCTAATTAATGAAATCAAGACTTTAACAAAAAATTCCGAAAATCGTCCTAAAAAGTCGACACGGGCCCACGTCTCGGAATCGGGTAAAAGTCACAAGATATGAACACCCATTTACTCACGAGTTCACTCGTACCAAAATTATCCAAATCCGACATCAAAATCCGAATCAAAACTCAAAAACTTGGTTGAAGAATTTCTCCCATTTTTCCCAATATTTTCAACTCAAATCCGAAATCAAATGATGAAATTAATGATAGATTAGTGGGATATAACCAAAAATAAGTGAAGAATCATTGCCCAATCGATGTCTCTGAAAATCCCTCTAAATCTCGTCCAAATCCGAGCTCCCTATCTCAAGTTTTGCTAAAAATGGCTTAACCCTCGATTTTGGAATGTTATATTCTGCCCAGGTGCTCACACTACGCGATCGCGGAATTTCCCACGCGATCGTGTAGAACAAAAATCCAACAGCTTTAAAACATGTTATGCGAATGCGTCACCTCACCCGCGATCGCGTACCAGTGACTGCATAAACCTACGCAATCGCGTAACATTCCGCGCGACCGCATAGAGTAAATCCTCCCACTGCCCAGGTCCTTTCTTCCTCACTGCGAACGCGAAACTGGCTATTCGTTCGCGTACCAATGGCCACGCAAACTTCGCGATCGTGGATGAGCTATTGCGATCGCATAGAACAAAAAGGTGACTGCCTAATTCAAGGCTTCACGATCGCGTCTCCTCCTACGCGACCGCATAAGAGGAAACTAGTAACTGAAAACACCAAAAATATCTGAAATCTTTCAAGTCCAAAACTAGTCCGTTAACCACCCGGAATCCACCTGAGGCCCCCGGGACCTTAACCAAATATACCAACAAGTCCTAAAATATCATACGAACTTAGTCGAACCCTCAAATCACATCAAACAATGCTAAAAATACGAATCAACCTCCAATTCAAACTTAATGAACTTGAAACTTCAAATTTCTACATCTGATGCCGAAACCTATCAAACCACGTCCGATTGACCTCAAATTTTGCACATAAGTCATATTCAACATTACGGACCAACTCCAACTTCCGGAATCGGAATCCGACCCCGATATCAAAAAGTCCACTCCATGTCAAAAATTCGCCTTTCGTCATTTCAAGCCTAAATCAGCTACATACCTCAAATTCACAGTCCGGACACGCTCCTAAGTCCAAAATTACCCAACGGAGATAACCGAACTGACAGAACTCCATTCTGGAGTCGTCTTCACACAGTTTCGACTACGGACAAAATCCTAAGACTTAAACTTCCATTTAGGGATTAAGTGTCCTAAAACACCCCCAAAAACCAAAACAAAATCTCCCGGCAAGTCACATAAGCTGAAACAGATACGAGAAAAGCGGTAAATAGGGGATCGAGGCTATAACTCTCAAAACGATCAGCCGGGTCGTTACATCGTCCCATTGAATTTGCTTCATTCTCATTCCCTTAAGAGAATGTGATAGCAGTATATGATACGTCTGAAAGAAGACAAAATTATTACCATGAATGTATCAATGGATGTGGATATGGCAATAGACGAAATTATAATCGTCATCATTGTGGTAATGAGAATAATAAGTATTCTCAAACTAATCCTTCACTATGTGAAAGTAACATTTGTCATCGATTTGATATGAGATTTTGCAAAGCACATATAGATGATTATGGCCCATTCATGATGTGAATGTGACAACATGTGATTTATGAATACATATTCATTTTTGGAAGAATATGAGCGTGCTAGTGGTATATACCACACTCACCTCTAGAAGGAGGTTTGAGAAGAAATAAGAAAATAATATCATTATTATGGCATAAATGGTCATTGGTCACGCACATATTGTATGCCAAAATATTTTGGCAATGTGATTATTAAAAGACAACGGTAATGCAAGAAACAAATCTTGCATATAATTTTAACCATAACCATAATGGTATAACTTTCTCTTTAAAAGAGATATTCACCATATGGATGTTGATGAATATGTGATAGTACAAAATTTATTGAGAGATCTGGAAGAGCCAATTATTACTATTTTGGAGGAACAAAATTGATAATCAATAAGGAATTATGTTGTAGTAAGTCTCAAAGAAACTTATTGAGTTTCTAAAGTATTCGCAAAAGCGATTGATTATATTGAGACTATAAATAAAGAAAAATTTTAATATCTTATATTACTACAACTTGTAGCGGGTGATATGTATGTGAAAAGCTACCCGCTTTATTCTTCAGTTTGTAGTACACAAACAAAAGAATGCCATAATAAAGTAGACGTTTATTGATATAAAAACCCATATCATAATAAACTTGAAGTTTATTCATAATTGCGCATGTCATGATGTAAACCTAAAGTTTACTAACACCGACAATTTTATCAAGCATGGCCTATTGAGCAATCTTGATTTAGATGCGCAAAATAAATGAGAATTAACATGGGTAAGTGTTGAAGAAGATTCTTTATGAATTCTCTTATGTTGCTTGTTCTCGCGATTATTATACCAACTAAAATTGAGATTGAATCCCTTGAATTATGAAATTTATCAAAGATGAATATGTGCCCATTCACCTGCTATGTAAACCTTAAAAAAGATGCATCTATGAGATGGTTAGATATGCGATTATTATTAATCTGCAACCTGGTGTTTGTGAGGTAACTTGCTCAATAATTTAATTTAGAGCATAATTTTCAGATTTTTTATTCAAGACACTTCATCTTGATAAGTTAGTTTACATCACAACTGGTTTAGCAAAATAATTTATTGAGTGCCTCCACTTAATAGTTAAACTATTGCTTATGAGAACAAAGTTATCTACATTAGTTTGACATACGTTATGCACGAAAGTATATTACATTCTCCCCTCACAAGTGGTTCAGGGTCAGGAATCAAATAATTTCATCTTATTATTATTGATGTGCGGTGTATATTTTGATTAACACCATAATGCACAAAGATGAGTTCCCAAAGTTGAGGAAGCAAGTTAGTTTTTCTAACATGAGGGGGAGACAGGATAAACAGTTGAGAAAAAGTTACGTGGAATGAATTATTATTTCTACATCTAGATCCTCAAATAAGATAATATGAACTTGAAGTTCATAAAAAGATAATTCATTTGGAATATATTGCAAAGCATGTCAGATGCATTTGCCGATCCAAAGAAAGTAACTATATTCTCATTGCAAATGCTCCAATTAATAAGTCCTAGAAGGACAAAGTCTACAGTACGCTTAAAGCGTATAGACAAATCGATTTCAAATAAAATTCTTGATAAAGAAGATGAGCAAATGATCATAGTAAGGAGGCAAGTGATCTAGAAGATCACATGACATAATACTTCATAAAATCGCAGGAGAGGTTCAGGTACCAGAAATGAATGAAGATATCTCTATGAAAAATATATTGGAACTGATATATAATATCCGTCGACGACATATATGATAACGCTAAATATATAAGAGGATCTTAAGTCTGGAGAAATAATGAATTGGTTTCATATGAAAGACATATAGTTTTGGATATGTAGTTCAAACACTCGAAAGTATAAAGTCAATAGGTGTGTGCAATCACTTTCATGTATTTTATATGTCTAGCATGACATGAAAACTTGATATGTATCTAAAGTCTATTTATATGGCCTATTTAACTATACTTATATGATAATCCCTGAAGGATTTCAATTGCTTGAAGCATATACAATTCTTGATCTTGAAGTACCACATCCTCAGTGCAATTTATGCACAAATGTATCTTGCTATAACTATAAGCATGATAATGTGATAGCGAGAATTTTTTACCTTTATGGAGATATTGAAAAGTCCATTCCATGGTAGTTTATGAAGACATTATATATCTATCAAGAATGATGTTCATTCAAGTTAATATGACTGATTTGTTTATCGAATCTCTACCAACGATATTTTGAAGATGGTGCACAAGATTGGAATGCGAAGGCTCAAGGATATAAATTGATGCTCTCATCAGGGGGAGTTAATACGTGTTGTACTCTTTTTTCCTTATAAGATTTTGTCTCACTGGTTTTTTCTTGCAAGGTTTTTAACGAGGCAACCAAAAGGCGTATTTCTAAATATGTGTACTCTTTTTCCTTTTCTAGAATTTTTTTTCCACTGGGTTTTATTTTAGTTAAGGTTTTAACGAGGCACATTATCTGTTGAATAGACATTCAAGGGGGGAGTGTTATAAATAGAATTGTATTTAAAGTGAATGTCTATATTTTAGAGAGATTTAGGGATTTTATTTGGTGGCGAAGTCACTTTTTCCCTATAAATAGAGGGTTCTATTCCATTGTAATTCATCCCAAATCAATAAGAATTTTCTCCCTACTTTTCTCTACAATATTCTTCTTCTTCTTTATTGTTCATAATAGCAACCCAATTCTTAGTAAAATGATCATAAATTCTTCATACGATGTCGAAACTTGATGATTTCAGTTGCTATCGTTCCAAAATTACGATATGGATATAATTGTTTAGTCAAAATATGAATCAAAGGCCGTTTGCTCTATATGGTAACCTTTATTCTCAAATCGACGTCGAAACCGAAAACAATCACCATACAACCCAAACTTATCCAAAACTTATTAGAATTTAACCAAACTTTGCAGGCATTTCCAAAATTATCATACAAACTTATTGCAATAATTAAAATCCGATTCCGAGTTCGTTTACCTAAAAGTCAAACCTTGGTCACTCATATAACTTAAAGCTTCTAAAACGAGAATCATTCTTCCAAATCAATCTTGAACTGCTCGAAAATCGAAACCAACCATACACGAAAGTCATAATACATAATATGAAGCTAATAAAAGTCTCAAACAACAAAATGAAATGCTAAAGCTCAAAACGACTGGTCGGATCGTTACAAGTAGATCTCGCCAGAAAAAAGTTGTCTCTGGTCAGCCCGTGGCGGCGCGTGAGACGTCTGCTGCCGGAGGTATTTGCTGGGGGTTGGTCGCCGGGGTTTGGGGGATCTTGTGGTTGTGTTGGTTTTTGCACAACACCGATGGAAATTGCTTTTGACGAAAAAACAGCCCTTAAAGGTTGCCAGAATTGAAGCACGACGACTTTTTCAGCTGGGTTTTCTTTCCCGAATGTTTTCTCACTACCGCTCTGATACCATGTGAGAAATATAACACGGAAAAATTATATTATTAATATACCTTAACTATAATACAAGTACCCCTATTTATAACAATACACAATACTTACACTACTCCTATTCTATGTAGGACTATGCTTATTTACATAACAACTAACTAACTCAGAGGAAGTTTTTAGTATTGTAGATAACTTGATTGATTTGCTTGAAGAGTTATAAATGAATGACCTCCTATATATACTAGTCACCTATAGGCTAGTGTATAAATATTAATTAATATAGCCTCGCAAATAACGTATTAGCGGACAAGAAATGAAACCAAAGAATTGACTTGACCCATTCGCGGACGAATGTTCTTAAGGGGGGAGACTGTGAGACCCCAGGTGTTTCTCTCTTCTCTTACGTAATATACGTAACGTGGCGTGGTTATATTAGGTATATATGATTGGGTATAGCACATTGGGAGAATAAGACTGAAAATGTGTGGTAATATCAAGGAACTAAACTAAAGCTTTAAGTCAAAGAAATCCCTTAAACAAAGGTTCATGGTTAAAGAAATGGTTCGGGTAGCACCCCGCGCGTTCGGAAGGTTTAAGTTAACTTGCACCTGTGGGATAAGACTAAGAATATATAATATGCTAAGAATAATGTGTTATGAGGTATTATAATATCACACTGGTCACATGTTAAGTTTTGAAGTCAAGCAAGTTGCGAAATAAAGGTCGGCAAAAGTTATCGTAAATTTCTCTAATAAATTTTCTAAACTTTAGGTCAAATGTATCAGATCATTTCTCCCAATATATAAAGAGTTATGGGACTCACAACCTACCAAATCGAAGGTCTACGAGTCTAGTTTAAAACCAAAGAAATCTTACATCAAACCGACATTGGAGTAAACAGTTATGACTGTTTTACCGCGGACTGTCCGGGCTGAAATCGGGTCGCGAACTGGGTCGGGTCAAACAAGTGGTATAAGTCGGAAAATCCGACTTTTAAGACCCCAAAACATTTCATCTTCGTCCCAAAACAGTGAGAAAGCTTAAGAGAGGGTTTCATGGTGTTCTTGAGTTATTAAGGTGCGTTTTTAACGATTTCTATCATTAAAGTTTGCCCCCGTGCCTAGAAGCACAATCTCTACGCTTTGCAATCGTTTTCCCCTTCTATTAGCTGTGTTTGGAGCTATTTTCGGAAGATAGGAAATTGTTGTTCTTGCTGGTTCTTCAGGATTTATACTTGGTTTGCCAAGGTAATCATCTTGGGACTCTTTTATGATCGTTTTTACAAAGTTCTACGGGCGTTTCGTCAAGTTAGGGTCATATGGCAAATCTGCCGATTTAAACTCATCTATGAACTATTTATAGGTGCGTATGAGCTGCATATATATATAGTGGTTTCGAAGCTTAGGACGTAAAGAACAACTTTCGTGAAGGAACTACAGGCATTCGGACGTTCGTTGGAGAGGTATGTTAAGGCTAAGCTTCGTCCTTCCTTTTAGCACGAATTTTGGGAAATTCCTAAGACGCCAAATGTGATATTTTACTATTCTGTTGCTAGAAAGACCTTCTGTGAAAGGCATTGGTATCGTAGCTGAAGTATTTTCATGATGCTATTAGGTTGATATTCCACTCGTTCGGTTAAAAAGGGTATTCGACATCTATATATGTCATTTTGTCGGCTTTCTTAAATATATGTCCATATATATGAATTCTTATTCGTCTTTGGGTTGTGTGACTTAAAAATAAAGGCATTTAGTATTTGCGATCAGTCCTTCTTCCTTGTTAAAGTGTATTTTAAAATCTCTAAAGTGACACGTCGATTTTAAAATTCTCAAATATAATTTTTATGTTTAAACTACTAAAACATTTAATTTTTTTTGAAATACTTTCTTTTACTAATTATCAAGAAATCAGGTATAAGGACTAAGTGAAGCACCTTAAGCTTTTTATGAACATATTCAGAGTTAAGTTATCTTTCTAAAAGTCGAGTTAAGTTTTCAAACTTATTAAAAAAGATACGAGGTTCCACGAGACATTTGTATGTGATGCGAAGGTGATTATGAGATTATGAGAATAAGAGTACCAATTAGCCAAGGTTGGCTAAGTTCTTGTTATGGCCTATTATGTGCATTCAAAGTTCATATCATACATGACATATTATGCATGGACTTCGAGCTATAATCGGAGGTAAGGGGCCTATTTGCCCGAAAAACTATATATATTGTACAGATGGCCACAGGTTGGCAATATGATACCGGTTAGCTACCGGAAGAGACCGTCATTGCTAGCATTTGGTTGGGTATGTCATGCATTTACATCAATATATATGTATTCACGACATACGATTACACGAGCATACTATGTATATTTTATTACTATGAGGTCGGATGTCGGCCATGGAGGCTATCAGAGTTTCAGTGTCAGGTGGTATCTTTATTACCTTTTTACATCAGCTATGTATGATTCTACTTTCTGCTTTACATACCAGTATATTTTTATTCGTACTGATGTCCCGTTGCCTGGGGACACTGCATTTTTGTTTCGTGCGTGCAGGTCCAGGTAGGGACTCTGATCGACCCCTCCGCTAGGATTTCGGGGTTCAGTTGTGAGTTGGTAAGCTCCACCTTTTCCTGGAGCTTTCATAGGATGGTTACTTTTGTTGTACAGTTTGGGTATAGTTGGGGCCTTATCCCGACAGTGCTTATGACACTCTTAGAGGCTATTGTGGACATAATATTTTGGCTTTCTTTTTGCTGCTTTCAGTCTCCAGCCCATAGGCTTGGCATGTATATATAGGTGTGTAGGCATGTATGTCTTCAGTCGCGGCCTCGTCAGCCAGCTAGTATTTTATTATTTTGGCTTGTCTACCTATGTTTATATGGCTTATTGTTATTCATGTCATAACCTTATGGTCCAGGCTTAGTATTTCAGATGTTGTGCTGCCCGATCTGTTGGGCCCCCAGTCTAGTTAGCTAGTATGTTTAGTGGCTAACTCGATCGAATACAGTATCGAGTGCCAGTCGTGCCTCCCCTAGTTTGGGGCGTGACAAACTTGGTATCAGAGCAGGTCGTATCCCAGGGAGTCCACAAGCCGTGTCTGGTAGAGTCTTGCTTATGGGTGTGTTGTGCACCACACTTATAATCAGGAGGCTATGAGGCATTTAGGAATGGTTACATTTCTTTCAATTAATAGATCGTGCTATAGAGCGAAGTTATAAGAACATATGAAATCTAAATCGTGCTTTGTGTTTCCTATCTAACAGGCTACCTACGCTCAGGAGATGGCACAGCGAGAGATAGGTATGGATCCGGGAGAAGGTACCAGTCGTTCCCCACCGGGTCAGAGGGATAGATTTCCCTTAGAGGCTCACAGTGAGTCTCCAGTACCCCTAGTTTCAGCTTCCCCAGCACTTGTTGGAGCCCAGGGAGATACAGTACCCCCAGCCTCACCAGTTCCATTGGTACCTGAGGCAGCTAGAGACACAGGACCTCCAGCACCTATTGTTCCCCCATCAGAGACTGGGGAGCAGGGGATGAGGGAGGCTGTTCAGTTGCTGACTAGGATGGTTTCTATTCATGAGCGACAGCTAGAGTCAGGAGCAGATGCCCGGAGAGATCAAATAGGAAGCTCGACGGTACGAGAGTTTCTTCACTTGGCCCCTCCATTATTTACAGGATCCAGTTCCACTGAGGATCCCCAGGACTTTATAAACCATATGTATAGAGTATTGAGGGTGATGCATGCCTCCGTCACCGAGGCTGTGGAGTTGGCTTCTTTTCGACTACGTGATGTAGCTGTCCTATGGTATGAGGCATGAGAGAGATCTAGAGGACCTAATGCTCCGCCAACAGAGTGGGAGGACTTCTATGAGGCTTTTTTAGCCCATTATTTGCCACGGGAGGTTCGGGAGGCCCGTCTTGACTAGTTTCTTAGCCTAAAGCAGGGGGATATGAGTGTGAGGGATTATAGCCATAAGTTTAATTCTTTGGCAAGGTGTGCACCAGATATAGTACATACCATGAGGGCTAGAGTTCATCATTATGTGGATGGTTTGGGGGATTATCTGATTAGAGACTGTAGGGTTGCATCCCTATCGGATGATGTAGATATTTCCCGCATACAGGCTTTCGCTCAGACTATATAGGACCTTTCCCGTCGGATCTGTGATACTTGCAGGGATAGGGAGCAGAGTAAGAGGGCTCGTACTATGAGGTCTTATATGGAGCCACGAGTTGATTTTAGGCCCCCACTCCATCGATATCCACCTCGGTCAGCAGGTAGTTTCCCACCACAGATGCAGGGCCAGCGGTTTGATCGTTATATTCAGTCAGGACCGGGCAGAGCTCAGGCCAGCCTGAGGGTCGTCGACAGGAGCGTTCTTCACAGATGAGACAGCTTACTCCTCCATGTACTCAGTGCGGTAAGCTGCACACCGGGCAATGTAGACAGGGTTCGAGTGCATATTTTCATTGTGGGCAGACAGGACATTATATTAGCCAGTGCCCGGGGTTAGGCAGAGGTACACCAGCTCAGCCTTTAGGATTCACAGCAGCCTCTTCGCCCTTAGTCCGTGCTCCCCGACCAGGTCCACAGTCTACTCAGGGCCGTGGTAGGGGGAGAGGTGGAGGAGACACCTCAGGTTCTAGTGGTGGCCAGAACCGCTTTTATGTACTCACAGGCCGACAGGATTCAGAGGCATCCCCAGATGTTGTCACAGACTTCGATGTCATTATGGGTATGGATTGGTTGGCAGCTTGTTATGCTAATATTGATTGTCGTGCAAAGTTGGTCCGATTTTATTTTCCTGGTGAGCCTGTCCTTGAATAGAAAGGGATATAGATAAGAAGCCAGCGACTCTTTAGTCGGTTCCTATTGTGAATTAATTCCCTACGGTATTCCCTGACGAGCTTCCAGGAATTCCCCCCGAAAGGGAAATCGATTTCGCTATAGATTTGCTACCTGATGCGCAGCCTATATCCATTCCTCCCTACAGAATGGCTCCTGCAGAGCTAAGGGAATTGAAGGAACAACTGAAGTACTTGCTCGATAAAGGCTTTATTAGGCCAAGTACATCCCCATAGGGTGCTCCGGTGCTCTTTGTTCGAAAGAACGATGGGTCCTTGCGGATATGCATTGACTACAGGCAACTAAATAAAGTCACTATCAAGAATAAGTATCCTCTTCCACGGATTGATGACTTGTTCGACCAGTTACAAGGTGCCAAATGCTTTTCGAAGATCGACTTGCGATCCGGTTATCATCAGCTACGAGTCAGGGATATTGATATCCCAAAAACAGCATTTAGGACGAGGTATGGCCATTTTGAATTCCTTGTCATGTCTTTCGGGCTTACAAATGCCCCAACAGCCTTTATGGATCTTATGAACCGGGTATTCAAACCATTATTGGATGAATTTGTGATTGTGTTTATTGACGACATCCTAATATATTCACGATCGGAAGCCGAGCATGCGGACCACTTGCGAGCTGTATTGCAGACTCTCCAGGACTACAGGTTATATGCTAAATTCTCTAAATGTAAATTTTGGCTAACTTCTGTAGCTTTTCTTGGTCATGTTATTACCGGCGATGGTATCAAGGTTGATGGCCAAAAGATTGAAGCTGTGATGACTTGGCCGAGGCCCTTGAATCCGACAGAGGTTCGTAGCTTTTTAGGCTTGGCAGGGTATTACCGAAGGTTTGTGGAGGGATTTTCCTCTATCTCTGCACCATTGACGAAACTGACACATAAGGGAGCTAAGTTTCAGTGGACTGAGGCATGTGAACAAAGTTTTCAGGAACTAAAGAAAAGGCTTACTACGGCACCTGTCTTGACTCTTTCGGATGGCACCGAGGGTTATGTTGTATATTGTGATGCCTCGAGAATTGGCCTAGGTTGTGTTCTTATGCAGCATGGTAAGGTTATCGCGTACGCCTACAGACAGTTGCGAAAACATGAACAGAACTATCCTACGCACGATCTTGAGTTAGCCGCAGTTGTATTTGCCTTAAAGATTTGGCGGCATTATCTATATGGGGTTCATATTGATGTTTTCACCGACCACCAGAGCCTTCAGTATTTATTTAAACAGAGGGAGCTGAACCTACGACAAAGAAGATGGCTAGAATTACTAAAGGACTATGATGTTGATATTTTATATCATCCCGGCAAAGCTAATATTGTTGTTGATGCCCTTAGCCGGAAGTCCATGGGCAGTCTAAGCCATGTTGAAGCTGATAAGGTCAAGATGACCAAATATCTATGCCAGCTAGCTAGTTTGCAGGTGCGTTTGGTAGATGCAGAGGGTGGACGCATTCTCGTTCAGAATACGGCAAAATCTTCTTTTGTTACTGAAGTGAAAGAGCGACAACACGAGGATCCTGAGCTTATAAAACTGAGGGGAAGTATTCCACAGCAGCGACAACCTTTATTTGAGCTAACTGGAGATGGAGTCCTTAGATACCAGGGCCGCTTATGTGTACCATCAGTAGGAGAGCTCCGTGCCAAGATTCTTTCGGAGGCCCATTATTCTAGATATGCAGTTCATCCCGGAGCGACAAAGATGTATCGGGACCTTTGACAGATCTATTGGTAGAATGGAATGAAAAAAGATATCGCGGAGATGGTAGCCCAATGTCCCAACTGCCAGCAAGTTAAAGCCGAACATCAGAGGCCTGGAGGCCTAACTCAGTGTATTGAGCTTCCATTATGGAAATGGGACATGATAAATATGGACTTCATCACTGGTTTGCCTTGCACTCCACGGAGGTATGATTCTATTTGGGTAATTATTGATAGGCTTACAAAATCTGCTCATTTCCTGCCAGTCAGGACGACATATTCAGCCGAGGATTATGCCAAGCTTTACATTCGATAGATTGTTCGCCTTCACGGAGTGCCATTATATATTATCTCTGATCGAGGGGCTCAATTTACAGCATATTTTTGGAAATCTTTTCAGAAGGGTCTAGGCACGCAGGTAAATCTTAGCACCGCTTTTCATCCGCAAACTGATGGACAGGCAGAGCGTACTATTCAGACAGTTGAGGATATGTTACGTGCCTACGTGCTAGATTTTAAAGGAAGTTGGGATGATCATCTACCTCTTATTGAGTTCGCTTATAATAACAGCTTCCAAGCTAGTATTCAGATGGCTCCTTACGAAGCACTATACGGGCGGAAGTGTAGGTCGCCGATCGGTTGGTTCGAGGTCGGGGAAGCAGAGTTGCTAGGTCCTAACTTAGTCCAGCAAGCAATGGAAAAGGTAAAACTTATTAGAGACCGGCTGCGTACAACACAAAGTCGGCAAAAGTCTTATGCAGATGTTCGACGACGAGACTTAGAGTTTGATGTAGAAGATTGGGTTTTCCTGAAAGTATCGCCTATGAAGGGCGTCATGCGATTTGGAAAGAAGGGGAAGCTCAGCCCCAGGTATGTTGGACTGTATAAGATTATTCGGAAGGATTGGTAGGGTGGCGTACGAGCTTGATTTGCCTTTAGAATTGGAAGCAGTCCATCCTGTGTTTCATGTATCTATGTTGCGGAAGTGCATTGGAGATCCTTCACGTATTACGCCCATTGAGGATATTCACATTGCTGAAGACTTATATTATGCATAGGTACCGGTAGTTATTTTAGATCGGCAGGTAAGGAAGCTTCGAACTAAAGAAGTGCCTTCCGTGAAAGTGTTATGGCGAAATAACAACATCGAGGAAATGACCTGGGAAGCTGAGGAGGAAATGAGGAAGAAGTACCCCCACCTATTTACGACTTAAGGTGAGTCGCATTTAAATAATTGCCAATTATTTCTTTACAGCAACTTAATTGGATTTTAAATGACTTGAAAGTGCAATTTAAATTTCTTATTGCGAGATAGCTATACGAAGCCTAGTAGTTGGAATCTTCAGAATTTGATTTATGCTTTGCAAATGTAACAAATATAGCCTCGCAAATAACGTATTAGCGGACAAGAAATGAAACCAAAGAATTGACTTGACCCATTCGCGGACGAATGTTCTTAAGGGGGGAGACTGTGAGACCCCAGGTGTTTCTCTCTTCTCTTACGTAATATACGTAACGTGGCGTGGTTATATTAGGTATATATAATTGGGTATAGCTCATTGGAAGAATAAGACTGAAAATGTGTGGTAATATCAAGGAACTAAACTAAAGCTTTAAGTCAAAGAAATCCCTTAAACAAAGGTTCATGGTTAAAGAAATGGCTCGGGTAGCACCCCGTGCGTTCGGAAGGTTTAAATTAACTTTCACTTGTGGGATAAGACTAAGAGTGTATAATATGCTAAGAATAATGTGTTATGAGGTATTATAATATCACACTGGTCACATGTTAAGTTTTGAAGTCAAGCAAGTTGCGAAATAAATGTCGGCAAAAGTTATCGTAAATTTCTCTAATAAATTTTCTAAACTTTGGGTCAAATGTATCAGATCATGTCTCCCAATATATAAAGAGTTATGGGACCCACAACCTATCAAATCGAAGGTCTACGAGTCTAGTTTGCAACCAAAGACATCTCACATCAAACCGACATTGGAGTAAACAGTTATGACTGTTTTACCGCGGACTGTCCGGGCTAAAATCGGGTCGCGAACCGGGTCGGGTCAAACAAGTGGTATAAGTCGGAAAATCTGACTTTTAAGACCCCAAAATATTTTATCTTCGTCCCAAAACAGTGAGAAAGCTTAAGAGAGGGTTTCATGGTGTTCTTGAGTGATTAAGGTGCGTTTTTAACGATTTCTATCGTTAAAGTTTGCCCCCGTGCCTAGAAGCGCAATCTCTACGCTTTGCAATCGTTTTCCCCTTCTATTAGCTGTGTTTGGAGCTATTTTCGGAAGATAGGAAATTGTTGTTCTTGCTGGTTCTTCAGGATTTATACTTGGTTTGCCAAGGTAATCATCTTGGGACTCTTTTATGATCGTTTTTACAAAGTTCTACGGGCGTTTCGTCAAGTTAGGGTCATATGGCAAATCTGCCGATTTAAACTCATTTATGAACTATTTATAGGTGCGTATAAGCTGCATATATATATAGTGGTTTCGAAGCTTAGGACGTAAGGAACAACTTTCGTGAAGGAACTACAGGCATTCGGACGTTCATTGGAGAGGTATGTTAAGGCTAAGCTTCGTCCTTCCTTTTAGCACGAATTTTGGAAAATTCCTAAGACGCCAAATGTGATATTTTACTATTCTGTTGCTAGAAAGACCTTCTGTGAAAGGCATTGGTATCGTAGCTGAAGTATTTTCATGATGCTATTAGGTTGATATTCCACTCGTTCGGTTAAAAAGGGTATTCGACATCTATATATGTCATTTTGTCGGCTTTCTTAAATATATGTCCATATATATGAATTCTTATTCGTCTTTGGGTTGTGTGACTTAAAAATAAAGGCATTTAGTATTTGCGATCAGTCCTTCTTCCTTGTTAAAGTGTATTTTAAAATCTCTAAAGTGACACGTCGATTTTAAAATTCTCAAATATAATTTTTATGTTTAAACTACTAAAACATTTAATTTTTTTTGAAATACTTTCTTTTACTAATTATCAAGAAATCAGGTATAAGGACTAAGTGAAGCACCTTAAGCTTTTTATGAACATATTCAGAGTTAAGTTATCTTTCTAAAAGTCGAGTTAAGTTTTCAAACTTATTAAAAAAGATACGAGGTTCCACGAGACATTTGTATGTGATGCGAAGGTGATTATGAGATTATGAGAATAAGAGTACCAATTAGCCAAGGTTGGCTAAGTTCTTGTTATGGCCTATTATGTGCATTCAAAGTTCATATCATACATGACATATTATGCATGGACTTCGAGCTATAATCGGAGGTAAGGGGCCTATTTGCCCGAAAAACTATATATATTGTACAGATGGCCACAGGTTGGCAATATGATACCGGTTAGCTACCGGGAGAGACTGCCATTGCTAGCATTTGGTTGGGTATGTCATGCATTTACATCAATATATATGTATTCACGACATACGATTACACGAGCATACCATGCATATTTTATTACTACGAGGTCGGATGTCGGCCATGGAGGCTATCAGAGTTTCAGTGTCAGGTGGCATCTTTATTACCTTTTTACATCAGCTATGTAAGATTCTACTTTCTGCCTTACATACCGGTATATTTTTATTCGTATTGATGTCCCGTTGCCTGGGGACACTGCATTTTTGTTTCGTGCGTGCAGGTCCAAGTAGGGACTCTGATCGACCCCTCCGCTAGGATTTCGGGGTTCAGCTGTGAGTTGGTAAGCTCCACCTCTTCCTGGAGCTTTCATAGGATGGTTACTTTTGTTGTACAGTTTGGATATAGTTGGGGCCTTATCCCGACAGTGCTTATGATACTCTTAGAGGCTATTGTGGACACAATATTCTGGCTTTCTTTTTGCTGCTTTCAGTCTCCAGCCCATAGGCTTGGCATGTATATATAGGTGTGTAGGCATGTATGTCTTCAGTCGCGGCCTTGTCAGCCAGCTAGTATTTTATTATTTTGGCTTGTTTACCTATGTTTATATGGCTTATTGTTATTCATGTCATAACCTTACGGTCCAGGCTTAGTATTTCAGATGTTGTGCTGCCCGATCTGTTGGGCCCCCAGTCTAGTTAGCTAGTATGTTTAGTAGCTAACTCGATCGAATACAGTATCGAGTGCCAATCATGCCTCCCCTAGTTTGGGGCGTGACATAGGGTCTTCCAGGGTAAATCTCCATATTTTTCTAGAACCTTCCCAAAAGTTCTATTATGTAAGCATCTCACATGGTAAAAATATGTACCAAATGGAAGCTATATAACATGATGATGTGTTGGGCCAAATGGACTGCGACGTAAATACTGCTTGATAAACTCACGGATATTTTCTTTGAATCACCACAAGTCTTCATATCGCTCCCATGTGGCCTACTCCAGTGCTTGCCCCTTCCAATGGACGAGAAATATGGTGGTGGATTTTTGTCCTTATTTTTGTATAGCTTGGTAGTCAATGATAGCCTCAATCTCCCGATTATGAGAGGCAGTGATAGTAATAAGCACCCGACTTAATTGGCCCCTACTTGAATTATCCTTGTATTCATGGTACGGCTAAAGCATACTGCATGGCATGTCAAGATTGTAAAAGATCTTACCCACCTTGGCTACGATCTTAAATGACTCCTCATATATGTAAATCAAATTCTGATGCATGCTCGTAGTGCCTTGAACTATCTCGGGTTACACTTCACCATGACCATTTCTCCAATTATATAGTCTGTGGGATGCCACTTGCAGTCCACAAACTTTTTCATCTTATTAGCTGCATTGTCCAAATAGGACTTAGTAGTATCAAGTCGCTCCTCTCATCCTTTGGCTATATGATAAGCCCCCAAAATCTTTCTTTTGAACGCAACAAGTAGTGAATGTGGAGTTTTTGACTGTTGGCTTATGGCTAGCTCAAAGGGTGTCCGCCCCGTGGACTCACTTCTCTGCACGTTATAAGACAATTGGACTATGTCCAAGAGCCTTCCCCAATCCTTCTGATGTGCGCTCATATAGCACTACAATAAGGTATTGACCTGCTCCGTCTGTCCACCCGTCTGCGGGTGGAAGCTAGTCGAAAAGTACAACTTCGTTCCAAATATATTGAACAACTCTCTCTAAAAGTTTTCAATAAAGCAGGAGTCTCGATCACTAATGATATGCCTTGGTAAGCCCCAATACTTCACCATATGTTCTTAATGAATAACTTGGTGGCTACCTTAGTTGTGCAACCTGGAAGGGGGCATGAAAGTGGCTACTTAGAAAATTTATCTACAACTATCATAATAGTGCCATAACTATCGGACTTTGGCAAACAAGTGGTAAAGTCCATAGTCACACTCTCACATGGATGCTCCGTAATTGGTAATGACCCCATAAGTCCTCTGGTTTGCTACTGCTCAACCTTGTCATGTTGGCACACAAGACAAGTCTGCATATAACACTTTATATCATCTCGCATGCTCGACCAATAGTAGACTGACTCTACCAAGGCCCTAGTGCAACGTTGGCTAGGATGACCACCCACATTTTGTCATGACTCTCCCTCGAGATTCACCATCTAATTTCTCCAAACTTAGGCATGTAAACCCGCTGATCAGTTAGTAAGCAATAGGCCATCTTTCACCCAAAAGTGCCTTGTCTTTCCCTAGGTAGCTAACTCTATAAGCTATTTGGTTGCTGATCATGGTTTATGCTTTTTTTTATAGCTTCATGAATGTCATATCTTGCTAAAGTGATGGCTGCAAATTCGCCTTCCAACTCAAGGCATCAGCGGCGATGTTACCCTTGTTGGCTTATACTCCAGCACATAATCAATCTCAACCAAGAAATTATGCCACCTAGTGTGCTTTGTTATGAGCTTCTTCTGCGTCTGAAAGTAGCTAGTGGCCACATTATCATTCTTGACCATTGAACCTCAACTCGAGCAAGTAGTGTTGCCATTTGTGAAGGCAATGCATAATGACACTCATCTCCTTTTTCTTGCACCATATAACATAGCTATGTATCGTTCAACTTTCAGCTCTTGAATTTTATAAGACACCTATCCTACATTAAGACACCCCCCAATGGCAAAGTCTGAGGCATCTGTATGCACCTCGAATGTCTTGGCAAAGTAAGGCTACACCAAGATTGGCTCTTCTCTCACAACTGCCTTAAGCTCTTCAAATGTCTTTTGACAATACTCTGTCCAAACCCATGGTTTTTTATTCTTTAGGAACTTGATCAATGGTGCGGCCTTGGCTGAGTAGCCACTGATAAACCAACAATAGTAGTTAACATGGCCAAGGAAGGATCTTAACTAAGTTACTTTTTTAGGTGCCTCCCAATCTTGGACAGCCCGTACCTTAGCCGTGTCCATGCGTAGTTTGCCATTGTTTATTACATAGTGCACCTTTGATTATGCAAACTTGAACTTTTCCCTCTTGATATATATCTTGTTATCTCGCAAAACTTGGAAAACCTTCCTTAAGTGCTCCACGTGCTCCTCCAGGGTGTTGCTGTAGATGACTAGGTCGTCCAAGTCTACCACGAATTAGTCAAGGCAGAGATGAAATATCTTGTTCACGAGGGTGCAAAATGTTGTTGGTGCTGTCACGACCCAAAACTTAGCCTGTCGTGATGGCGCCTAACGTGGTACTAGGCAAGCCGACACCTCAAAATATTTCCAACACTTTTAAGTAAGCAATGAAATAACACAGGTTTGAATAATAAAAGTTCTCATAAACTGGATGGGAAGGCAAAACTCAATACAAAAATTCCCAAAAACAGGGTGTCACTGAGTACATGAGCGTCTATACAACACAAGTCTGAAAATACTGTCTATGAAAAACTGAAACTAAATGCATAAAGCTGAAAGATTGGGGGAGAGTCAAGGTCTGCGAACGTCGGGCAGCTACCTTGAAATCTCCAAAATGGTCAAGCTGCTCAGATAATCAACACTCACCGTGTCCGGAAACACCTGGATCTGCACACGAAATGCAGGGTGTAGCGTGAGTACAACCAACTCAGTAAGTAACAAGACTAACTATTGGACTGAAAGTAGTGACGAGCTTCACGGATACAGTTCAATTTCAGAAAATACAATACAGAAAAAATAAGCATGCTTTCAAGTTCGACAGTTAAAGCTAAAACAGATAATTCATGCCAAGTTCAATTGAAACAGGATATAGTATCTCTCAGAAATTTCATGACAGTGATATATGCCAGCTGAAGTACAACAGTAATGAAATCAAGTGCATATTCTTAGAGTGACAGTCACTCAATCCTCCCATTCACTCCAACCTCACAGTCACTCATTCCTCACACTCTCTCATTTCTCTCAGACACTCGTCACTCGCGCTCGGCACTCGCACTCGCACTCAGTAGGTACCTGCACTCACTAGGGGTGTACAGACTCCGGAGGAGCTCCTTCAGCCCAAGCGCTATAACAAGCCAATCATGGTATAAATCAATAAAATATGCTGCGGCGTGCAGCCCGCTCCCATAAATATTCTCACAATCAGGCCATCGGTCTCACTCAGTCATCAATCTATCCAGTTTCTCGGGCTCTCAATAATCATGATAATCAACCCAAACAGCGATGATATAATGTATCAATAAAGAACAATAGAGACTGAGATATAATATGTAGTAAAACTGTGACTGAGTACAAACAAGAATTTAGCAGATAATTCAACATGTAACAACACCTTTGTGGGTCCCTATAGTGCCAACACATAGCCTAAACATGATTTCTAATATGATTTGTAGTTCAATTTTTTATAACACATGGAGAATATACGGATAACAACAGATTATTCAACTATACAATTCCATGGAATTGACCAAGTCACAATTCCTACTGTGCACGCCCACACGCCCGTCACCTAGCATGTGCGTCATCTCAAAACCAATCACACGACACATAATACGGATTTCATACCCTCAGAACCAAATTTAGAACTGTTACTTACCTCAAATCGTGCAAATCCCTACTCCAACACGCCTTGCCTCGTAAATCGGCCTCCAAATGCCTCGAATCTAGCCACAAACAGTTCGATACAATCAACACGGGCTAAAGAAATCAATTCCATAAGTAAATACTAAGCTATTAACCAAAAATTAAAAAGTTGACTCAAAAGTCGGCCCCCGGGCCCACGTCTCGGAATCCAATAAAAGTCACAAAATCCAAACACTCAATCAACCACAAGTCTAACCATATCAAATTTATCAAAATTCGACATCAAATCGCCACTCAAATCCCCAAATTAAACTCTTCAAATCCCTAGCCTCAAACCTCCCAAATTACACCTTAAAATCACACAATCTAGACGAAAAAATCAATGGGGAAAAACAATTATTGAGCAAATTAAACCACAAGTGACTTACCTCAAGAAATCCTCCGAAAATCCTCTCAAAAATCACCAAATTTCGAGCTTGAAATGTTTAAAATGGTGAAAATCTCGGAACCCTCGTTTTTAATAATCTACTCAGGCCTTCTTGCTTTTGCGGCCCAAAAATCCGCTCCTGCGGTACCGCTTTTGCGGTCAGCCATCCGCATCTGCGGAATCCACTTAATGCCGACCAACCATTTCTGCGGTCGCAAATCTCGCTCCTGCAGGTGCGCATCTACGCAAATCCATCCGCATCTGCGGACCAGTCCGCTTCTGCGATCCTCCACGCGCAGGTGCGAGTCCGCATCTGTGGGAATGCGCGTTCCACAGTCCCAATCCAAATTTCGCTTCTGCGCTTCCAAGCACGCACCTGCGATCAAAGCTCCGCAGGTGTGATTACACCGGCAGACTCCCAGCTTCAGCAATCATCCAAACTCCAAATTCGATCCATTAACCATCCGAACTCCACCCGAGGCCCCTGGGACCTCAACCAATTATACCAACAAGTCCTAAAATATGATACGAACTTACTCGAGCCCTCAAATCACATCAAACAACATCAAAAACACGAATCGCATCCCAATTCAAGCCCATTGAAATTAAGGAAATTCCAACTTCTACAAACGATGCCGAAACCTATCAAATCAGGTCAGATTGACCTCAAAATTTGCACACAAGTCACAAATGACACCACGGATCTACTCCAACTCCCGAAACTCCAATCCGAGCCCGGTAACCACAAAGTCCACTCTCGGTCAAACTCCTAAATTTCCAACTTTCGCCATTTCAAGCCTAATCCAACTATAGACCTCCAAACCACAATCTGAACACGCTCCTAAGTCCAAAATCACCCAACGGAGCTAACGGAACCATCGAAACTCTATTTCGGAGTCGATTACACATAAATCAACATCCGGTCAATCTTTTTAACTTAAACTTTTAACCTTGAGACTAAGTGTCTCAATTCATTCCGAAACCTCTCCAGACCCGAACCAACTACCGCAACAAGTCATATAACAAATATAAAATACAAAATGAGCAGTAAATGGGGGAACATGGCTACAACTCTCAAAACGACCGGTCGGGTCATTACAGTTGCATTGGTTAAGCTGAAGGGTATCACCAACCATTCAAAAGCTCCCTATCTTATCACATATGCCATCTTCGGCTTATCCCCTTCCGCAATGAGAACTTGGTAGTAGCCCTTAGGGAGATCCACCTTAGTAAAGTGCTTGGATTGCCCAAATCTATCAAATAAGTCAACAATGAACGGGATCGAGTACTTATTCTTCATGGTGACCTTATTAAGCACCCGACAGTCCATGCATAAGCGCAACGATCCATCTTTCTTCTTTTGAAGCAACACTAGCGCGCCGAAGGGTGTCTTCGATGAGCGGATGTGACCGACATCCAATAGCTCTTTCAATTATTTCCTAAGCTCCTCCAACATAGGGCGGTACCATACGATATGGGGTAAATGCGGGAGTAGAGGTTCACCGAATGTCCACCCGTGCACTTTCCCCCGATTTTGAATTATATTATTTGTGACGAGTAGATTTACAATAAGTCTATGCATTTATAGTACATTTAAGTGTGTACTTATATTTATAATCTACTAATTATCAATTATTAATTCCTTACTTGTGCAAGTCTTACATAAAACATGTGCTTCGCTGATGCTTCTTATGGTAATGATAATCTTAAAAAATAAAAGGAAACAAACAAAATGACTGACGACATAAATAAACAAATACAATCAAAATCGAAATCAAACTTAATTAACTCGAATTTATAATTTGGAACGGGGCCCAGTATATCAATTTGCACCTAAAGTCCTTTATTTTCTTTTCATTCTTCTACTTGTTGACACTCCACAACTACTTGTCCATAAACAATTAATTAACAACTTCATCATACAAATAAATTATTGTAACAAGCTAGAAGGACAGTTCTAATTAGATTAGATTAATCCAGTACCCTCTTGGAGGTGCAAGATATTTATGGATCAATATTCGAATATTATTTTAAGCCAAAAAAGTTCTTTTATTACAGTTTCATCTTCTATTAAAGATGGTTACTTTGACAAGGAAATACTTCTTTGGCCTTTTTTTAACAAAAAAAGTTTGAGTTAACATTTAAGCCGGATAAATTACATACATATTGATGATTTATCAAATTCATATTTGTTGTGAGAGGAGATTTTTGATGTAGGAGTTCCAAAATTCATATGATTTGTTGTAAAAGATCTTTATTAATTATTGTAGAAGATTTTATTGTAATTATATAAACGAGCATTGATAATGTTGAAACAAACTTAACAAATAACTTAACCTATATTTGTGGAATTATTTGTCATTATACTATTAAAATAAAATTAAGATACATAAACTACTCGCCATTCAAGTTATTTTTACTAGTATTTTAGGAGAGCATAAATATCTAGGGTCTGACATTTTTGGGCAACAAAGCTGGTTACTTAATTCTTTCTTTTTAATGAATTATTTGTGATGTATATCACGGTTAGTTGGTGACGCAATTTCTACTTAATAAAGTATGCTAATAATAAGGAAAAACTTTCTATTGTTAAAATTGATCAGTATGGTCGATAAGATTTATAAAGATAAAGTAATTTTTTTTTTTTTGAATTTTAGATGGTTGTAACACATCTCTCTCTCTCTATATATATATATATATATATATATGTGTGTGTGTATGTGTGTGTTTGTATATGTATCTGTGTATATATTTTTCGGCTAGCAAATACAATTAATTTTAGCCGATTGATCAGTTTTGTATTTTGCCTTTTAGAATTTGGTTATAATTGTTAGGCCCGATATATTTCCATTAGCAAGGATCTTTGTGATCTACTTTAAATGAAAGATTCTAACACAACCACGCTATATTCTTTTTCATCCGCAATTGGAAACTATTATCTAATAACTAGTATTAGAACCAAACATTAGAAAAATATTGATTATGTCTAATGATGGTCTGACTTAGTCATATTAGATCATATTCTTTTAACAAAATTGAGAATTTTGTATCTTAATGTAGTGTACCCAAAAATAAAATAATAAAATTAAAGAAAACTATTTACATAGTCATTAATTAACTTTTGTACTTCTTATTTTAATTTATTAAATTTTCGGATATTTTGTATAATTACATTGGTATAAAAGTTTCTATTAATGGCTTAGTATCCTTGTCCATTACCATTTTATATATCATCGATATATATTTTTCCTTCTCCTAATTCTTTAATTTTTAAAATTTTATTATATTTTTAATAGTTTTTAAAATATTTAAATGTATCAATAATAATTTTGTATTTCATTACTTTATTTTATTTTTAAAATTAATATCCTAGCATTTTCTCTATCCCCCGTTTTGTATATTAGTTATACTATGATATATTGGTTTTCCTCTTTTACTTTTTTATCTAATGTTTTAATAATTTTTTATTTTGTATTACGTCTATTAATGAAATATTTTTTCTTCTATTTTATTTTAATTATTAAAAAGTTTCTATATGAGAAATTTCATTATATGTCTAAAATTTTACTATGTTGCTTAGAAAATTTATTATTCAATATTTTTATTTTTGACTTTACCTATTCAGATTTGAGTTATATAATATTATCCATCGTATGTCGTTGCTTATCACAAATCAAAAATAATTACTTATCTCAAACTAAAATAAGTCTTATTCTTTCAACCTTTTAAACCATGTTAGTTCGTTATTGCACTATGCAATACTTAGTCTAACTCTTAAATTTAATTTGTTTTCACACTCTTATTTTATAGCAGAAAAATTCATTCATTATGTAAAATTCAATCGGTTGAGAAGGTGAAAAAATTGGTAAAAAGTAGAAGAAAATTAGGTTTAGCTATGACAGAACAACACAAAATAATTTTTATTTAAAAGTAATTTGATCTTTTTTTTTTGTAGATGTACAATAATTTTGTACATGTTGAAGTACTACTATTTAAATAAAAAAAAATAGTAAAAAGAAAATAAATATTCTGAATAATTGTACTCCTAGTATACCAAATAATTAACAACTTATGTTATTTGCAAAAGCAAAATATTTACATAAAAAGGTTTGAAGATAAGCAAATAAGAATTAAGTCATAGTAAAGACGAATTACAAACTCAATTCGACATCTTTTCTATACATACATACTATTTTACATCATGTTCTTTCGATGCATACACTAATGAGAAAATGATGCAAGAGTCAAACGATACCATCTTATATTACAAATAAACTCTCTTTTTTAGTCATCCCATTCCCGGTCCTTGGTGCTCTATTTTAAAGAACAATACATAACATGGGTCCAATCAGTTGAGATAATTACCGCACAAAGATTATGGGTGTTCTCTAAAATTTAACAGTTGTACCTATTACAATTTATTTGTAACTATTCAAAAGAGTATTTTCTATGTTCTTTAACCAACCAGTAAGCCTATTGAAATGAAAGTAATCAAAATAAATGATAGATGATATAATAAAATGTTAGACTGAAAATTTAAATACAATAATTATCGGTAATTACATATAACGCATACATATGATCCAATTATGAAAATCGCATAAATACTTCATTTTATAACTTGATAAACCTTACAATATTCAAATTCACCAAAAAATCATATTAATTGCTTTTAGAAACTGATGATATACTTCTAGAAAATGAATGAACAATAAGAACAGTATCATATAATGGTTACATAATTTTTTCAAAGTATCATAAATAAGAAAGAAAATGAGAATTCAACGCACTACTGCTTCAAGGGAAAGGTAATACATTAGAGATTGCACAACTTTTAGATGGATCTGCCTTGTTTTCTCATTCCGAGAAAGAAGAATATATATACATGAGTTTAAGTTCATACTCTCTAAAATCTCTCCTAAGAATATTTTAAGAATATCATATTCCTATAATATATATCATATAATATCACATCTCTAACAAATATAGATACACAATATATGATTACTATATTTATAGTTTTACACATTTGCAGATCATATTTCATTAAAAGAAATTCAGTTCTCTACAGATTCAATAATAAAGCATGGCGAAAAATCAATAAGGTCCGCTAGCGGATCTTTTTATAGTAATTAACTCCTATCAATTCAAATTTGATTTTTCAATCTCAATTCAAAAAAAAAAATAGTTTTCTAAAAACCTAATTTTTATAAAAGGTATGTGTAAATGTCAAAACGTGTATTTTGATTATCTATATTATACACAAATAAAGCTAGACAGAGCAAAGCTTGTACTACTTTTTATTATTTATTTTCCAAATAAAGAATTATTATTTCAACTTAAAAGGAATGCGTAAGATACAAAACAAAAATTTAATTGATTCTTTCTCAAAAAAGAAAACCTACCATAACTGAATTATACACAAAACTTTAATTAAAGATACATAAAATAATGTATATTGTACATAAATAAGGTCCGATACAAAGCTTGTGCTAAATAAGAATACTTCATCCATCTTTAATTGATTAGTCAACAAACGTCTGTATCATAATTATAGGTTAACTAAATATTACTATACTATGTTATTTATTTTTCGAATTAAAATCCCTATGATTCTTTCTAAAAAAAAACTACCATAACTGAATTATACACAAAAGTTTATTAAAGATACCTACAATAATGTATATTGTACACAAATAAGATCAGATACAAAGCTTGTACTAAATAAGCTACTCTATGTTATTTATTTTTCGAATTAAAATCTATATTTAATAATATAATATAGTTCTGATTAGTCAATAGACGTCAAATATATTTCCTATCATAATTTAAAAAAAAATTATCATTCAACTACTACTTTAATTAATTATGTTTCCATTTATAATTTTAAATTATCATTGTTGTCTTAAAATTGCCAAGTGACTTCATTTTAGCTTGCCGCTTGGCTTAACCACATTGCAAACTATCCAACTTTAAATATAATATAGATTATCCGGAGAAAGTTGATCTTATAGTATTCTCGTTTTATGGTTTTGATGTTAGTCAAACTTTGGTAGTCTTTCAATAACAACAACAACTATAATATACCTAGTATATTTTTACAAATGGGGTCCGAAGTGGATAATATATACATAGTCCTTACCCATACCTTGTGAAGGTAGAGAGACTGTTTCCGATAGACTTTCGGCTCAATACAATACAATCACAGTAGTTACGACAGAGAACTACGACAAACGAAATAGTAACAACAACCAGAAAAATAAAATAACGCCCAACAGAACTTGAGGTAAAAAAATATCGATTTAAAAATAAGGAACACAAGGATAACACTAGTACTACAGCTAGAGAAGGAAGTATAGGTGTGAAAGGAAATAAACTCGACTACTAACTAACCTATAACCCTAATCTCCGACCTCTACACCCTCCTATCAAGAATCCTCGATAAGCTGAAAATGTACCATGTCATTTCTGATCATCTCTCTCCAATATTTTTTTGGCCTACCACACCCTCTCTCCTTGAACCCGCCATAGCCAACCTCTCTTTGAATAGTAAAAAAAAAATTAAATTTGAACGCGACTATTACTCCGTGGCAATACGGACTCAACCCGCTCTTATTCATTTCGGATTACCATAACATGTCGGGACTAAAAGAAGACATACTAGTACTGAATGTAACAACTCCATTGGTTGGGGACTGTGCCGCCCCATTTTTCGATCGACATACAATCGAGGAGGCTTATCACGAACGTTATAGCCTTATAGGTGAGGGTGCGATCCCAAAGAGCATGAAGAAAAAACTATCTCAAGGAAAAACCATTGTAATTTCATATTTGTAATAAGAGAAATATGTCAAAATTTCCGCTAGTTAAAAAGCACTAACATTCTTGTTTAAGAAAAAAAGAAACTGGACGTTAAAGTCTTTTCAAAAATATTGGAGGTTATTTTCTCAAAGTCATTTTCCTTTTTGGTTTTTGCAATTTGCAGTAATATTTCCCCCCTCCTTTTCCTTCCCTTTTTCTTTCTCCTTTTTATTGATTCACATTTTCCCCCTCACGTAGTGTTTTTTTTCTTGTCTTTTTAGCTTCAGATAATCATCACAGCACAGTGAGCACACCATAGAGACAAATCTATAAATAGCAAAATAATTATTTTCTTCCTCCGTTGAAATACTCACTCGAAAATTCCCAAATCCTTCCAAAAATTTCTCCTTTTCTCTCCATTTCTAGACACCAAAAAGGGGGGGAAAAAGAACCAATTTTTTTTTACAATCGAATGTTTCATTCTTGCTCTGTAGAGAATGGAAGCTGATGTTTCTATTCTTTCAACAAAGTAAAAAATCTTTTTTTTTTTTGTGGGGCTTTTCTTGAAAATTGGCAAAAGGGGTTGTGGGGTTTTTGAGATTTGGGACTCAAAGATGGTGAATTGATACTTTTTTCTTCTTTTTATAAGCTATTTATTAGAGATGATGAATTTGTGGGTATTTTGGTACTTGAGTTTTGTGTGTGTTTTGTGTACTAGAGTGTTTGGCAATGTGGTTTTGATAGGAAAGAACGTGACTTTATCATTTGAAGACATTGAAGCTAATTTTGGTGAGATAAAAATCTTAACTTTTGCTTTGCTTCTACCCACTATTGATTTGTGTTTTAATTTCTATCTTTCTTGTAATTGGTGTTTTTGTTGTATGATGGAATGCTAAGTTTGTTTAACTTTAGTGGTTGACCTTTATTTGCTTACTATCAATCTAATTTTACCTGGTTCTCTTTTGGGGTAGTAGTTGTTGCTTCTGTTTTGGGGTAGGTGTTGTTGTTGCTTCTATTTATTTTCTTCGGCAAATAGGTTATTGTGCCGTAGGTAAGTAAGAAAATGTGGATTGGGATATGATTTGATTCATCATAATTTAATGCTGGTACTATCATTGAAAACTTAGTCTTGTTTTTTTTTTTCTTTTAACATATGTTGTTTCTTTGATGCTGTTGTAATTTGTACTAAATGTTTAATATCAGCTCCGTCAGCGAGGGAATCAGGCATATGCGGGACATTGTATGTGGCAGAACCTTTAGATGCCTGCTCGACCTTGACTAATAAGGTTGAACCAGCTAAAAACAGCACCCATGAGCCATTCTTGCTCATAATTAGGGGTCGATGTAGTTTCGAAGATAAAGTCAGACAAGCTCAAGCTGCAGGTTTCAAAGCAGCCATTATCTACGACGATGAATACGGTGATCTAGTTGCAAGTAATGAACTCTTCCTCTTACTTGATATTATTATTGATTTTGTGCTTTCAACTTACCGGCAATTTTAGATTTTAGTTGAAATAATCTGATTCGCTCAAACTCTCTGGTTCAAGTGGGCTATCTTACTTGATACTTAGTTATGTAAGTGGCAAGAGAATGGCTTATGGATAATTAGTAAGTGGAATATCACTGAAACTGATTCAAGTCTAATATCATGTCAGCTAATCTTGATATGTTGAGGCACAAATAAGGTGGTATCTTGGAAAGGCAAACAGATTAAACAACTCAAAGAAACTGCTCGAGCTTTGCTATAAAATGTTAAACATAGGGGAAGAAGTTGATCCGTGATGAAGAAACTTTAAAGCTTTTACCTATTTTCAAGTTTCTTGTAATATTTCTTATAGGTCTATGGAGTCCTTTTTTTGGGGGTGAGAAGGGCTTCTAATTGTCTCCGTAAAGAGTAGTGTTGTCTAAAAGTATTCTTATAAATGAATGAATATTTTGATGAGTATAATCATTCCTACCTTCTTAATAGACCATATTGATTGCGTGGCTTGAACTGGATATCTTTTTGAGGACGTATATCAACCTTTTATGTTCTTGCACTTTCTTCTTGCATAATGTAGGCATTAGTTGATAGAGTCGATTGAAGAATAAATAAGCAGTAACTCCATTGTTTTCTTTTCAACTAGGATTTTTAAAGTTTTAGAAACAAGAAAAAATGGCAGGATAATAGTTGTCCAAGTTTCTTTTTTGTTTTCTTTTGGTAAGTGATGATCATATGTTATGTCTGTTTTCAGCTGAAGACTTTTGGTTAGGCACTGATAACAGGGTGAAAAGTGCATTTTGAAGAATTAGCACATTTTCACTAACACTGCCTAGTGTTTCTTGATACTCTGATCTTTAAGATAAGGTGATAAATTATTGACGTTTTGAGACTTAAGTCCCATGTGTACAAAAAGTAGACAGCCTACATGAAAATGTGAGATTCGAGCTCAAGTTTTATATACAAGGTTTCCCAACTGTGCTTTGTATAAATGGATACCATCCTCTCACTAAAAGAACTAGCTTCAAGATTTTTGAAGTCGGCTTGTTCGTTTATGTTTGAATTGTGTGACCTTCATATCTAAAGCTTAAGTTGTTGGACAGATCATACTTTTGTTACTTAAAAATATTATTTTCAACAACCCCACCCCCCACCCCCTACGTGTGGATGGGCCTGATTTATTTTCAGCCAAACATGTTTCTTAATTTCGTAGCTGTGGATTTGAACCTAGTACCACTCTTGCTTTAATACCACGTTAAATTGTCTGGGCATCATCTCATCTAAAAGCTTGTGTTGCTAGAAAGAGCATACTTTTAATTAGTTATATTAATCTCTCAACAGTTTATAGCAAACTCAAACAAGTACAATGTTATCTTGGTTGGCAAGTGTTTGATTTGTCAGTATTACAGATACATCTTCTTGGTTTGGCTTAGCTTGTAGTTTTTTAATATAGTGGTGTCATAAATTTCATGCCTGGTATCTGAGGAACTAGGAGACAATTATACCGCTGGCCCTTTTTCATCTCTTGCTTCCTTTTGCTAGTTTTGAGAACTGTTGAAATCAAAGTGTTTAACTTAACTAGTCACATGGTACAGTGGCAGGAAACTCTGCCGGTGTGAAGATACTCGCGGTATTTGTTTCTAGAGCTTCAGGAGAAAAACTTACAAAGTATGCTGGTAACAGTGATGTGGAAGTATGGATAATCCCGAGCTTTGAAAACTCTGCCTGGTCGATCATGGCTATATCATTCATTTCATTGCTCGCTATGTCAGCAGTACTCGCTACCTGCTTCTTTGTCCGTAGACATAGGATTCGAAGAGAACGGCCGCGGGCCTCACGTGTTCGTGAATTTCATGGAATGAGTAGTCGTCTGGTGAAAGCAATGCCAAGTTTGATATTTACATCAGTTCTTGAGGATAATTGTACATCTGTAACATGTGCTATATGTCTTGAAGACTATAGTGTGGGAGACAAGCTTAGAATTCTTCCCTGCCGGCACAGTAAGTTTATCTCTCTTCCCAATGCTGTTAATTGCTTTGGCTGTTAACCTGTGTGCTTCTGTTCGTGTTTTTTCTGTCTACAAAAGGTTAGTTACCTAATATATTCCACTATTAGGGACAAACATTAACGTTATCTGCATGTATCTTTTGGATGAGATACAAATTAATAAATAAATATTATTCTACCACAACTTTTGCATTGAACCAATTGTATGTATTTCAGCATTTCCACTCCGAGGACTTTCTGCACAAAACGTTGCATTTAGAGTAGATATTCAGATCTGTAAAACATTGCTTCAGGAGTGAATTGGAATTAGTGTTGTCAAAATGGATCAGAAAACCATAGTCTAAAACCGTTGCAATATATCATGTTTCTGAAGCCTTGCTAACAAAAAGAAGAAAAAAAAATTGTGGAAGTGGTCGGTCACCTGAGTTAATTTCTTTGGGAGGGATCAGAAGTCACTAAGCTGCCATCTGAGTCTCTAACTAAGACAGCGGAGAGAAACATTAAATTCTGATATTTTAGGTAAATTTGTATTCGCTATAAATAATGCAATTACATCGAAGAAACATTTCCAGGAGTCCTGTTGCTCTTTTGTGCTTTTCACTTTTGAAAGTTGATAAGAAATGGACCTAGGGCCTAACTCAACCCTAAAAGCTAGCTCCATGAGGTGAGAATTGCCGAAGTCCATATAAGGGACAACCCATTTCCTCCTCCACCAATGTGGGGCACTTAAGACGACATAACATGGGGGCCCAATGAATAGGAATCGGTTTGGCTCTAATACAATGTTAAGATATGGACCTTGGGTCTAACTCAATCCAAAAGCTAGCTCATAAGGTAGGGATTTCCCAAAGATTCATATAAGGAGACTTAACAATGTGGGACACTTAACAAAAGTCTTGAGTAAGTCTCAAAATTATATTCTGGGTCTGTTTGACTGTTATGAACATTATGATTATCATTGTCAAGATGCTAGCAGAACCTGATGTAAATGTTGTTGCCTGTTGCTAGTTGCTACCGAATCTGTAGGAGCATTTTAATTTCCAAACTTCTAGGCAACAAACAATGGTGAAAATGAAAGGCTACAATTAGAAGAATTCTATCTCGTAGGAAATGCACTAATTTAGTATGTTTATGTGGGATTTACGTACTCTTTAGTTAATAGGAAGAACTTTAGGCAGTAATTCGTTGATATTTGTCATATCCTGTGTGTTTTAATCAGATTTCCTCTCTATCGGAATTTTGCAGAATTTCACGCTATGTGCGTTGATGCTTGGCTTACATCATGGAGAACGTTTTGCCCTGTCTGTAAACGTGATGCAAGAACCAGCAATGGAGATCCTCCAGCATCAGAATCCACACCATTGCTTTCTTCCGGTCTAGCTTCTCTATCTTCATTGTCATCGTCTTTAGCTTCATCGTCATCAGCAATACAAATAGGCCCAGGAGGATCATTCCGATCCCCTTCAGTTTCTCGTCCTCAATCAATCTCTACTACTCCTTATAACCGCCAGTCACTTCTGTCCTACAATCAGTCTCCTCATCTTACTATAAGTCGCAGTTCACTTGACCTTCAAAATGCATCTTCCCAGAGATCTCGTGCATCTACTTTTTTGATTTCCTCTCACTCATTGGGGCTATCTCCTCTTAATTCAAGATACATGTCTCCATATGTTCCTAGTCCAGGAAATGCCTCGTCGAGTTATATTGGCTCCTCAAGTAGGTACCCAAACCCTCTGCGTCATAGTGAGTCGACCACTAGCTTTTCACCATTTGCTTCAGCTCAGTCTCTTCCGGGATGTGAGTCATGATCTGTTGAATCTGGGGTCAAGCTTGTGCTACCCTGTTTACAGGGATCAATGTGGTTGGGTTGTTTGCACCTCAAATCACACACCTAAAGTCTTTGAAGATCAGCAGCTTTGACACATTGGCAGATGGAGGAATACGGACAGGAACCGCTAGATTTGTACATTATTGCGTGACATTCCCTTATGTCGGTTAAAGGAGGGATATATTCGGTTTTTATTTTGAGGTATTTATGAGTGTATACACGAAAAGCAATGGATGTAAATACTGTATGCAGTTGCCCCCCTTTACATATCCTTCTTGTTTGTTGTTTTGCTTTTTGTTTATCTAGTGTTATTGATGTTCTTAGGAGTCTCCTTTGCTAGATGGTTTAGGTCTTTTAGTTGAAACCTTCCGCTTAGAGCTCGAGCTTGTACGTAGATAAATGTTATGGAGGTGACTTTGTTGTATATTTGAGCAGGATACTTTTGTTAGGTCATGAATTCAGTAAAATACGTGTTTTTTTTTGTGCGGGGACTGGGGGATTAAGGGTGGCCTTTTGAAGAGAAAATAACTACATGAAGGCATAAGTGGTTTAAATTTTTTTCCCTATTCTTAAATACAAAATATTGTCATTTGTCTATTGACATGGATGAAGATAGAACTTTTACTTGTCCAAATAACAATTAAGATGAAGCAGTAGAGGCGAAGCTACATGTCTTAGAAGGGTGGTCAATCTTTGTCGAAAAATTACACTGTGTATATTAAGTAAAAATATTACTAAGTTTTAGAGGTGTATAACATATATTGAATATCCTTTGTCGGATTTTTTTTACTTCTTTCGAGGAAATTTCTGGCGAATGTGAAGCCTGTCCGTAACGACCAAGAATATTCATTACTATTACATTAAAAAAAAAGTTCATTGTTACTTGTAGTTTCTGCAAAGGATCGGACTATTAATAAATCTCGGCTTGATGGTTTTCATCTTTCGGCTCAATTGTTTTCTCCACTACCAATTTTCAAACCATTACTGATTTGCAAGTTGCAACAAAGAAAAAGTAAATTTTAGTATCAGATTTGTCTGGGTTGTAGCATAGATCTCATCCTCTGTATCAACCTTATGGCTACATTAAATCTAGCCTGACCTACAATAGCTTCTAAATAAATATTCTTATTTATAACAGGGGGACAAGCTGCGGAACAAAACTCGCAGCATTTTCGTTTTTGGTCTTGAACTCATACACAACAGCACGAAATAAAATTTGTCAGAACCGTTAGAGTCAACAAATCCTTACACTGAGTATTCATTTCCTATCAGTGGATGCAGAAAACCCTACAAGCAGTTGCTCGTTTACTGGCTACCAGCATGGAGGGCGAAATTCGAACCTCTCAGTGACTGCATTGCTCAAAGATTTCTCAAGCAACTTTTTGGGTCAGATAAGTGAAAACTTTAGTCTATCTTGTCTTCTTTGTCTCCAGAACGAAGTGCTTCTCTGGCTTCTGATGGAGATGCGGCGGAGCTACTTGGATGATCTACCTGGTCTCTTGACGGCTCCTCTTTAAGAGACTGCATGACCGTAACCACCAGTAGCACAACGAGAACAAGAATAACTGCTCCGATCCCAATCATTGAGTTTCTCAAAGCCTTATAAGAATCTGAAGTGATACGTTTCTGAATAACACTTCCTTCCTTGTATCCTTGAAGAAACTGCGTAATTTGAGAACCCTCATCTTCCTCTTCAACACTGTCTGAGCCAATGACCTATTGTTTGTGTAAATGTCAATATCCGTATATAAAAATCAATTCGTATCACCATCACCATATAAAGTCAGTTATGGTTTCACCTTAGTCCAAAACTTAAACAAGTTACAAATGTCTTTTTTATGGTATGGTGTCTAGTGTTAGAAACTTAACAACGGAAGGATGAAGTGTCTGAACCTAATGTATGTTTCTTAAGCCTGCCAACACTATGCGATACATCACAACCATCTCAAAAATAGATAAAACACTCAAAATTTTCTTCAAGGTGCATCCATTCTTCCAGAGAATAGGAGCATGTAAATCTTAAAACCTATTGAAATATGTTTGAACTAGGTAAATAAGATTTCAAATTAAAATCAACTTATGATTTTCATGTAGTGCTTTATTAGTTTATTAAAACCAAGCAGGCTTAAAATCTAAAAGTTAAAAGTGACTTATACTCCTCATGAATCAAATTAAACATGATCATAGAAGAAACAAAGACAACTTACAAATTCATGCAGAACCAAGATCCAGAATAAGATCATGCCGAATGGTTTTAACCAATTGCCAGAGCCCTACAATATTTGTGACCTGAAACTTCCGGTGGTATCCACTACCTAGAGAGTGCATAAAAATCCAACTGCCGCATTTCTGACACTTCATGTGTTTGGGCTTTTCGTTCCTTGTTTCTCTTTTTCTTTTAGCACTTACATAGGCTAGGCAATGTCTACCAAATCCATCAAGTCAGTCATAGTTCATGATTATTTGTTGAAAATGCAAACCTCTGAAACTCTTTCAAGACTCATGAATAATTAATGTTCCTTTACAAGCTGGTTAATTGATAGATGAGAAATTGGCAAAAAAGGAGACAAAGTCTGAACAGCAATCTAGGCTAACTACAGATTCATGTCTCTATATATACTTATAAAATGAGAGAGGACATGCCTGTCGCTAACTTAACTGACATGATAAAGGAGCATGCAAGCAAATGTTATTAAGAGCAGCAAAACTACACTTGCACAGGGAGAGGAACAGAAGGTTTCGAGCTTACTGAAAAGTACTCCTCGTTTCCATCCCACACAATCATCTTTGGTAGTTTCATTTTCTTAGATACTTCAAATGACTCAGCAAAGTCTTGCCATTGCTTGAACCCAACAAAAGCAAACACCAAGTCACGGTTCGCAGATGCAGCAGCTTTCAGGAGTTTTACTAATCCTTTTGACCTCTCATCATTCTCATCTTCTACAATTGTTAGAACAATTTTCCTCTCGTCGTCTTTCAACAACTTCAAAGTATCTTGATTAATAGGCAAAGCCAGAGGGAGCAAGCTCTGTTTTATATAATCTTCAAGGAACTTTTCTGCAACTATAGCAGAAAAACTTAGATTCAGCCATTGTTTGTGCTATAATATTCAAGGCACAGCTTCAGCTAAAAATAGTTCTCAGTTGTTCTTTAATAAGTTGAAAAGCAGATCAATAGCAGAAATGAGCAGTTATAACGAACTAGGAACACCATATAAAGCTCATATGATGGAACTAGAGGAGCTACTAAAGCACATAACTGACATCTTTCAAGAATAAATACATCCGAGGATTTGTCATTTGCATGTTCCAAATGAAAAGGGAATATAGCAAGAACAAGGTTGGGGCTACACCAAAATTCAAGAACGTACTGACATCCATCTAAAGAACTTATATCGAATAGCAAGCTAACAATCCTTTATGTGTTGATACTTATTTGCTTTAAGGTAGGGATATGACTTTAATTAGTTTCATATCTTGGTGAAGTAGCTATGATAAACTGACCTTCAAAGGGGCCATAGAAGATGCTCTGTTCGTTGTAGCTCGGATGAAGGGTTACCAGTGCAGGTACTTTGTCAAAATCATAGAATTCCATTGTTTTATCTGAGAAATCTTTTGCCACAGAAAACCATGCTTTTTTCTTGTATTTCACTGCCAAACGTGATATGGCAGACTCGTTCAAGCCAAAGCCTATGAATATAGGAAAACTTTTGCCAGCTTCTTCAATAAATTCACTAATAGCTGAGTCAGAATTGAGTGCGGCCACATCAGGAGCGACAAACTTTTTCAAAAATCGCACAAGTAAATCTGCCTTTCTTGGTCCATAATAATCTGTTGGAACTCCATGCATGAATATCTTCAAAGTTGGAAATCCACTGCATTGCAACAAAATTAACATTTCACTGTCTTTTTATCCAAACAACTGCAAACATTTACAAAACAAACTATACTTCAACCCCAAACGAGTTGGGGTCGACTATATGATCTACTGACCATGTCTCACCATTTAAATTCATCTCAGGCAACAACTGAAAACATTTACTAGTGGTAAATTACCAAAATTTCTAAAATAAACATTGGTATAGTCAGTCTATTTTGATTTTATTTGTCGCATGGAAAGTAGCATCGAGTAAACCTTCAGTCCAAAGTCTCTTCCGTTTTCATCCTCTGCCTAAAAGGAAAATATGTTTGAATTTCAGCATATATTGTAGTGAAAACGGAAGAGATTGGAAAAAATAAAGTTAAGCTTTTAGGTGATCCAGCCTCTTGGGGACTCTAGAGAATATCCCCTACAGATTAAACAAGAACCCAATTCCAATCCTCAGGACCACAGAGTCCACAATTCAGCATCACGTTCCCATTCCCACTTGCATTATCTTCTATCCATCAGCACTTCCCCAATTATGCCTGTTGCTGCTTATCTGACCTGGCTAATCTGCTTCTGACGAGGACTTACCAAATAAAATGAGCATCCTACATCAGAAAACAGCATTAGACATGCGCGAACATTTTAGAAGTGCCGGAACTACTTAGATATGGGATAGTCTCAAAGAGAGAAGGAACGTTGAGATCATGTTCTGAATTGGGATATAAGAAGGTATGATTAAGGAAGCTCTGAAGAGGTTTAGGGAGATGTGCAGGGCAGTGAATGATTATGGCAGCTGTCAGGTGTAGTGAAACAGCAAAGGGGCTCAGGCAGGATCATCAGTGTGATGCACGCGGGTATGTGTGATAATCTATGCGCTTTAAACAAGTGTCCTTGTTCATTTCCTTCTGTTGCAACACAAATGGTTTCATATAGGGATGAATACTGGATCAGGAGTTCTTTTATAGGATATGCATCTACACTCTTCGGCAATCTATATAAGACTAACAAATTGATTAAGATCACAAACTGGGAATCCTTTTAGAATGCTAATAGAAATGTTTTACCAAACTAAAAAAATATCTTATTCTCTTCTTTTGGTTCGAGCAACTTAATTTAACCAGAAAACAAGTTGCACATTGAGAAAATGACTTAGCAAAATAATTGTAGTAATAACTTATATGGATAAAGCAGACATACTCAATTTCATGTTTTGAAGCAACACGACTGTATTTATCAGCATCCACTTTTGCAATGACAACGGGCTGCTTCAGTTCAGCAAGAATGGCAGCAGCTTTGTCCAACTACAAGGAACTTCTGTCAGAGTGCTTCGTGATGTAACATTTAAAATACCAATTATCCATAAAGACAAGAACAGGAAATATTGTTCACATGTCTACACTTGTATAGCGAAGAAAACAAAATCAATGTCCCTTTGGAGGAAAAAGAATACTAACATAGAACACAGAGTATGAAGCTTAGAGAACTCAACCTCATCACTCAAGCAGTTTCAGTGACCACCAGCAACACACTTAACCCAACGTAGAAGCACCCATAAAGGGATAAATTTTCTCTTAGAGGACAGGGAACAGCTGATAAAGTAGAAGTAAAGCCCATCAGTCGATGACCAGGTGGTAACAATCACTTCTTACTTAAGTGACATATCATGATCTTGTATGACACCAATGAACTTCCTTTGCAAGATTACTCTAAGACAACATAACCAAATTTCCTTTTCCGATCCCACTTTCCTCTATTACTCGCTTTTTATTCTCCACCTTTTGACTGGAGGAATGACTTACTGTCCAAGGTATCTTAGAACCTTTGTTTCTCTCCTGATTGGATATCTAAGTATGCATATGAACCTTTCAAATTTGGTGCAAGAATTTGACCAGTACTAGAAGAGAAAAGAAAGTCGCAACAAATAAAGAAATGAGTAATTTCTCACTAGTGACATAACACAAGTTAGTTCAGTTGCTAAAATCAGCCCTCAAAAGTGTTCTACTCAGCCTCTCGAACTTTGTTGTTCATGGAAAACAGCTTCTTTCTGGCAGTTCATCTATCATGGATATGAACATATGAACCTAAAATATAGCATCCAAAATCTTCTTTCGTTATAACTGAAATCACTCTATGTTCTTTAGTAGCACAAAGGAAGCTTCATTTTCCCCATAAGTTAAATTACGCGACCATGATAAGCCCTCCATCCCTCTATGCTTTCAAATCAAAATCAATCTTTAGTGTCAATTTTTTAAGGAATTTCTCGAGTCTCAAATTTAATGTCAACACCTTGTTAGCTACCACAAGAGTGTGCCCATACACTAGCCGCTGAGGCACACTTGATTCATGCACCATAATTTCATTTTTAAACTAGTAGGTATCAAATTGCCCATACACAACTAATCAATACTGAAATTTTTTGGAAATAAAGCCTCAAGGAAAGACTAAACTTTAAGATGATATTACTTTATGTCTGTTTACCCGAAAAATGGATAGAGTTGAATTTATACGTAGTTCCGAGGATATGTGGCGTAACTTAACACAAATTGTAAGGATAAATAGAAATGTAAATATGGATTGCAAAGAATGCGAAACAGATAAGATTGTAAGGAACAATGAATCTTAGGACTCAACAAATAGAATCAATTTAAGAAATATGAAAGAACGATTCTTTACTGTAGAAGAATATAGCGTTTTTATTACAATGTAAGCCTGAGAAAAACCTGTCCTACAGAAATGGTAACCAAACCCTTTTATAGTGGAGGGATTTGGCTCTAAGCATAATAAAATAAACATTCAGTGGGAGACCCATGATAAGTTAGTTTTTCCACAATTTCTGCCAAGATTCTCTCTAGTGGGATTGCAACGGCTTTTGTCTGCGAGCTCGATCTTGCTTAGAGCCCTCGATTTTGGTTTGAGCTTGATTTCGACTCGAGCTCTTGATCTTGGTTCGAGCCCGATCCTGGCTCGAGCCCTCGAATTGATTCGAGGTCAATGTTGGTTGGTCTCTGGATTATAAGCATGATAGATCTACTCTGCATCATGGTTCGATTTGGATTCGAGCTTGATAATGATATCGAACTCGACACGGATCGGCCCCCCGGGTTCGAGGTTAGTTTGTTCCACCTTCGGGATCTTACTTCGATAGATCATCGTTCGAACTCGATCGGACGAGCGAAGGCCGAAATCTATTTCGACCGTATACAATCCACTTCTTAATTTCTCAGAAAGAATGTGGTGAGAAACAATATGATTTTTTAACGGCTCGATCGGATTATAACCTGACGTTTCCATCGGGTTCGACCATGACGCATCTGGTAGTTGTCCCGTCGGTTTAGTCTTTCAAGGCATTTCGGCCACCGCCAATACTAAACCGTCATCGCTTGAACCTATAAATAACCCTTTCTTTTATCCTTTACCACTTTTACATCTTCTATTCCCAAGTCCTTCTTCGTACTCTCCAACTTACCAGTAAATCTGTGATTTCTTTCTGCAAAAGCCCCTCTTCAATTCTACCAAATCTTTGTCACTTTTCTCTATTCCTTACTTCTGAACTGGAAAATGGCGAAAACGTCACAAACCATCCCTCAGAAAGAGAAAGCTTCATCTTCACAGTGTGTCGCCGATGATACGCCGGCAGAACCACGGCCTGAGGAGTGCATTCCCGAGGCGTGCGTCCTTACTTCTGATTTCAAGGTCGATAAAGGCTCATCGGACCCTAGTCGATGTGAACTGGTATCGAGGTATATATGTTCGATAACCGAGAAGCACCTCCAACATCTAAAGAAAGATTGCAATTGGGATAAAAAAGAAATAATGATTCCCTCTTCTGACGAAGATATCACTTCGCACGTGAGAGGGTTTTTGAATGTGTATTCTTATCCTTTCACGTTGGGTCCCCTCGATTCCGTTATCATTGATTTCTGTCGTCAATACCAAATAACCCTAGGCCAGGTCCACCCTTCTTTTTGGCGGATCGTTATCCTGATCCGATATTTCGTGAGCAAAATCGAGGGGATGCCGTTCACCCTCGACCATCTTATCCGATTATACCGTCCTCGACTTTTTCGAGGAGGGTTAATAAAACTTCAGCGTCGGGCTACCAAGGCTCTGTTCTTGAGTATTGACGAGGACAGGGACCGGGGTTGGATGGCAGGTTCGTTCAAGTAAGGACTTCGGACCTGATTCCGACTGAAAAGATGCCCTTTCCCGAGGAGTGGAATATGAAACGTAAGTGTGATCCTGCTATTACTTCTACTTTGTTCTTTCATTTCTTCTCTCATCGACACTCCTCCTTTTGTGATGTAGCGGTTCCCTGGATGCCCGGAGCAGTTCCCGATCTCAAGAACTGGGTACGAGCTCTTGTTTCGACCTCTACATACGTTGAGCGCTCATGGCGTGATTTGTCAAAGGGTCGGTGGGAGGCCAAAAATCATGGTAAGCCCATTTCTCGTACTCTTTGATGATTCGAACGAGGTGGTTTTCAAAATATTTTATTAAGGTTTTCCATATGCAGGTTTGGGTAAAGACGCAGTTTTGAGGCCCTTGTCCAACGAGGAGGAAATTTCGGCCTCTGTCCCAAAGCCGGTGAAGGAAAATAAAAGGAAAAGAGCCTCCGTTCCCGAAGATCCAAAACCGAAGAAGAGGATGGCTCGTAAGCTGAACAAGAATGTCATTCCTTTGATCGTGGAATCCGTTCTGCGTCTAAGGGATGAAGATGAAGAAGAGGAAAACGATGAGTCCGCGCTGGCGGTCCGAATGAAGAGAACCACCGATGCCTCATCGGCGGCTGGATCGATGATGCTCCATAAGGCTCCGCCTCGAACTGACGATATACCGAAGAAAGATTCGGGTAGAGTCCTCGAACTATCGGATATCGAAGACGCATCTCATCAGAGTCAACGGGCAGGGGATATGACCGAAGGGGCCCTCGAACCCCTTCGAACCGAGGAGAATGCTCCAGGAGATTCATTTGGGGCAGTAGCAATCGAGGATTCGCCTACCTTTCCCGTTTTTTCCGCAAGGGTGATTCGGGAAGCTCAAGCTCTGGGAGCCCTCGATCTAGACAGGCCTCACGATGAAGAAGATCCCTTTCGTGACCTGTTTACCGGCATTGAGGACGTTGCCGGTGCTGGTGATGAATCGGATATTTTTTACGGATTGCGGCAGGCTTTGAATCAGGTGAGCTTTTAAAATTATTTTGTCGGTACTACCTTTATGTTCACTTTTCGTTAACTTCGCTTCTTGTTTCTTTGTAGGCAGCGACAGTTCATCGAGAACAATGTTCTCGATTCCAAAATGAGCTACATCGATATGAGACCGACCTGCAACGGGCTACTGATGAGAGGAACTCCCTTAGACTTTCCTTAGGGCAGTGAGAAGAGGAAATAAAAGACCTCCGAGTTGAGCTGGCCAAGGCTTATCGAGATCAGACTGATTTGTCTGAGCAGGTAATGATACTTTTGAAAGCCTATGGGTTTGGTACCGGAACGATAGCTAACATTTCGGTCTCACAGCTGCAGCAAAAAATCGAGATGATCGGGAAGCTTCGTGAGGAGGTCGACGTGATAAAAACGGAGTCTTTGCGGTGGAAAGAAGGTGTGGACCGCTTTGCTGCAGAGAAAGAAACTGCTCGAGCCCAGTTATCATCGTCCGAAACCCAACTTCAGAAAATGAAGGAAAAAGGCCTGGTTCAAGCAAGAAGAATAGAGGAGCTTGAGGCTCGGTTGGCCTCTGTACTTGCCAAGGCCGAATCTGATGCCGAAAAGGCAAAGGCCGATGCGGATGCACTCGTGGCCGTCTATCGGGCCGATGCTGAAGCTGCCCAAGTCCAAGCAAGAGAGACAGCCGAGTACGCCGATACTCGAGCACATTGGGTCGCTGAATTTGCTAAGTGCTGATCCCGAAGGGAAACCCTCGAGGAGATCCATGCTCGTGGTTTCGATCTCGCTGAAGAGATAAAAAGGGCCAAAGAACTCGAAGCCGATGCTGAAGCTCTGGTTTCTGATGACGATAATGATGACGATGATGATGGGAGCAAGAGCAGATCCGAGAACGGGGGGAGCCTGATAAAGAAGAGACCGCTCCTGACCGAGAAGTTTAGTTCTTAGTTTTTACGTTGTAATCAACCATGTAGATAAATTTGTATATAGATATATCCCCTTTTTTGCCGGCTTGCTTCTGTTTTGTTTCCTGTCTTGTGAGGACTTTATTCACGCCTTATGAATGTTTTCACAAGGATTTAAACAACTTAATCAAATTTGGACTTCGTAGCCTCTGTAACCGAGCGAGCGCTTACTCAAACTTAGAGCGATGTAGCCCTTAGGCTTATTAGTTGAGTCAATGATTCGAGCTCTAAGAAATATAGCCTGTAGGCGTAATGGTCGAGTGAGTGCTTGCTCGAACTCGAAATAAAAGTAGCCCATAGGCTTAGTAGTCGAGTGAGTGATTCGAACTCGAAGTAATGTAGCCTGTATGCGTAATGGTCGAGTGAGTGTTTGCTCGAACTCGAAATAAAAGTAGCCCGTAGGCTTAGTCGAGTGAATGATTCGAACTCGAAGTAATGTAGCCCGTAGGCATAATGGTCGAGTGAGTGTTTGCTCGAACTCGAAATAAAAGTAGCCCGTAGGCTTAGTCGAGTGAATGATTCGAACTCGAAGTAATGTAGCTCGTAGGCATAATGGTCGAGTGAGTGTTTGCTCAAACTCAAAATAAAAGTAGCCCATAGGCTTAGTGGTCGAGTTTATCTTAATTCTGATTGCATAATAAATTTCCAAATAGAGGAATTTTTCTTGATATAAGATATCGGTAAAGAGGAGGACTTTCTTTGCAAGTCATTATACATGTGTTCATGTTTCGCGTCTGGGTTTGGGCCAACTACATGAGCATGGTTCGTTTTGACCATTTTGGCTCTTACAACTTCTCCTTCTGGAACCCCGTTGTTGCGAAATAACTTTCTTGCATCAGAATTTGATATATTTGAGGGCTAATGCCCCCCCAGTATTCGAGGTCGATTGTACAGAGGCCTCGGATATTGTTGTAAGTGCAGCACGATCATTGGTTGCCTCATTAAAAACCTTGCCGAAAAACTCATTTGGGATAAAACTGATCTAAGGGAAAAAGAGTGCAACGCGTGCTTTCAGGCGAAGGATCCATCTTAGCTCTTGTTCGGACTTCTGCAGGGGTCAGTTTTGAAATGTAAATGAATATGGAAGGGTCGTACCTTAGTAGTAGTATCGTTTTAGATGCGACACATTCCAATTGCTTGATAGTTGTTTGCCGTTTATAATGCCGAGCCTGTATGATCCCTTTCCGACGTTCTCGAGAACCTGATATGGTCCTTCCCAATTTGGTCCTAGTTTTCCTTCGTTCGGATTTCGGGTATTGATGGTGACTTTCCTTCATACTAAGTCCCCGGGCTTGAAATGGAGGAGCTTGGTTCTTCGATTATAATATCTTTCGATTCGCTGCTTTTGGGCGGCCAATTGGACGAGAGCAGCTTCTCGTCTTTCGTCCGATAATTCGAGGTTGGTATTCATAGCCTCGTTATTTGATTCTTCCATCGTGAATCAAAATCTGGTACTGGGTTCGCCGACATCGACTGGTATCAATGCTTCGAACCCATATACTAAGGAGAATGGGGTCGCCCCCGTACTGGATTTTGACGTTGTCCGATATGCCCAAAGGACTTCGGGCAGGATTTCTCTCCACTTTCATTTAGCGTCGTTCAACCTCTTCTTTAGGTTTTGAATGATAGTTTTGTTCGTTGATTCGGCATGTCCGTTCCCACTGGGGTGGTATGGTGTTGATAATATCCTTCTTATTTTGTGATCTTTGAAGAATTTTGTTATTTTGCTGCCAACGAATTGTTTCCCATTGTCACATACTATTTCGGCGGGTATCCCGAATCGGCATACGATATGATCCCAGATAAAGTCTATAACTTCTTTCTCTCTTATTTTCTCGAACGCCTGCGCTTCAACCCATTTAGAAAAATAGTCAGTCATAAATAAAATGAATTTGGCTTTACCTGGGGTCGATGGCAGAGGGCTGATGATAGGATAGGACTGAGTGAAGTTGCTCTCCGGGTTGATGGATCATTGGCACAAACCTTTGACATTTGTCACATTTTCGAACAAATTCCTTCTCATCTTTGCCCATATCGATCCAATAATATCCTGCTCTGATTATTTTTTGAACTAATGTATCGGCACCGGAGTGATTCCCACAAGTGCCCTCGTGCACTTCCCGTAGGATGTAATCGGTATCTCCCGGACCCAAGCATACTGCCAACGGTCCGTCGAATGTCCTTCGATATAGCGTTCCATCCAAAGCCAACGTGAATCGAGCAGCTTTAATCCGTAGGGCCCTAGAATCTTTAGGGTCCGATGGGAGCTTTCCGCTCTTTAAGTATTCAATATACTTATTTCTCCAATCCCAGGTTAAGCTTGTAGAATTTATCTCGGCGTAACCTTCTTTGATTACTGATCTTGAGAGTTGAACGACAGTGAGCTCAAGTCACCTTCCTCGACCGATGATCCCAGTGTTTTGGATAGCGTGCGGCGACAAATAGCGACGAGGGCCCGCTTCACTGAGGCGAGAGGCGCGCAGCGAAGCGCTCGCCTTTTTGATGTGAAGCGACAATTTATACAAAAACATAAAATATTATATACATATAACTAAAAACTCAATAACAATAATATATTAATAAATATATCATTCAAAAATTAAAGACTCAATAGATAGTCATAGACTCATAGTAGATTCATAAACTAAAGTCTAATAGTCTAAAACAAGCAACGTCTATTCTTCTTCAAGATTTTCAAATTCTACAACTTCATGAATGTTAGCATTATATTGGCTATCATCTTCTTCATCCTCGGAGTTTTCATCAATTAGGGACCGGCTTGAACTTGCTACTCCCTTTCCCTTGTAACTTGAAGAACTCCCTCTAAGACCATAGATATTCTCCTCAACTCCAACCGCCATAGAAACAGTACCCCAATCAAGATCATCTCCTTCATACACTTGTTCATCTTCATGATTTTGGGGGCTCCAGTTAACCATTCATTTGCCTCGTCAATGTTGTCCAACAAAATTGGATCAATGGTATCGCGAGCTTCATAACGTCGCCTCAATGTTCTATTGTATTTAATATACACTAGATCATTGAGACGCGATAGCTCAAGCCTATTCCTTTTCTTGGAGTGAATCTGCGCATAAGTTGTTTAGATTAATTAATCGATACTAATAATAATACAATATAAAATATATTAATATAATAAATCTACTTCTTACATGCTCAAATACGCTCCAATTTCTCTCGCATCCAGATGCACTACAAGTTAGGCTTAGTACTTTGATGGCAAACTTTTGCAAGTTTGGAGTTTGATGTCCAAATTGCTTCCACCATTCAACTATAGAAAAATATTTTAAAAGTTAATAAGTATAAATCAAATAAATTAATTTAAAGTTATAAGGATATCTATATTAAAGTTAGTTACCTGGCGACCTTATGTCTCTGGCTCTAATGGCCGCTTGTAAACCAAATAGGCCCTCTGCTTGTGAGTACCTACCAAACTCCTCCCCTATTTGATCTATCGTCGCTGAATTAGGGACCAACTTCTCAAGACATGCATGGTATCCAATCCACACCTCTGAAGCCAAAGTTTCATCTCTAGTGTTCTTGTAAAATAATCCCGGGTTCAGAAGATGGCCTGCTGCATGCAAAGGTCGATGGAGTTGATTCTCCCACCTGATATCAATTATCTCAAAAACTTTCTCATATTTTCTAACATCTCCCTCAAATGACGCTGCAATAGTCTCTTTGGCTCTATCCATAGCCTCATAAAGATAGCCCATTGGTGGTTTTCTCTCCCCATCCACCATACGAAGTACCTTAATCAAAGGACCACCAACTTTAAGAGCCCGAACGACGTCATTCCAGAATGATGGAGAAATAAGAACTTTGGCAGTTTCTTTTCCCGCAACTTCCTTTGCATATCTATTATCTTTCCATTCATTTGAAAGAACTAGCTTTCTCAATTTTTTCTTTTGCAAGTAAAAACTATGCAAAGTTAAGAAAGCCGTTGCAAATCTAGTCTTGGCCGGTCTCACCAAATTTCTTTCATTTGTGAATTTCCTCATCAAATTCAACAACAACGGCCTCTGAATGATGTAAGAATATACCCTGACGGCCTTAGTGAAAACTGTAAAAGTAACAATAACAATTTTATAGTTAATACTTAATAGGATAGGACATAAGTATAAATAACTATATTAAAGTTACCTGAAGCATATGGGTTTTCCTTGAATATGTCACCAAACATCAAGATGGAGTCCAATAAATGTGTGGATACATAGCTTCCATCATCCTACCCGCACTAACATTCTCACTAGCATTATCTGTAACAATTTGTACAACATTTTCCTTTCCAATTTTATCAATAGTCTTTCTAAACAAGCTGTACATTTTGCTTCCATCCGTAGAAGAGTTGCTAGCATCGTGAGATTCAAGAAAAACACTCCCTCTTGGAGAGTTCACCAACACATTTATGATCATTTTTCCATTCCGTGCTGTCCATTTATCCATCATAATGGAACATCCAAACTTGTTCCATTCCACTTTATGCTCCTCAATAATTTGGTCTATCTTCTTCACCTCTTTTTTAAGATGAGTTACTCTAACTTCATGATAGCTAGGAGGCTTCATTCCTGGGCCATATTGTCCTACAGCTTCAATGAATTTATCAAAAGTTTTGTAGTTAACACAGTTGAAAGGAAGCCCTGCATCATACATCCATGCTGCAAAGGCACTTACGGCGCGGTCTCTCAAAATCTTCTTGGCTTCTAAACCTAGACCTTCTTCACCTTTTCCCTTTTCTTGTTGTTTTGCCGAGAAATAAAGATTGAGAGGACCTTTTGCACTGTACGTGCCGTCGTGGATGACCCACTAGAACTATTTGAAGAAGATATCTTATGAGTTTTTGGGGGGGAGGTCTCATTTCACCATCTTCATCCATTTCATCATCTTCATCAATTAGATTCACCGATGCTTCAAAATTCATTTGAGTTCTTGTCACATTTTTCTTATCAACAAACGCTTTTACTTCCTCCCTAACCTCGGGCGGACAAAGGGGACATTGTACTATATTTTTAAATCCACCTATCAAATGTTGCTTGTGACGAGTTATCCCACCATTATATGTTTTTTCACAAAATACACATTTAATTGCGGATCTTGATGAGCCTTGTATAGCATAATTCCAAGCTATATCATTTCGTTTATTACTATCGGATGACATTTCAACGCTGTTTTATTGAAAAAAAAATTATCAAGTCAATATGCAATTAATTCTACTCTATAAGAGACTATAAGTCAATAATTGAAAAAAAAAAACAGGGGCCTGAAAGAAACAGAAAGTTTGTTAAGAGAAGAAGCAACCTCTGTTATTTTGCAAAAACAGGGCTTCGAAACAACCTCTGTAATTTTGCAAAAACAGAGCTTCAAAACCTCTGTTATTTTGCCAAAACAGAACCAAAAAAAATAGAGCACAAAAACAGACCTCTTTTTCTGTTAAGAGAAGAAGAAACCTCTGTATTTTGCTCGAAAAATAGAGCAGAAAACAGAACTCTGTTTCTGTTCTTTTCGACAAAAAACAGAGGAAAAAAAATTGAAAGAAGAAGAAGAAGAAGAAGGAGAAAGGAGAAAGAAGAAAGAAGAAAGAAAAAAGAAGAAAGAAGAAAGGAGAAGAAGAAACCTCTGTATTTTGCTCGAAAAATAGAGCAGAAAACAGACCTCTGTTTCTGTTCTTTTCGACAAAAAACAGAGGAAAAAAAATAGAAAGAAGAAGAAGAAGAAAGAAGAAAGAAAAAAGAAGAAAGAAGAAAGGAGAAGAAGCATACCTGGACTTTCAATGGCTGGAACCTCAAGCTTCTGAAAGAAGAAGACGATGGCTCGCGAGTTCAGAACGTCAAAGTCTCAAAGAAGCTCTGTTGTTTTGTTCAAGTTGAAGAAGATATGTTGTCAAGCCCTAATCACGACCCTTTTTGTTGAGTCTTTTCTTTTTTTCTTTTTTTCTTTTTTAAAAAAACAAAAGGCGACGCTATGGTCGCTTCTCGCGATACTGTCGCCTCTCGCCACGCAGGCAAAGGCGAGCGCTATTTTGAAACGCAACGCAACAGAGGCTCTGTGGCGACACTGTCTCGCCTCGCCTCGCCTCACGCTATTAGCGCTGAGGCGAGCGCTATTTATAACACTGGATGATCCCAAATTTGCAAGTGCATCAGCCTCACTGTTTTGCTCTCGTGGAATATGCTGTAAAGTCCATTGTTTGAAATGGTGCAAAGTGACATATAGTTTATCCAAATACCGTTGCATTCTATCCTCTCGAACTTCAAAGGTTTTGTTTACTTGACTTACCACCAGCAAGGAGTCACATTTGGCTTCAATGACTTCTGCTCCCAAGTTTTTAGCTAACTCGAGACCTGCAATCATGGTCTCATACTCGGTCTCGTTGTTGGTCAACCTGGTAGTTTTAATAGATTGCCTAATAGTGTTACCCGTTGGTGGTTTCAAAACTATGCCTAGTCCGGACCCCTTCACGTTCGAAGCCCCGTCTGTAAAAAGGATCCATACCCCCGATGATGTACCCGATTTCAACAGGAGTTCTTTTTCGACTTCGGGTGCGAGGGTTGGCGTGAAATCGGCCACGAAATCTGCTAAAATTTGAGACTTGATGACCGTACGAGGTTGATATTCGATATCGTACCCACTAAGTTCGACGGCCCATTTGGCCAATCGGCCTGATAGTTCGGGCTTGTGCAAAATATTACGAAGCGGGTAAGTGGTTAATACGCATATGGGGTGACATTGAAAGTACGGTCTTAACTTTCTAGAGGCGCTTATCAGTGCAAGTGCCAATTTTTCTAGGTGCGAATATCTAGTTTCTGCTTCTCCTAAGGTCCGACTTATATAATAAACGGAAAATTGCGTACCTTGCTCTTCTCGAACTAGGACACCGCTTACGGCGATTTCCGATACTGCCAAGTACAAGCAAAGTTTTTCGTCTGTTTTTGGAGTGTGAAGTAGTGGTGGGCTCGATAGATATCGTTTTAGTTCCTCTAATGCTTGTTGGCATTCCGGGGTCCAAGCGAAATCGTTTTTCTTTTTGAGTAGAGAGAAAAATTTGTGACTTCGATCTGATGATCTCGAAATGAATCGGCCTAAGTCTGCAATCCGTCCCGTTAGCCTTTGTACAGCTTTCACGTTGTCCACGATGGTGATGTCTTCGATGGCCTTGATTTTATCGGGGTTAATCTCGATTCCCCGATTTGACACCATGAAGCCGAGGAACTTGCCCGAACCGACCCCGAAAGCACATTTTTCGAGGTTGAGCTTCATGTTGTATTTCCTCAAAATCTCGAACATTTCCTGCAAATGGGTCAAATAGTCCTCTGCGCGCAGGGACTTAACTAGCATGTCATCAATATAAACTTCCATTGATTTACCTATTTGTTCTTCGAACATTTTCTTTACTAGGCGTTGGTAAGTAACCCCTGCATTTTTTAGCCCGAAGGGCATCACATTATAACAATATGTTCCATATTTGGTGACAAATGAAGTCTTTTCCTGGTCCTCCGGGTTCATCTGGATTTGATTATACCCGGAATAGGCATCGAGAAAAGTGAGGATCTCGTGGCCGACCGTGGCATCGATCATGCGATCGATGTTGGGCAGCGGAAAGGAATCTTTGGGGCATGCTTTGTTCAAATCCTTATAGTCCACACATATTCTAAGTTTGTTCCCTTTTTTAGGCACTACAACTACATTGGCTAACCATTCGAGATATTTCACCTCCCGAATGGACCCTATTTTGAGAAGTTTGGTTACCTCGTCCTTTATGAATGCGTGCTTTTCCTCGGACTGGGGTCTTCTCTTTTGCTTCACCGGTCAGAACCTAGGGTCCAAGCTTAGCCGATGCGTCGTTATGTCCGGTGGGATCCCTGTTATATCTAAGTGGGACCAGGCAAAACAATCAATGTTATCGATAAGAAATTGAACAAGTTTCTTCCTGAGTTTGGGGCTCAACCCCGTTCCCAAGTATACCTTTCGCTCGGGCCAGTGCTCGATTAGTGTGACTTGCTCTAGTTCCTCAATTGTTGATTTGGCGGCGTCGGAGTCATCGGGAATCATGAAAGATCGAGGGACCCTTTGATCATCATCTTCTTCGATCTTCTGGTTATCTGGCTGGGTCGAAGCCGACATCTGTGATTGCTATTTGGTGTCCCGTTCTCCTTTTGAGCCCGATCCCTTTATCGGCAAAGGCGAGGATATTGATTTCGCTTCCTCGACGGCGAACATTTCTTTTGCGGCTGGTTGTTCTCCGTACACTGTTTTGACACCTCTCTATGTTGGGAATTTGAGGACCTGGTGTAGGGTCGAAGGTACAACTCTCATGTTGTGGATCCATGGCCTTCCGAAAAGGGCGTTGTATCTCATGTCGCCTTCGATCACGTGAAACTTCGTTTCCTGGATGGTTCCGACCACGTTTATTGGTAGGATTATCTCGCCTTTGGTGGTTTCACATGCCATATTGAATCCGTTTAGAACCAGAGTTGCGGGTACGATCTGGTCCTGCAGGCCGAGCTGTTCTACGACCTTCAATCTGATGATGTTGGCCGAGCTACCTGGATCGATTAACATACGCTTAACTTTAGTTTTATTCATGAGTACGGATATTACCAGTGCATCGTTATAAGGTTGGATGACTCCTTCTGCATCTTCATCATCGAAGGACAAAGTCCTTATGGGTGCGTAATCTTGAGTTCGAGATCGCTTTTCCCTCACAATCGATGTTTTAGTGCGTTTAAGCACTGGTCCTTAAGGGGTATCGGCGCCGCCGATGATCATGTGAATGACGTGCTGCGGTTCTTCTTGCTCGTTTTGCTTGCCGAAATCCCTGTTTTTAAAATGGTTCTTCGCCCTATCACTCAGAAATTCCCGAAGGTGTTAAATAAGCGGGCTACTTCCTCTCTTAGTTGCCTGCAGTCTTCCGTTCTGTGGCCATGGGTGCCATGATATTCGCACATTTGATTGGGATTCCTTTAGGCAGGATCTGTCTGCATGGGTCGAGGCCATTTAGTGTCTTTGATGCGTCCGATAGCCGACACGATGGCGGATGCATCAATGCTGAAATTATACTCTGATAACCAAGGTGTTTCTATAGGATCGGCATATTTATCAAAGCCGCTCTTGCTCATAAGTCCCCGAGAATTTTGCCCTCGATCAATCCTTCGATTGTTCCGAACTGTATTGCGTGTTGAACCGTTGTTCATCCGATCTGCGACGTACGGTTGATATCGGTCTCTGTTCGACCTTTGTTCTCCGTCGATCTCCCTTTGGTTTTTAGTAGTTGTCCTGTTCTGATGCACGGGTCCATACGGAGCTCCCAACTGGTCATCTTCGACCCTAATTTTCGATTGATATCGGTTGTGTATATCTGCCCAAGTTATTGCTGGATACTCGATCAAATTTTACTTCAGCCGACGTGATGCTGTCGAACTTTGCTCGTTCAACCCTTGGGTGAAAGCTTGTACGGCCCAATCGTCTGTGACCGGTGGCAATTCCATGCGTTCCATTTGAAATCGGGATACGAATTCCCTCAGCATTTCATTACCCATTTGCTTTACTTTGAAGAGGTCTGATTTTCTTGTTGCAACCTTTATGGCACCAACATGTGCCTTTACGAACGAATGTGCTAACATGGCAAAAGAATCGATGGAATTTGGCGGTAGATTGTGATACCAGATTGCTCCCTTCGAGAGGGTCTCCCCAAACTTTTTCAACAACACGGATTCGATCTCATCGTCCTCCAAATCGTTACCCTTGATGGCACATGTATAAGAGGTGACGTGTTCGTTAGGATCGGTCGTACCGTTATATTTGGGAATTTCGGGCATACGGAATTTTTTGGGGATTGGTTTTGGGGCCGCACTCGAGGGAAAAGGCTTTTGTATGAATTTTTTCGAATCCAACCCCTTTATCATTGGTGGAGCTCTCGGGATCTGATCGACCCTAGAATTATAAGTTTCAATTTTTTTATCGTTGGCTTCGACTCGCCTTTTTAGTTTCTCGAGTAATTTAGCAATTTCGGGAGTAGTCCCCGATTCTTGCTCATTTGACTTCACTATGGCTGGTTCCGTTCTGTGGGTGATTTCTCGGGGTGGATTGGGCTCCGGCCTGCTTTGTAGCTGGGTTTGGCTTTGCAATTGGGCTATTGCTGCATGTTGGGCTTGCAACATTTCGAAAATCATACGCAAGCTAACACCGTTTTCGTCGACTTTATGAGTATCTCGAACCGCAAACCGAGTTCCACTATGGATGCTATTCTCAGGTTCAGCATGTAGGTTCGCCTCAATGGCTACATGCGAATTGATATCAATTGGCGCTCCGATTCGAGCTCTAACCGTGTTCACAAGTGGTCTTTCAGTATTAGGTGTCAAGTTGTTGTTTTCGTCTTGAAGACCGGCCCCGTTATCGATCGGTGAAGCCATTTGATTGATGGTTATTCGTAGCTGATCCGAAATTCAAGATGTTTTCGGAAATAAGCGCAAAGCACAATGGCGTGTTTTTTCAGATTTGTATCAAATAACCACTGTTATCCTCGGCCCCACGGTGGGCGCCAAACTATTTACCCGAAAAATGGATAGAGTTGAATTTATACGTAATTTCGAGGATATATGGCGTAACTTAACACAAATTGTAAGGATAAATAGAAATGTAAATATGGATTGCAGAGAATGCGAAATAGATAAGATTATAAGGAACAATGAATCTTAGGACTCAACAAATAGAATCAATTTAAGAAATCTGAAAGAACGATTCTTTACTGTAGAAGAATATAGCGTTTTTATTACAATGTAAGCCTGAGAAAAACCTGTCCTACAGAAATGGTAACCAAGCCCTTTTATAGTGGAGGGATTTGGCTCTAAGCATAATAAAATAAACATTCAGTGGGAGACTCATGATAAGTTAGCTTTTCCACAATTTCTGCCAAGATTCTCTCTAGTGGAATTGCAACGGCTTTTGTCTGCGAGCTCGATTTTGCTTAGAGATCTCGATTTTGGTTTGAGCTTGATTTCGACTCGAGCTCTTGATCTTGGTTCGAGCCCGATCTTGGCTCGAGCCCTCGAATTGATTCGAGGTCAATGTTGGTTGGTCTCTGGATTATAAGCATGATAGATCTGCTCTGCATCATGGTTCGATTTGGATTCGAGCTTGATAATTATATCGAACTCGACACGGATCGGCCCCCCGAGTTCGAGATTAGTTTGTTCCACCTTCGGGATCTTATTTCGATAGATTATCGTTCGAACTTGATCGGACGTGCGAAGGCCGAAATCTATTTCGACCGTATACAATGTACTATAGTTTTTCTACCAAAGCCACTGTTTCTGTCATTTCGTCATTATTTTTCGTAATTTGTGGTAAACTATCCTTTATTCATTTATTTTTATCATAATATAATGACACAACAATTAAGTTACACAACAATTAAGTTAAAACAAATCCAAACTAGCTCTTTTTAATTTAAGAAAATAAGCAAATTAAGCAAATAGAGAGAAAAAAGAAAATGAAAGACCTCAGGAGATAGACGTTTACAGTGACCACACCAAGGAGCATAGAAATCGACCAACATATAATCGAAGGTGGAAATTGCAGCGTAAAAGTTGGATTCTTCAAGTTCCAATACTTTCCCATCGACGGCGAACTGTTGCTTCTGCTCCGTCGCCTCGATCGACGGCAATGACGACGGAGATAGGAGGAGGAGGCCGACGGTGAAGATCAAGATGGAGCGAGGAGGAAGCATCTTTTGTTCAGTGGAGCAGTTTGAATTGAATTGTAGGACTGGATCTGGTTTCTTTTTCCATTTTATAGTTTACGTAGTGGCAGATTTCATTGTATTTCCCCGTATTTTTTTCAATTTAGAAGGGAACATTTGTTTTTTATTTGGCTAACCCTTGTTTGGATGGGTCTTACCTATCGTTTTATAATGTATCGTATCTTATTATATTGTATTGTGTTGTATCGTTTGATGAATACAGTGTTTGAATAGATTGTGTTGTTTGCCGTCGTTTCATGATATCACGTACCAACAATATGAATAATAAACTTGTAATATTATAAAAATAAATTATGATACATAGTAAAATTACTATATTAAAAGATAGGATAAATGATAAAATAAAATTATTTAATAATAATTAAGGGTGAGATTGAGAGAAAAAGACAAGGTAACGACGCGACCACACCAAATCGGTCGTTACATAAAGTGACACATTTCCTCGTTACGTAATGACAGAATTAACGATACGATACGATAAAATTTAAGTAACAATCAAAACAAACATCATATTTAAAATAACAACACGATATGATACAACATGTAACAAGGGGGATTTGCATCTATACTCGGTTTTTGGGTCAACTTTTAACCGCTTTGCAAAAAAATTGCAAGCGTACCCATTTTTCGGGTAACTTCAGACATACGGGTCTGAAGTAGCAAAATTTTATGTCTGAAGTTTGAACTTCAGAATGTTTTGCCTGAAGTGTAGCAAAACTTCAGATATTTTTGCTTGAAGTTTGGCCTGACTTGCAAAGGCAATCACGCAAACTTCAGTTCATAGTGCAATGGCAAACTTCAGCTCAATAAAACTACAACATGTTTTGGCTGAAGTTTTTGTTTTGTAATTGCTGAACTTCAGCATTCTAGGAGCTGAAGTTTTTATTTATATTTGCTGAACTTCAGCATTCTTAGAGCTGAAGTTATAAGTCTGCACATGGAAATGAGAAAGAAAATCTTTCAAAAAAAAGAATTCAACAAAAGAACATATTGTACATAAACGAAATAGTACTAAACAACAATGAATTTAATAGATCATGATTAGCAGCGATTGATGCTGTTCATTTCAAATATTAAAGAATGAAAAATATTTTCGACATGAAAACAAGTATATACAGATAAATTAGAACCAAAAACCAATGTGCCTGTAAAGCTAAAATATCTAAGAGGTTAAATTATTGTGAATAAGACCAAACTGAACATAATGGGACAAGCAGATATGTATGAAACATCAGAGGCTAGAACACATAACAATAACTCAAGCTTCAGCATTCAGAAAACGAAAGAGGAGAAGAAAGAGGCATGAAGTTATTTAAAAAGTGGGTATAAGTTAAAACTTTTTTTAAAAAGTGGGTATAGGTTAAATGGGGGCGACCAAATAGGGCGCCCCGTATAATTTTTATATGTAACAACCATCCAAACAAGTTGTAAATACATAAAATCTTTAAAGTTGCCACAACTTTCATTTAACTAGAATAAACTCTTTATTGAATACCAATAAAAAATATGTCGAGAATTGTTGATCTTAGATAAGATTTTACATAGCAATACCAATGTAGAACTATTGGAAGCTTAAAAGTATTATTGAATACTTAAACTAATAAAATCTTAAAAAAAGAAGGTGAGTAAGAATAACAAAGAGAAAGATAAAAAGGATTTGGAAAAAGAAATATTGACTTGGACAATTTAAGGAAGAGAGTAAATTTTTTAATGAAGGACTAAAAAGTGAAAAACTGAAACGTTTGGAAAACTAGCCATCTACCCACTTTTAAGTAAGTCAAATTATTACTTTATTTATATATCTAAGAAGTAATAATTACTTTTTTTCTTTTATATTAAAAACTTTACTTTTGAATTAAAAGTACTAAATATTATTTTTAAGATATTTATGAACCTATTACTTTTAAAAAATGGCCCCCAAATTTGGAAGCCTGGGGCACAAGTCTTATGTCACGACCCAAACTGATGGGCCGCGACGGGCACCCGGTACCTTACTCAACCAAATACCAACTTAACGTATCTTTCTTATTACATCATCATATACACGCGACATACGGGCCTAATAGGCCAACATGATCATTTATAAACTCTAAACATAGGCCGGCAAGGCCATACAAGCATTCGTATACATGACATCTGTCTACAAACCTTTAAGAGTATATACTTATCACAAAGGTCGGGGCAGGGTCCTTCCATACCAAACAATACACGTCTAAATTATACTGACCAAACAAGCAACTCTGGAGCAAATGGAGCGCACTAACATCTTCCGCTGATCTGATGGCCTACTTGGAGGACTCTCGACCTGTCTATCGGAACCTGCGGGCATGAAACGCAGCGTCCCCAGGCAAAAGGGACGTCAGTACGAATAATGTACCGAGTATGTAAGGCACATAAATAAGTACATAACAGACATAGAAGAAATATAGAGTAAATGACTCAACCTGTAAGTCTGGATAACTCTGTAAATCATGAAATAATTATAGTGTCATTCATATGCGTATGAATGTCATGTCGTGCATAGGTACATGTTTCATAACATCATCAAGCCTTTGAGGGCATCCCATCATATTATCTCGGCCACTATGGGCAAAATCATCAACGTATACCAGCTGATCAGGTGGTGGTGCGTATATAATGCCATAACCTTTTTCCATATCCCATATACATATAATATACTCGTATATAACGCCATCTGGTCATGGGTCAATGTACATGTATAAATGCATGAAATGCATAAGAAATACGTTAATAAGATTTCTCGAATATCATAAAATCCATATGCCTTTCGGACAAACTTTATCAAATACGTATTTTTCTGAGACCCATGAACAGAGGATATAATAATAATTTACACGGGGAATCAAGAATATAGACACCCCTAGTATTTCTATGAATAGAGTCATTTATGAAAGTTGCGTATTTTGCTCGTTTCGTTTGTATCATTTGGATCATGCCAAAAAGAAAGAAGGGATAGCCTTAACATACCTCAAGTCGTCAATGCAAATTCGTATGATATTCTTGGAAAAGGTTGCACTGTAATCCTTTAGAACCGCAAATTTTTACGTTGCTACGGTTCTAACAATTCTCGTTTGAATTGTTTGGTTTCAAGAAGTTTGGTTGAAATCTTGTAAGAATTGCTTGAAGATGCTATGAAATCTCCCGTTTTGAATGGAATATTGAAGCAACTACGTTGCTAAGATGATAAGCAGCTTTGGTTGAATTCTTATTAAAGATTCGCTGCTAAACATATGCACTTCCCGTTTCCATTTAATGATTGAAGGGAGGTTATTTCTTTGTCAAATTGAGTGGGCCCCACTTTTTGGATTACTTGGCCAACTAATTCTTAAATCTTTCCACCTAACTTTCAAGACTTGCTTAGTCATTATTTAATCCTTACTAGCTCCCACGTTTTTGCCTCTTAGGCTTATCCAATCCAAGATCCTAATTAAGTATTCACTAATTATTAATCTCTCACTAAAATCAATAATTATCCGATTATCCACATAATTAAAAATTATCTCAAATTACATAAAATACTACTCACTTTTACTACACTTTATATACCTTACTATCATAGTCGTATGGTACCTTGAATAGTACTAGTCCATAAATGTCAGGTATTTTAGGTCGGGCCGTATTTTATCCCAATATATTAAACTTCGACGAAATTTATTTTCTTCGATTTGCTTACCCTTTCATCTTCACGAATTTACTCACCACTTGTTTGAAATAGCATAATATTTGTAACCTCAAAATAATCTCATTCCCAAGCTTGCGTCGATAAACTTACGACGAAACTTTAACGTCTGAAAATGCGGGATGTAACATCTCATTTTCGAGCTTTCATCAATTTATTTCTGGCGTACTTTCACGTACGAAAACATGGAGTGTAACATCTTACTGCTCCTGAATCGAGCTTATAAACGCATTATACATACCCGCTTTTGTTGATATGCATAATAGATGAAGTTTAAATGGTGAAGTTACCTCTTGAACTCAAATCTTAAAAAATTATTTTTTGTGATTTTTGAGTCATTGGAAGATTTTATGAAAAATCTATACTTTTGTATGTCAAAGTGATGTTCGAGTGTATATATATTTTGAGTATAATAAACTTGAATTAACACTTATAACATACCTTAGTTGGTAGACTTTGTGTATAGACCAAAATCGCCACTTTGAGTTAAAGAACCCTAAAATTTTATTTGTTGTTCTGACTGTGCAGTATTTATTATCTAGGAAGACATGCAGCGAGTGCATTGTCTTGGCTCATCGTTTGACTGTGCAGTATTTATAATCAATATTTATTATCTGACTGTGTCTCGTCCCGGGCTTGCCCGTGAGAGCTGTACCATGTGCCTAGTCTTGGCTCAGGAACCTTCCTCGCACTGCAAGGGAAATGCAAGGAGGTCCTAAAGCCTTCCCTTTACTCCACCTTTAGTTTCTCTACATGTTCTTGTCACTTTACCATATCAATGATTGTAGAATCATTGTACAACACCCATTTCGCAGGAAGTCTTTTGCCATTTATTAAACCATACATTTTGCATAGCTTATTGAACAAAAATGACGATATTGTTCCTCCATTGATCAAGAATTTCGATTTTTGGGGTAACATTTTTCATTCTTTTGATCTCTTGCATTAGGCTCCGGACTAATTGGGACAACACCTCTTATTTTAGAACCATAACATGCACATCATTTATGAAATTGTCCGCCTTGTACAAAGTCGAACAATTTGACAAATGATGAGTACGATAATTCTAAAATCGAGGTGTTGTCACCAAGATACTCTTACTGTAGGCTTAAATAGGAACCAGCAGTGAGAGCGTTTTAGCTTGCACCTTCGATTTTGTACATGGCTAACAATTGCATAAATGTTGTGTATGGTGATTTGAATCCCAGATTTTATCCAACTCGTGAGCTTAATTGTCTCCTAAAATGCTTTCCCAAAATACTTTTACTATCTATATTATTATAAAACATGAACACAATGTCGGTTTACAAAAATAACCTTATAATTTTAAGCATAATAACTCATAATAAAAGGACATAACCGGAATTCTAGATATTAGCCTTATAATCCTATTAATTTTAGGACATAATATTACATGTTAGGAATCCTACATGACTACCTTTAGGAATCCTATTAGTATAATTATTTCCGGGTTGTCTAATCCATATAAAATTCCTATTACCAATTTAATTTAAAAATGTATTATAATGTCCTATTACTAATTTAATTTGAGACTGTATTATATTGTCCAAATCCATTAAGAAAAATGAGAGCATATATTATTATAAAAGCATAAATACAATATTAATATATCAAAATTGCCCTAAAATATTAAACAGAAGAACTCATAGGGAAAAGACATAATTGCAATAACCTATTTTTTGGACAATAGTATCTTCTATGCTAATTTTTAATATTTAAAACTTTAAATTTAATAAAATTTTGTCTATTAAATTCTTATTAAAAATATGTAGGAAGGTTTAATAAAATTAATTTCATAAGAATCCTCCGTATTGGCAATACATTACCACTACATAATGTCCAATATGAAGAAAAAATAAAAGTAATATTAAATAAAATACATAAAGAGTTAAAATTGAGAGAAAAAAATACCCCCACGATAATATATTTTTATATTATATTTGAACTATTTTCCTACTAATACATTACCACTACATAATGTCCAATATGAAGAAAAAATAAAAGTAATATTAAATAAAATACATAAAGAGTTAAAATTGAGAGGAAAAAAATACCCCCACGATAATATATTTTTATATTATATTTGAACTATTTTCCTACTAAAATAATATTTTTTTATCAATTTATTGTGTAATATTAAAAAATATCCAATTATTAAACAACAACTAAGAAAATATTTAAGAATATAAATTTGTGAGAAAAAGAAAAAAATGATTGGTAAGAGTCAATATAGATCTAAAAGTGAAATGTCATATCAATCTTTTACTCTTTGAAAATAAAATTTATGGTGGATAATATTATAATTAAGATTAAATATTCAAAATAAGAGATGAACTAATATTAAGATCTGAATCAACATAGAATATATTATTTTTTATGTTAAAACTAAATAATTAAATAGTTGAATTAATTATTTAGCAAGAGAATCCAATTCAATTATTTTTTAAATTCATCGAGTAAAATTCTTATTCAAGTTAAAAAAAATCTCCAGGTACATAAATTTATTCCATAAAAAGAGCGTTAGAACACAAAGTAAAAAGGTTAATATATTATTAAGAATCAAAATGCTATACAAGTGTCCGAAGAAGCACAATCAAAGCTAAATTCTAAACAAGAACAAGTTTTCAAGACTATTTTATAAAGAGTTGACTCTGGTATAACGGGATTATTCTTTGTAGATGCTTCAGGCGGAATCGAAATAATATTTCTATGTCATGCATTACTTGCAAATATCATATCAACAAGCATGACACTGTTAGCAATAATAACAAGTGATGTACAAACAACGATTTTATTGTGAGACCACCCACTTTAGATTTGATATACCTCTTCAAACAACTTAAATAACCATCATAAATATATCAAAGCAACGCAATTGTGCTAAATTTATAAGGAAAGCAAAATTGATAATATGGGATGAAGCACTTATGGCTAAGTGTCAAACGATTGAAATAATTAACTGTAGTTCTAGAGATATATTGGATATTAATGAACCGTTTGGTGAAAAATTAATGGTTTGGGAGGTGATTTTGTCAAGTACTACCAGTAGTTCCAAAATCGACAAAAGTAGAGACTGTAAAAGCTAGCTTACCAAAGTTATACTTCTGGCCTCAATGAAAAAGATTAAGAATGACAAGAAATATAAAGTAAGAACAGATCCAATATTCAGTGTCTTCTTGCTTCGTGTTGGAAACGAAGAAGAGCATCCAATAAAAGATGATTTGGTTCTTTCAGAATACTTGGTTATCAATCCCAATGATAATAGTTGTACATTTAATAAGAGAAATATTTCTATCATTAGATTAAAACGTAATTTGTGCAAATCGCATGATAGAATTAAAAAGATATCTTAGCTAACAAAAATAAATATGTTGATCAACTAAATAAAAGGTTGATTGCAAAATTTTATAGTAAAAACAAAATATTTTTCAGTTTTTGACTCAGCAGAAAATGAAACTAATAATTAGTACCAAGAAGAATACTTAAATACTTTAATACCAAATGGCCTTCTACCATACATGTTTGTCGTCAAGTTTCTTATTTCTTACGTATGTTAGTGTCACTTTATATATAATAGACTAAGTTAAAATTGTTCTTCCATTGTATATATGTTAATTTTGAAGAAAAATATGCCCGTAATACTACTGAAAAACTTAGATGCGCCGAATAACTTATGTAATTGCACACAGATAGTATATAGAAGTTTTGACAATAACGTCATACATGCAAAAATTATGATACCGGTTAATATGCTTCTAAGTATATTCTTATCCCTGAATTCGCTTTCATCTTCCGAAACTAAGGAATATCCTTTTAAATTTGTGTGAAAATAGTTTTTAGTATGTTTATGTTTTGTAAATATAATAAATAACATAAGGACAAACATTCTAAATATTGGACTATATTTACCACAATATGTTTTCTTGCACGAACAACTGTATGTTGCACTTTCAAGAGGGATATAAAGATCGACAACAAGAGTTCTGGTCAAAGCAGAGCAACCAACGCATTAGGAGGAAACATACACAAAAAAATATTGTCCACAAAGAAGTGTTCGTTAAGATACCATCACATTCGTCACGTGCCATTATTAACGTGCAACGCACGTTCATAGATACTAGTTAACTTAAATATAAACATTTATGTTTCTTCATTCTAGAGAAATTTCGGACTCTCCTCCAAACCAAGATCATTACACTAGTCAAAGCGAGTGATTTTTTTTCACTTTCTACTATCTAGTGTACTGTGTTAAATGACACTGATCCATTTTCTCTTTTGAGATTCAGATTAGGTCTTGCAGGGTCGGCCAGTCCAGGTTGGAGGTAATAAATCACATGAACTCAGCTCAGGCCCTTTACCATTTGGGTTAGGGAGCAGGGCCCTGTTCATGAATCATATCGGTGACTCCACCAACTTGACAGGTCTAAATGTAAGCAGATATCATTAGAAGAAATTAGTACTCGAGTTCGCACAATGCGTGATCAATATTAAAGGAAATTAATCCTAGCAAATTGTTATATTATTTGCTTGGACACATTAAGTTTAATTATTTCAATCAAATTATAACTACTGTCATTTTACTTATAATGGTAACAATTAAATCTAGATGAGCTAATTTTTGACATGTTTATAATGGTAAACCTTAAAATGTTTTTAACTTCTATAAAATATTCAACCGAAATAACTATTGTATACATAATTTTTATTTCAAGTCTTGGATTTACAACAAATTAACTCATCCAGATCCTCTACCAAAAATAAATTCAAACCATTCTCCTTTACAAACCGAATTGAAAAGCTAAAAGTGAAAGAAATAATATGTTTATGTATCTCTCACCTTTGGTGCCCTTTGCGGATCTCTTTTTCCTTTTCTCAAGATTGCCTTGTTTCACTTCTAACTATGCCAAGTACTCTCGTTAAGGTATTGTACTTCATAAGGTGATTGAATATCCCTAAAAGTAAAGATAATCTTGAAATCTGTCCGTACTTTCTAAGCAGCAAATTAAATATTTTTATTTGACATTAATTACTTGTAAGCCAGATTAAAGGTAAAAAAAAAAAGTCTAATTGTATATCCTTGACAACTTAAGCTTGTCTAATTTTTGATCTATGTAATATGAAAGTATAGCCTATCTACACGTCAACAGAAAAGACAAGCCTAAAACGATGCTCCCCTCAACTCGAGCATACCTCGGTAAGCCAGTTTACACCCCAACTATTTTTTATTAGAAAATAGTTAATCTCATCTTGAATATTATAGCCACAACCAACACTGCATGACGACCTTCAATTGGCTCTTATTTCCTTTAAAATTATTTTTAGAGTCAATCTCTCATTTGGCTGGACTCATGTAAATACCCTATCAAAATGAAAGAATTTAGAAGCTTGTATCAGATCAAAAATAAAATTTGAATAAAGAAAGCAGAGAGTAAACAAGCACAAAACTAAAGTTGAGTCTAAAAAATTTTACTTTTCTTGTATGATGCTTAAAGCTCTATACATTCTTCACACTCTTGTTAATTGTGTTATTGTTGAATTAATATATTCGTTTTTGTCCTATTTAAGATCTTTAGTCCTATTCGACTTCTCAATTTTTAGTTTTATCCTGCACCAATTCAAGCATGTAGCGCAAACTAAGATATCTCATCTACTTAAATATTTCTTATTACTACATATATCTTGCAAAAGTGTTTTAAAAAAAGAATAATAATTGTGATATCATGTACTTACCTATTTTATAGGTCACGATAATTTTTCTCTTATCAAGATAGGGATATGATTTATCAGAACATAGACATTTTACTATTGTAAACGATAAAATTTATTACAATAACTAGTAAAATATCTTTTTTTTTGCAGTGTTTGGTACGCTTATGTTCCTCGAATTTGGTATGCAATCAATCAATAAAGTGCTGCTTTGGCAGAGGTTTTACCTTGTTTAACTTAATGTGATACAAAGTCGTGATAGCTTTTGCCCAGATAGGATTAATCAGAGAAGGACCTAAAATTTATATATTACGAGTCACTGTCTCTAATAAAGACCTACCATTACAGACGAAGAATAGAGATGACTAAATTGATTTTGGGTTAATTTGGTTTTATTTACTAGTTTTTTTATCAAACTTAAACATTTTCAGTACATGTCAATCATTTCGATGTATCCAAGTCTTTTGAATAAATTTAGAAAGAGAAATAAGAAAAAGGTAGCTCCCGATAGGAAATTACACCCCACCAAATTAAGCATAACGTAACAGTATCATAATCATGATCAATTTACTGTCTTATTGAGAATTCACATCCCTTATGTTACAATACAAGCAAAAACAACACTTTTAGTAAGAGAATCACATCTTTTCGAGTTTTTGGAGGAAAGGGATAGGTGGGTTAGTGTTTGAGAAGATCACAGTCATTCCGGTCATGCTAAAATATGCCCTTTTTTTAATTGATGATAAGCTATGTGCCTTTTGTATTTTGATGATTTAACAAACTTTATATGAGAACGAGATAGGGAACCTGTTACACAGCCTCAAAGTTTTCAGAAAAACAAGTCACATGTGTGGCACACGTTCCAACATGATCAGTTAAAGTAACGACATGGGAACATATATCTATCAGTTCCTCCAGTGACAGTACAAGTCAACTCCCTACAACTGTTAAAGTCACTGCACTGTTTCTCTGCACATGCAACAGTGCAACAGTCACTTTATGGAGTATCTCTTGTATCAGATATTTGCATACATCATTCCAATGACCTCACTTATATATTACCAACATGAGGCAAGGGAAAACACACACTTGCAAACCCTAAATCATTAAGTCTCTTTCTCAAGTGTGTTGCCACCTCTCATTGACTCCAAGGCTTGATGAACAAAGTAGCAACAGAACAAAGGACTAGATCCCATCACTGAGTTTATCATATGTCCTCAGTATTATTGTATCTTTGTTAGTGTTATTTACTTGTAATTCCTACTCAGCTTAGTTAGAAGCATTCTGTAGGACATCGTTCGTAAAATCATAAACCTTGTGTTTGTGTTTGGCTAGAGTTAGTCAAAGTGGTGAGCTTTGTAATAGAGTTATTATAAAGAGGCTTGCAATAGAGTTATTGCAAGTAGGTGAGGAATTAAGATGTTAATTCCTAGATTATAATATATTGTAATCTAAAGTTTGCTCGGTTAGTGAAGTTGAAATCCTACGAGTGTAGGTCATGTTTTTTCATCCCGTGAGTTGGGAGTTTTTCACGTAAAAAACTATTGTGTCATTTACTTATTGTTGTGTGTGTGTTCTATGAGAATTGATAGAGAACCGAGTTCTCTATACAGTTTAGTGAACTCTTAGTTTACATCAATTAGTATCAGAGCAGGTTCTTTCTATAAGGTCAACACCTAGAAAGGATCCACATGGCTGCTCCACCAAACTTTGTAGAAGGTCAATCAACCTACAGACCACCAAGATTCAATGGACAATACTACGGATGGTGGAAGATAAAGATGCATGATTTTATCATGACTGAAGAATCAGAGCTTTGAGATGTCATCTGTGATGGATATTTCGTCCCTATGAAGACCATTGACGAGTCAGTATTGACAGTTCCAAATACAAGGAAGGGGTACAACGATGTCAACCGCAAAGATATGGAGAAAAACTTTCGAGCAAAGAAGATTCTCGTCTGTGGTATTGGACCAGACGAGTAAAATAGAATTTCAACCTGTCAATCTGCCAAGGAGATCTGGGAGGCTCTCCAAATCGAACATGAGGGAACAACTCAAGTTAAGCAGTCAAAGATCGACATGCTCACTACTGAGTATGAACTCTTCAGGATGAAGGATGATGAGTCCATTCAGGATATGCATACTCAATTCACCTTCATCATCAATGATATCTAGGAGAGATCATTCCAAGGAACAAACTTGTCAGGAAAATACTCAGTGTATTACCTCGTTCTTGGGAAAGTAAAGTCAATACTATCATAGAGGCAAAAGATCTACAAAAGTTGTCCATTGACGAACTCATTGAAAATCTGAAAGAGAACCCAAAAAGGAGAAGAACCTGGTCCTCAAGGCAGATAACAATGACTCAAGTGGTGAGAACACTGACATGGACTATTTGACAAGGAGATTTTAGAAAATGGTTCGCAGAAATGGAGGCATTCCGAAAGAGGGGCAGCTCCAGCAGACCAAAAGGCTATGACTTGTGTCATAAATGTAGGAAGCCAGGACATTTAATCAAAAATTATCCTCTCCACAAGTAAGACCAGTACAAGCACAACACAGACAAAACAGCCAAGAGGAACCCGGTTCCTGACAGGAAATTTAATAGAAAAGATGTCGCTGACAATGTTGTGAAATAAGCTCTTGTTTCATGGGGAGATTCCTCCAGTGAATCTGAGGGAGATGATGAACAAGGTGACACCTCCATGATGGCTGTCGAAAGCAAAGCAATTGAATATGACTCCATCTTTGTCTTGATGGCAAAATCTGACGAGGATGAAGATGATGATGATGATGAGGTAAACTTTCTAGACGTTCAAAGAAATTTAAAGTCTTATTCTCAAAAGAAGCTTGTATCCTTAGCTAATGTTCTGATTGATGCTTATCATAACCTTATCAATGATAAAACGTGTTAACTGTGGAACTAGGAGAGGTAAAACATGAGAGAGATGATTTGGTAGTCGTAATGATTGATTTAAAAGAAACTATTAAGGATTTAAAGAAAGAAAAGGATGCTCTAACTGAGAAAATTGAAAAGGTAGATCATGAGAGAGATGACTTGTTGGTAGTAGTTGTGGATCTAAAAGAAACAGTAGAAGAATTAAAAGAAGAAAATAGTTCTGGAAACACTTTAATAGGTAAGGAAGTGGCAAGTGAGGTACACCTTAAACTTGAAAATGAGCTCAAAATGGTAAAATTAAGTATGTGTGCTGAACTTGAAAGAAATAGACAACTTCAGGAAGATCTAGGCAGGGTAAAAAATGACCTAGATAAATCTCTAAAGTGGACCTGGTCCTCTGATACAATCACTACCATGTATAAAGGTAACGGGGGGAACATGCAAGGAATTAGGTTCCAAAGGAAAAGGTTCCTTACAACCCACATAGCAAGTATGTTACTGTCCCTGATAACTGGCTTTGCACTCACTGTGATAACATTGGGCACTTTAAAGAATCCTGTAAAGCTAGATTTCAGTCCTAACAGAAAAACAAAGTCTTTGTTGAAAAAGTACCTACCGCTAAGGAACCTGGTCCCTCCAATAAAAAACGTGTGATGCCTGCCTAGACAAGAAAAATTTTAATTCGCCTCTTTCCTTACTACAAGGTACCCAAACTTGTTTGGGTTCCTAAGTCTAATCTCTAATTTTCTTGTGCATAGAGCAGTGAAAGGAAGCAGCCAAAGATGGTATATGGATAGCGGTTGCTCTAAGCATATGACTGGAAGCACCGATGATTTCCTTTCACTCAAAGCCCTGCAAGGTGGGAGTATGTCCATTGGCAATGCCAAAAGGGGATACCTTCTGGGAGTTGGAAGAGTTGGGAAGACACTCACTTACTCAATTGAGAATATGTACTATGTGAATGGCCTAAAATACAGCCTACTGAGTGTCTCTCAAATCTGCGACAAAGGAAACAAAATTGAATTCTTATCAAAGACTTGCACAGTCACCAATCTTGTGACTAGTGAAGTGGTTCTAATAGAAAAAAAATTAAAAAAATATCTACGTTGCTGATTTTGAGTCCTTGAACAGTAGGGATCTTATATGTTTGAGTGTTGGTTATGATGATGCTGAGTTATGGCATAGAAGATTAGGACATGTAAGCTTCTCGTTGCTGAACAAGCTGGTTAAGAAGGACCTGGTTCGTGGGCTGCCTAAGTTAAGGTTCAAGGATCACAATGTGTATGATGCATGTGTAAGAGGAAAGCAAGTCAGGTCCTCCTTCAAGACAAAAAGGGAAGTAAGCACCTCGAGGCCACTGGATCTTCTTCGTATGGATTTGTGTGGACCTATGAGGATGCCCAGTAGAAGAGGAAAGAAGTATATTTTTGTCATAGTTTATGACTACTCTAGATTCATATGGACCTTGTTCATCAGAACCAAGGATGAAACTTTTATAGTCTTTGCTGCCTTTGTGAAGCAGATTCAAGTGAAAATGAGCCATAATGTTGTAAGCATAATATCCGATCATGGTACAGAGTTCGACAATGCAAATTTCGACGAATTCTGTGCTGAAAATGGTATAATTCATAATTTTTCAGCTCCTAGAACACCCCAATAAAATAATGTTGTAGAGAGAAAAAATAGGACTCTTGAAGACATGGCAAGGACGATACTAATTAACAGCGGTGTACCAAAAAGCTTTTGGGCGGAGGCGGTGAACACTGCCTGCTATTTGATAAACAGGTGCATGATCAGGTCCCTCTTAAACAAGACCCCGTATGAATTATTGAATGGGAGGAAACCCAAGATGACTCACCTGAGAACGTTTGGTTGCAAATGTTTCGTTCTCAATAATGGTAAGGAAGCACTGGGAAAGTTTAATGCCAAAAGTGATGAAGGAATCTTTCTTGGATATTCCTTACAAAGCAAAGCATACAAGGTATACAACAAAAAGACTCAATGTATTGAAGAAATAATACATGTAATCTTTGATGAATAACACCACTTAAGTAGGAAAGACTCACATGATAAGAATGATCAAGATGGAGAGCAGTCAAAGGTTCTATTGATATGGCAATTAGAAAGGCCGATCTGATGAGTCAGGTCAAGGAATCTAATGAAGAAGATGCAGTAGAACCTCCAGTAGATTCAGAGGAACCTGGTTCCTCCATTACAACAACTGAAGCAGAAAACAAAGTTGCTGATGTCGTGCAAGGAACTCCTGATACTGAGCGGAGAAATGGCACTTACTCTTCCATGGATGCTAACTATGGATCCCATTTAGAGGAACCTGGGTTTTCTCACAATGAGATTCAGGTGTCCAACTAGAAGCACGAAAGTTCACATCCTCTATAGAATGTGATCACTCCTCTTGATTCAGGGATTCAAACCAGATCAAAGACGAGAAGCATGTTTGCCTTCTTAGCTTTTCTTTCTCGAATTGAGCCCAAAAATATCAAGGAAGTATTGAAAGATGTTGACTGGAACACTGCTATGTAAGATGAACTCCATCAATTTGAGAGGAACAATGTATGACACCCGGTTCCTCGACCTTCAGATAGAACTGTTATAGGAACCATGTGGGTGTTCAGAAACAAGCTTGATGAGTTTGAGAATGCAACAATGAACAAGGCCAGGTTAGTGGTTCAAGGCGATAATCAAGAAGAAGGTATTGACTATGATGATACTTTTGCTCCAGTTACACGAATAGAAGCTATCAGAATTCTCATTGCCTTTGCATCTCATATGGAATTCAAATTGTTCCAAATGGATGTCAAGAATGCATTTCTGAATAGGTATTTAAAGGAAGAAGACTTTGTCAAACAACTACCTAGTTTTGAATGTCATGAGCATCCTGAATATATATTTAAGCTTGACAAGGCACTATATGGTTTAATGCAGGCACCTCGTGCATGGAATGAAAGGTTGTCCAGGTTCCTTCTGGAAAATGGCTTTACAAGAGAGAAAATTGACAACACTCTCTTTTTGAAGAAACAAGGGAGGAACCTATTGATTTTGCAAGTTTATGTTGACGACATCATTTTTGGTGCAACAAATGATTCCTCATGTGAGGAGTTTGTCAAGCTTATGGGAAGCGAGTTTGAGATGAGCATGATGGGGGAACTGAACTTTTTCTTAGGTCTGCAAGTTAAGCAAACCTCTAAGGAAATGATGATAAGTCAGCAGAAGTACATTAAAGAGCTTCTGAAGAGATTTGAGATGGAAAGTTCAAAAACCATTAATACTTCTATTGCCACTGCCACTCGTCTGGACATGGATGCACCTGGTTCTCCTGTGAACGAAACCATGTATAGAGGTATCATTGGTTCACTCTTGTATCTCACAGCCAGCAGACCTGATATTGTGTTCAGTGTGGGATTATATTCTAGATTCCAATCAATTCCAAAGGAATCTCATCTGAAAGCTGCTAAGAGGATTCTAAGGTATCTCAAAGGAACACATGACCTGGTCCTCTACTATCCTTCAGGAGACAATCTCGAATTAATTGGGTATGTCGATGCTGATTATGTTGGTTATTTGGTGGATAGAAATAACACATCTGGTATGGCACATTTTCTAGTATCATGCTTGATTTCATGGGGTACAAAGAAACAAAACTCTGTGACTCTTTCTACTGCAGAAGCTGAATATGTGGCAGCTGCCTCCTGTTGTGCTCAACTATTGTGGATCAAGTATTAACTGGAATATTTTGGTGTGTTTTTTAATTGTGTACCATTACTGTGTGACAACACAAGTGCTCTCAACATGGCAAAGAACCTGGTTCAGCATAAGAGAACAAAGCACATTGATGTGCGACATCATTTTCTCAAGGAAAATGTTGAAAAGGGTCTCATCTGCATGAAGTTTTGCAAAATAGAGGACCGAGTAGCTGATATATTTACCAAAGCATTAAGCAGAGAGAACTTTGAAAAGAATTAACTAGCGTTGGGACTGATAAAATCAAACTGAGCACCAAGTCCCTCAATGATTGGCTATGAAGGAATGAACAGGTAAACTGCTAAAAATTATTTTCTGGTAATTTCTAACTCATTTCTATAGCGTTACAGGTAAACAAGCATGGAAACTACAGAGCAAACAAGCAGCTAATAATATTGCATTTTGGTAAAAGGGTGAGGCTCACATTTACAAAACTCAATCACAGAACCTGGTTCCATTGACTCAAGTTAGTAGTTCCTTTTACACTCATACACATTTTAAATGGCTATAAAAGATCCACGTCATTAAATGTGTCTGCCTCTCTCTCTCTCTCTCTATCATCCTTTTAAAGCCCAAACGTTACACTCGTTACAAACCGTCCCGTCTACCCAATCCATTGCACCCTTTTGTAACCGGTCCCTCATCCCCTCTAAATAACTCCAAAAGACGTCTTTCTCACAAATGTCCACATCAAAGCCATCAAACTTCCTTCTACTCTCAAAAACCCTATCTTTCTCGTGTCTTTACTTCCAAAAATTCACCATGTCTTCCCAGAATCCAGAGGTTTCAAATGTTACTAGTGTCACTCCCACTGCGTCTTTGTCTCACAAAGCACTGCAACATGAGCCTGAGTCTCAACTGTCAACATAATGAAAATCCCAACTCAGACCAACATCTTCTCCAACCACATCGAGTTCTGGTTCTCATCGCAGTTGTAAAAATCAAACCCCCAAAAGATTTGTCGCTACAACCTCTCCTTCTACTTCGCCAAAAACAATGGCAAATGACGAAATATTAGATGGAGAAAAGAGGCCAGAGGTCTCAAGTAAGCAAGTTGGGGAAGTCTTTTCAGCCCAACAAGATGTTGCTGGCAGTGGTGAAGCATCAGAAGTGCCTGCTCCTATGTTTGATCTGAATGTTGCCTCTCCGACAGGTAACGCTCTTCCGACATTTACTGATTCTACATTGTTGGGTGTGAGTGAGAGAGAAGCTATAGACAATATGCTACTTATTGCTACTGATGAAGAGTTGGTTGGGGAGTATGAGTGTGGTGATGTGACTACTGGGTCTTAGGGGGAAGGAGAAGGAAATGGAGTTGGAGGTGGGGAACTGGTGCCTTTTGATAACTTGGTACAAGTCAGTACTACAGGGGAAACAACAGAGGGACCTGCTCCATCTGCCCAAGAAGAGCACTCTGCTCCTACTTAGGATGAAACCACATGCTCTTCAAAATAGCCCCTGGTCAGTACTGACCCTGCTCCTTCTCCTCACTTTGATGCAGTGCCTTTGGATTTTGATATTCCTGAGATGAGACCCTTGTTTGAATAGGAGAATGATAATAGTGAGGAAGATTATGATGATGTGACGGTGGCAAGATTCATTGTTGCTAGAAGTGGTAGGTCTGTTCCCAAAGAGTCCGTTCTTAAAAGACCCACTACTAGGCAGCAGAAGAAAGAAGCTCTAGAGAATGCTCTAAAGAGAAACAAAAAAGAAAAGAAAAGAAGGAGGCTGGTGAAATGGGGAAAGCTAATGGATGAGGAGGATGTGCCTCCGACAAACATTGTAAATGTTGAAGATGAATGGTAAATGAGTAACCTACTTCCTTAATTCGCAAATCCTCTAAGAAATCTGTGCCTACAAAGGCCAAGAGTGGATCGTCTGTGAAAGAGGTGGAGTTTGATAAAGAGAAGAGTGTTGAAGGAGAGGAGTCTGGTGAGAAAAGTAAGTATGAAAATAAGGAGAAAAGTGTGAAGAAGTTTTAGAAGAGGAAAGCAAGTGACAAAGAGGAATCTGGTTCCTCCAAGAAAGTCAAAGTAGAAGTGTCTGAAGTTGAGAGAAGAGAAAACCTTAAGAAGTAAAGGGTTCTATGGGGCAGAGCATTTGACGCTGACATTCTTGAAATGTCAGGCATGAGACAACTATTTACAATCTACGAGTTTCAGAAGTGGACTCATATTTTTACCATTCAGAGTCCTAAGGTTTATGAAGAGGAGGTCCACAGTTTCTACGTAGATCTGTTTACTGTAGAAGATGACAACATCTGCTAGAAGGTTAATGGAGTAGATTTTGTGATGGACGAGGTTGTTCTAGGAAGTATCTTGGGTGTGCCCACTGAAGGGCTCTCATCTATTGAAGGGACTTGTTCCCCTGACTTTAGAAGGTCATTCTAAAAGCTCAGGTTGTTCAGCAAGGGGAACGGGTGCACAAGAAGGCCCTCCTTCCAGAGTATCAACTTATGTTTGAAATGGTGAACAAGGTCACTTTTCCACGCGCAGAAAGGCATTCTATAACTTCAAAAGCAGATTTGTTCCTCATGGAAGCTCTGGATGCATACACCACCATCAATCTGCCTGGTATCATGATTGAACATATGAAAATGGTGGCTGACTTTAAGGATGGGAACCATGGTTTGCCTTATGGATTCTTGCTCACTAGAGTATTTGAATTTTTCAAAGTCCCTTTGGAAAGAGAAGAAGTGGGAACTCGAAAGCATACTTTCTCAAAGACAACTTTGGAGGAATGTGAGTGTATTGACAAGAAGGGGGGTGTTGGCAGCAATTCTACTATTTCTCAGTTAATTGATGCTCAGAATGCTGCTAATGAGGAAATAAGGAGGCTGAAGGCTAGGAATGCCATTCTTGAGGGGCAGCTTAGTTAAGCCAAGGAGGAACCTAGTTTTAGCAGTGCACAAAGCACAGAGGTTGCTTGCTTGACTGCTAAAAATGCAGACCTGAGGAAACATGATGAGAACCTGAAAGAGCAGCTGATAAATGAGTAGCGGTCTGCACATGCTCGAGTGGATATTCTTCTCAAAGACCTTGCCTTCTCATCCTTCCTTCCCTCTTCCAGTGCTCCTTAAACTGTTCCCTTCTCAATGTCTAGTTTAAACTATGTTTGTCTTAACCCAGTATCTCTTTTGGCTTGTTGTTGTTATGACTGGTACTTTAAGTTAATTTTTATGTGGATGTTTTGTAACAATGGTGCTACTGCCTCTTCTTCTCTTATTAATTAATGAGCATCTCAGCCTTTTGCTATGCATGTTATGCTCTTGTGTTCTATTTTTAGCTATGTTATGTGCACACATGTGGCATGAGTTAACTTTGATGGACTTCATTTTGCGTTTACTTGCATATATTCTTTTTATGATGCCAAAAGGGGAAGACAATTGCGGGGGGGGGGGGGAGGGGAGGGGGAAACCAGGGAGAAATAGGTTCTCAAGGGGAATAAAGTTATTCGGTAGGTAAATTGTGGAGATCTAGTTCTCAGGGGGAACTTCAATTATAAGTTTGTCATCATCAAAAAGGGGAAAATTGATAAGTTATGTGCTTTTTGTATTTTGATGATTTAACAAACTTTATATGAGAACTATATAAGGAACCTGTTACACAGCCTCAAAGTATTCAGAACAACAAGTCACATGTCTGACACAAGTTCCAACATGATTAGTCAAAGAAACAGCAGAGGGAACCGATGGCTATCAGTTCCTCCGGTGACAGTACAAGTCAACTTCCTACAACTATTAAAGTCGCTGCATTATTTCTCTGCACACGAAATAGTGCAGCAGTCACTTTATGGAGTATGACTTGTATTGGATATTTGCATACATCATCCCAATGACCTCACTTATATATTACCAATATGAGGCAAGGAAAAATACACACTTGCAAACCCTAAATAACTAAGTCTCTCTCTCAAGTGTGTTGCCGCCTCTCATTGAATCCAAGGCTTGAAGAACAAAGTAGCAACAGAATAAAGGACCAGATCCCAGCACTGAGTTTATCATATGTCCTTAGTATTGTTGTATCTTTGTTAGTGTTATTTACTTGTAATTCCTACTCAGCTTAGTTAGAAGCATTCTGTAGGACATCGTCTGTAAAATCATAAATCTTGTATTTGTGTTTGGCTACAATTAGTCAAAGTAGTGAGCTTTGTAATAGAGTTATTACAAAGAGGCTTGCAATAGAATTATTGCAAGTAGGTGAGGGATTACGAGGTTAATTCCTAGATTAAAATAGGTTGTAATTTAAAGTTTGCTCGGTTAGTGAAGTTGAAATCATACGAGTGATGGTCGTGATTTTTAATCCCATGAGTTGGGAGTTTTTCACGTAAAATACTGTTGTGTCATTTACTTACTGCTGTGTGTGTTTTTGTGGGAACTGATGGAGAACCAGGTCCTCTATACAGTTTTGTGGACTCTTAGTTCAGATCAATTAAGATGTTACCAAAAAAGTACTTGTTCCAATCCTGGACATTAGCAGAAAAACAATCAATGGCTGGTAAGAGTTCTTGATTAATGGTGTCCCAAATGTTATTTGGACAACATCAATAAAATCCGGGTGGGATGACCAAATTATTTCAAAACAAAGTTAACTAGGCAATCAATTAAGCAAATCATTAAGTAAGAGCGTTGAAGGAGGGATTGCAGTCCAAGTGTTATCCTTCTCATATTTGAATCGTTGTCGAGCAATTGCTTTCATTGACGCACTTGTATTCCTTTACTTCTTCTCATTTAGTAATAGTAATAGTAATAGTATAAATGTAAATCCTACTAATATTCAGCTTAGTACTGAAGTCAGGTGTCACGGGCCAATTTTCTTACGTACGTCAACAACACCGAATAGCCTGTTCGGCGCCTGCAGTCACCCCTCCTTGCAGGCCAACCTTTCTCCTTTCCCAGGTTTTCTAGCATGATCATGTGCCTGTGGTGAAGCTTGCCTAGGAGGCTTGCTCCAACTGTGCCACCCGTCTGATGTCTAGGCTCATGGTCTCGACTAATTGTGGCGCATCGCATCTGTTGGATCTCATCCATGTGCACACCAGGGGTTGGCTCACGACATGTCTGTCCCTCACCTAGTACTGAGCATCGCTCTCGCGTGCACAGTTCAATCCTCAAGCTTGACACTCGCGTCGTGCATCTGCACCCAGCTTGTGCTTCGCCCGAGTAAGGAAACCTTTAATCCTTGGCCTTCATCATGTGCGTCTTTCGTGGCGTGCCCATACATAGCCCTCGCGACATACTTCCATCCCATATAGTGCAGTGTCGCCCCACAACTGCACGCCTAGGCCAACAGACCCTTGCTCGCATGACTGAACCCAAGCCATGCTCACAAGTCGACACATGAGGCCCCTAAGATAGGTGCTTCAAGTATCCAATTGACACGGAGGTCCTCATCCACTATTTCGGTAGCCCGCAGGGCATACTCGTCCCACATATCAAGCCTCCAGCGCCCGTTTGGTGCCCAATGCTAGCCCTAAGGAGTCGTGTCATCCATAGAGTTCCCTAAATCATATGGATACCTAAGACACTCCTTTGAGTCGTCCAGGCAGGCCCTTGAGGTTCCCCCTCAAGGTGGCTCATTTGGTACGGCTTTGTGGCAGCACGCACGTGGGAGGCAGGTTGAGCTTCAATACCTCTATCCCCCTTATATATGCTTAAAATTAAAAAGCCCAAGGTTCATGAGTAGACATGTCTACGCCAGAGAATCAGAAGGACCTTTTCTCACCAAATCAGAACCCCCAAAGTGCGGCGTGTAACATTCTCCCACACTCATACCGTCATCATCCCCGATGACACAACAATGCCTATGACAACCCGGAGTCTGCCCCTTCAGGGATGTATACCGCGGCTCCCTTTATCCTGTGGGTTAGACTTCCTCGAAGTCCTGCTCAAAATAGAGTCATGCCCCTTGTACTTCTCCCCCAATTATCTTCCAAGTGTGCCTCTGCACTTCACCTCCTTTCGGTGTTTGCTTGGAAAGTGCCTCCGCACTTTCACCCTCTGGTGTCTAACTTTGTGGTGACTCACATTGGTCAATCACACCATGACCCTCACGGCCTTCATGTCCGTCCGAAGCTCTTCCCTCAATGGTAAGCAGATTATGCACCCTCGTTACCTTGGAAGGCTTGCTTGTTTTAGGACTCACAATTTTGCCCCAATGCCTCTGCATAGGCGGATCCTCCCGCATTCAATGTGGAGGATACTTCTTGACGCTCCTGTCCCACTTGGCATATTAGCCCGGCCTTAGGATATTCATGCTGCAACATGGAACCTTTGGCAACTCAACTGCTTCGTACCCTTTGGTACTCAACAAGCTCTTGGGACGTACTCTTGGTGAGTACTACATTCTCAAAGTTATAGCATTGCAATATTCACGAACAAAGCTCTTTGTTTTCTAACTGTTACTTCCTCAGCAAGTAACCAATGCTCCCGGTAGTACTTCTGTACTCGCCCAATAGACAAGAACTCTCTTGGTTCTGCTATCATGGCTTCCCGGTTCGGTGAGCTTCGCACTTGGCCCCATCTCAATGGTCCCCGATCATTCGACGTACCCCTTTCCATAATGACACCTTCTAACTTGGAAATCCGCACAATTCTGAAGCTTCGCTATTTCCTTCGAATTCGCCTCCTCACCTTGGCAATTTAGCACTAGGCCTCTCATCCCACTGGAAGGTCCCTTCTCAATGCCCTCAGGCAGTTCATAAGTCTATCCCACAGGAAAGACACTCAAGTGATGCACTGCTTGCATCCTCGGCAAGATCTCTGCATGATCTGCCCTAAGTTTATAGTCCACGGCTCACATTCTTTGCAATATGGTTGCACGACCTGGCAAACATGGCCTTTTTCCTGACCACCCGACTTATCGGCATATCATCACCTTCGACAGAAGCCTAGACTTTCGAAAGAAACTGGGGTCACCCATTTCCTTATTCAAAACGGCCAACAGCTTCAACTGTCTGCTTAACATGAACAAAACGCCGCAACCTGACGAGCTTCCAATGCTACTGAACCCTCTTGGTCCAAGCAGTGTTCAACCTATGCAAGGAACGCTCTCAGTCTGCGTATGAATTATAATACGTCTATGCCTTGCTTAGCAAAGCTGCTAACCCACTACTAACAGAGTTGCTGACACACTTCCGGATCATCACAATCAAGAACAATTGAGCTTATGCAAACCGTTTGTCCCTTCTTGTGGAACTATCCCAACAACATCGCACAATGTCTCTTTTGGCAAGCCAAACACGCCTCAATAGAATCCTTCTGAAAACAGCACCCGCTGCACGGAGGACATCCCTAACGATATCTCAATCAAACTAGGATGCCCCAAAACCACCTTCCAAAACACAGACGATCCCGGAAACAACGACTCTGAAGTGGTCTGATTCTGATGGTCGTAGTGTCACGACCCGGAATTTCCACCATCGGGACTGTGATGCCGTCTAACATTTCACTTGCTAGGCAAGCCAACGTTAGAGAATCATTAAACCAAATCCTTATTTATATTCAGTAAATAACAATAATTAGCTAAGATGAAATATAATAAGTGCGGAATAATATAAAAACTATATTAATTACTACCACCCGGATCTGGAGTCACAATTCACAAGCATTCTAGAATTTACTACAAGTAATAGTCTAAAAAAAATACAATTGTCTGAATGAAAGAAACAGTAGAACAGAAAAGATAGACGAGGACTTCAAGGTCTGTGAACGCCGACAGATCTACCTTGAGTCACCGGATAGCGGTCCAATAGTAAAATCTCAATCAATCCGAGCCGATACCAAAATTTGCACAGAAAGTGCAGAGTGCAGTATCAGTACAACCGGCCCCATGTACTGGTAAGTGTCGAGCCTAACCTCGACGAAGTAGTGACGAGGCTAAGGCAAGGCACCTACAAATCAACCTGTACAATTTAACAGTGTATATATAAATAACAATAATGAAGAGCTAGATAGGAAATATCGGGAGGGGAAATATGCTGGGGGAAATACGAGATAAGGAACTACATTAGAATGATAACTGGAACCACCAATATACTATGAATCAACAGAAACAACGAATACAGTAAGGGAAAAATGCACGGCATCACCCTTCGTGCTTTTACTCTCAATCTCACCATAAAATCAATAGAAACGGCACGGCATCACCCTTCGTGCATAAACTCTCATATAATGGCACGACATCACCCTTCGTGCTTTTACACTCGCAATATGGCACGGCATCACCCTTCGTGTATTAACACTCACAATATGGCACGGCATCACCCTTCGCGAATTAACACTCACAATATGGCACGACATCACCCTTCGTGTATTAACACTCACAATATGGCACGACATCACCCTTCGTGCATTAACACTCACAATATGGCACGACATTACCCTTCGTGCATTAACACTCTCCCTTACCATAATGCAATGCATAAATAATAACAACGAGATAGAATAACAAGTACAAGCCTTACTTCAACATTTGGTTCCACAATATCAATCTCAACTTTGAAATAAATACTCAATTATCACCAGAGAATCCGTAATATGATAAGAACGATCAATTTAACAACACTAGTCTAAACACGTAACAATTAGGCATAGGAAAGAGACAATATAAGAAAAACGGGAGAAAACAGGGAAGACAGGTAAATTGGCGGCGCATAAGTACTCGTCACCTCACATAAACGCCGCTCACATGAATTTCACATAAAAAATAATCTGAGGTTCCTAATTCCCTCAACTCAGGGTTAGACACAATACTTACCTCGCTCCAAAGGCCACTCAATACTCAATCACAACTTTCTCTTTAAAATCCACCTCCAAACCACTCGTATCTATTCAAAAATGACTCAGTAATATTAAATATTGCTAAAGGAATTAATTACATTGCATAAATGTAGATTTCCCAAATTTTCTTCCAAAAAGTCGAAAATCGACCCCAGGCCCACTTGGTCAAAACCCGAGATTCAGACCAAAATCCATTTACCCATTCACCCCCGAGCCCGGATATATAATTGGTTTTGGAATCCGATCTCAAATTGAGGTCTAAATCCCCAAATTTCAGAAATCCCTAGTTTCTACCCAAACCCATAATTCTACCATGAAAACTCTAGATTTTAAGTTGAAAATTCATGAAATATAATGGGTAATTGAAAGAAAATGGTTTAGAATCACTTACCAACACTTTGGGGAAGAAAATATCTCTTGAAAATCGCCTCTATCCCGTTTGGTTTTTGAGAAAATGAGTTAATGGCCAATTCCCGTTTTTGGATTCTGTTAAGTGCTGGGCAACAATATTCATCGCGATCGTGTGAACACTGTCGCGTTCGCGGAGAGCAGCCTCCTAAGGACTTATGCGATCGTGGGAGGCTTTACGCGTTCGCGAAGGCTTAGCCCGCCTTGCCTTTGCATTCATGAGACAAGGCTCGCATTCGCATAGAGTTTCCCAGGTCCCCTGCCCAGCCTAGCTAAAGCTACGTATTCGCGTTCGACGGGTCGCGTTCGCGTAGAGCAATTCCCCCCAATGCTCCGCGTTCGCGACCATGGTCTCGCGTTCGTGTAGAGTAAAATCCTCCCCAACCCAGTTTTCCCTTCGGGATCGCGAGAGTGACTACGCGCGTGAAGCACAACATAGCAGACACCAGATACAACAAAAATACGAGAATTTCTAAGTCCAAAACATCTCGTAGCCTATCCGAAACTCACCCGAGTCCTCGTGGCTCCTAACCAAACATGCACACAAGTTTAAAAATATCATACGGACTTGCTCGCGCGATCAAATCGCCAAAATAATACCTAGAACTACGAATTTAGCACCAAATCCAATGAAATTTTCAAGAACACTTTAAAATTTTTATTTTCTCAACTAGACGTCCGAATCACGTCAAACCAACTCCGTTTCTCACCAAATTTCACAGACAAGTCATAAATATTATATTGGACCTATACCTGGCTTTGGAACCAAAATACGGACCCGGTATCAGCAAGTCCATACATCAACCAATTCTTAAAAATAATTAATTTTCAGACTTTTAATTTTCATCAAAAATTCATAACTCGAGCTAGGGACCTCCGAATTTGATTTCGGGCATACGCCCAGATTCCATAATTTGATACGGACCCACCGGGACTGTCAAAACACGGATCCGGGCCCGTTTACCAAAAATGTTGACCGAAATTAACTAAAATCAACTTTTAAGGCAAAAATTCTTATTTTCATCAATTTTTAACATATAAGTTTTCCGGAAATACGCCTAGACTGCGCACGCAAATCAAGGAGGGTAAAAATGAGGTTTTTAAGGCTTAAGAGCGTAAAATCGAGTTCTAAAACATAAGATGACCTTTTAGGTTATCACATTCTCCACCTCTAAAACAACCGTTCTTCCTCAAACGGACATAGAAAAGTACCAGAGCTGGTGAAAAGGTAGGGATATCTACTACGCATATCGGACTCGGACTCCCAAGAAGCTGCCTCAGCAGGCTGACCTCTCCACTGCACTCGAACTGAAGGGTAACTCTTTGATCTCAACTGGCGAACTTGCCGGGCTAGAATAGCCACCGGTTCCTCCTCGTAAGTCAGATCCTTGTCCAACTGGACAGAGCTGAAATCAAACACATGGGACAGATCGCCGCGATACTTCCGGAGCATGGACACATGGAATACCGGATGAACAACTGCTAAACTAGGTGGCAATGCGAGCGTGTAAGCCACCCCGCCCACTCTCTCCAGAATCTCAAAGGGCCTGATATACCTAGGGCTCAACTTGCCCTTTTTTCCAAATCTCATTACACCGTTCATGGGTGATACCCGAAGTAACACTCTCTCCCCGGCCATGAATGCAACATCACAAACTCTGCGGTTGGCATAATGCTTCTGCCAGGACTGAGCTGTGCGAAGTCGATCCTGAATAATCTTGACCTTATCCAGGGCATCCTGTACTAAGTTTGTGCCCAACAACCGAGCCTCCCCCGGCTTAAACCACCTAACTAGCGACCGGCACCGCCTACCATATAATGCCTCATAGGGAGCCATCTGAATGCTTGACTGGTAGCTGTTGTTGTAGGCGAACTCTACAAGGGGTAAGAACTGATCCCACGATCCTCCGAAGTCTATAACACATGCGTGGAGCATATCCTCCAAGATCTGAATAGTGCGCTCGAACTGCCCGTCCGTCTGAGGATGAAATGTTGTGCTCAACTTAACCCGCGTACCCAACTCACGCTGTACTGCCCTCCAAAAGTGCGAGGTGAACTGCGTACCACGATTAGAAATGATAGACATGGGCACACCGTGAAGACGGACGATCTCACGAATATAAATCTCTGCCAATCGCTCCGAAGAATAGGTAACTGCCACAGAAATGAAATGCACTGACTTAGTCAGCCTGTCCACAATAACCCAAACGGTATAGAACTTTCTCCGAGTCTGTGGGAGGCTAACAACGAAATCCATAGTGATACGCTCCCACTTCCACTCAGGAATATCTATCTTCTGAAGCAAACCACCAGGTCTCTGATGCTCGTACTTTACTTGCTGGCAATTTAGACACCGAGCTATATATACAACTATGTCTTTCTTCATCCTTTTCTACCAATAATGCCGCCGCAAGTCCTGATACATCTTGGCGGCGCCCGGATGAATAAAATACCGGGAACTGTGGGCCTTCTCTAGAATCAACTCACGAAGTCCATCCACATTAGGCACACAAACACGACCCTGCATCCTCAAAACTCCATCATCTCTGACCGTAACCTGCTTGGAATCACCGTGCCACACCATGTACCTAAGGACAAGCAAATGAGGATCATCATACTGCCGCTCCTTGATACGGTCAAACAAAGAAGATCGAGCAATTATACAAGCTAGAACACGGCTGGGCTCAGAAACATCCAACCTCACGAGCTGATTGGCCAAGGCTTGAACATCTAATGCAAGTGGCCTCTCACCAATTGGAATATATGCAAGGTTACCCATACTAGCTGACTTTCTACTCAAAGCATCAGCCACCACATTGGCCTTCCCGGGATGATACAATATGGTGATATCATAATCTTTCAATAGCTCCAACCACCTCCCCTGCCTCAAATTGAGCTCCTTCTGCTTGAACAAATACTTCAAGCTCTGATGATCCGTGAATACCTCACATGGTACACCGTAAAGATAGTGCCTCCAAATCTTCAGCGCGTGAATAATGGCTGCCAGCTCTAGATCATGAACAGGGTAATTCTTCTCATGAACCTTCAGCTGCCGCGAAGCATATGCAATTACCTTGCCACCCTGCATCAATACCGCACCCAGACCAATACGAGATGCATCACAATATACTGTATAAGATCTTGAACCTGAGGGTAACACCAATACCGGTGCCGTAGTCAAAGTAGTCTTGAGCTTCTGAAAGCTCGCCTCACACTCGTCCGACCATCTGAACGGGGCACCCTTCTGGGTTAACCAAGTCAACATGGCTACTATAGATGAAAACCCCTCCACAAATCGACGGTAATAGCTCGCCAAACCCAAGAAACTCCTGATCTCCGTAGCTGAAGTGGGTCTAGGCCAGTTCTAAACTGCCTCAATCTTCTTAGGATCCACCTGAATTCCCTCGGCTGATACAACGTGACCCAAGAAAGCAACTGAACTCAACCAAAACTCACATTTTGAGAACTTAGCATATAACTGACTGTCTTTTAGAGTCTGAAGAACGATCCGAAGGTGCTGCTCATGCTCCTCTCGGCTATGGGAGTAGATCAAGATATCATCAATAAACACAATCACAAAGGAATCCAAGTAGGGCTTGAACACCCGATTCATCAAATCCATGAATGCTGCTGGGGCATCTGTCAACCCAAAGGACATCACCAGAAACTCATAATGCCCGTAACGAGTCCGAAAAGCTGTCGGCAAAGACGACTGACTTTGGAAGCGGAACACGAACCTATTTCCGCTATTCCGGGTTCTTATTGAGCGTCTTAGGGATATCAGATGCCCTAATCCTCAACTGATGGTAGCCAGATCTCAAATCAATCTTCGAAAATACCTTGGCACCCTGAAGCTGATCAAATAAATCATCAATCCTCGGTAATGGATACTTATTCTTGATGGTGACTTTGTTCAACTACCGATAACCTATGCACATCCTCATCAATCCATCTTTCTTCTTCACAAACAACACAGGTGCACCCCAGGGCGAGACACTAGGTCTAATGAAGCCCTTATCAAGGAAATCTTACAACTGTTCCTTTAATTCTTTCAAATCTGGCGGGGCCATACGGTATAGCAGAATGGAAATGGGCTGAGTGCCTAGAGCCAAATCAATGCAGAAATCAATATCCCTGTCGGGTGGCATCCCCGGCAGTTCTGCAGGAAACACCTCTGGAAACTCATGAACAACCGGCACTGAATCCATGGAAGGAATCTCCGCACTAGAATTGCGGACATAAGCCAAATAGGCTAGACACCCCTTCTTGACCATATGTCGAGCATTCACATAAGAGATAACCCTGCTGGTAGAATGACCAAGATTCCCTCTCCATTCTAATCGAGGCAACCCCAGCAAGGCTAAGGTCACCGTCTTGGCGTGACAATCGAATATAGCGTGATAAGGTGACAACCAATCCATACCCAAGATGATATCGAAATCAACCATATCGAGAAGTAGAAAGTCTACACTAGTCTCAAGATTCCCAATGGTGACTACACAAGAACGATAAACATGATCTACAATAATAGCATCTCCCACATGTGTGGACACATACACAGGAGCAATCAAAGAATCATGAGGCACAACCAAATATGAAGCAAAATAGGATGACACATAGGAGTAAGTAGATCCCAGATCAAATAGAACTGAAGTATCTCTACTGCAAGCCGAAACAGTACATGTGATAAGAACGTCATATGACTCAGCCTCAGGCCTTGGTGGGAAAGCATAACATCGGGGATGGACCCCACCACCCTTAACTACGTCCCTGGGATGACCTCTAGCTGGCTGGTCTCCACCTCTAACGGCCTGACCTCCACCTCTAACAGTCTGGCCCCTACCTCTAGCTGCCTGACCCCTGCCTCTGGCAGGCTGAGCAGGTGGTGCCGGAACCATGGCACGGGAACCCTGATGCTGTGAGCTGCCTGATGTCTGAGGGCAAAATCTAGCAATGTGCCTCGGATCACCACAAGTATAACATGACCTCGGCTGCTGTGACTGTTGACCTTGAAACTGACCCTGTCGACCTGAGTAACCACCCTGATAACTCTGGAGTGGAGGTGCACTAATAGGAGCTGGTGGTGCACTGTAGGCTAGCTGGTCGGAATAAGGCATATGAGGACCACGACCACCTGAGGCACCGTGGGATGCCTGGAGTGCTGAATGAAACAGCCTGGGGGGATGGCCTCTGCCATAAGTACCCCGACCTCCAGATAAGGCTCCACTGAATCCACCGGAGTGACGAGGCCTCTTGTCAGACCCCTGACCACTCCCCTGAGCTAAAACCATCTCGACTCGCCTGGCAACATTGGCAGCCGCCTGAAAAGAAATCTCACTCCCAGTCTCCTTAGCCATCTGCAATCTGATAGGCTGAGCAAGTCTATAAATAAACCTCCTCACCCTCTCTCTCTCTCGGTAGAAAGCAGAAGAATAGCATGACGGGCCAAATCCACAAAATGGGTCTCATACTGAGTAACAGTCATACTGCCCTGCTGGAGATATTCGAACTGACGACGACGCTCCTCTCTCAATGTGATAGGCAGAAACTTCTCTAGGAAGAGCTGAGAGAACTGGTCCCAAGTAAGAGAAGGCGACCCCGCTGGTCTTGTCAACAAATAATCTCTCCACCATTTCTTGGCGGAATCAGTCATCTGAAATGCAGCAAAATCGACCCCATTGGTCTCTACTATACCCATGTTCCGTAGCACCTCATAACAACTGTCAAGATACTCCTGGGGATCCTCTGAAGGAGCACCACTGAAGTGAGCCGGGAAGACCTTGGTAAACCTTTCCAATCTCCAAAAAGCCTCAGAAGACATAACTGACTCATCACCGATTTGTGCCGCAACAATCGGCTGAACTACTCCGACTGGATGAGCGGCTGGAGTCTGATACTGGGGAGCCATCTGCTCCGGAGTGTGAGTAGCAGGAGTCTGGGCTCCTCCTCCAGCCTGAGAGACGACTGGTGCCATTGGAAATGCGCCAGTCTGGGCCACACTCTCCATAAGGCCCACCAAACGGACCAAAGCGTCCTAAAGCACTGGATGGCAATGAATCCCTCCGGAACCTGAGCTGGTACAGCCTGGGTTGGAACCTCCTCATCAAACTCTACCTGAGGCTCCACCGCTGGTGCCACTGCTCGGGCTCTGGGCTGAGCCCTACCCCTGCCTTGGCCTCTGGCACGGCCTCGGCCTCGACCTGTGCCCCTCGTAGGATCTGCCACTGGAGGCTCTAGCTGCTACTCGGTTGAAAATGCGGTACGTGTTCTCGCCATCTGCGAGAAAATAAGAGTAGAAAAGTTCAATCAGTATTGAGAAAACAACATCGCACTACAGAGAATAATAGAAGTAAAATTTGTTCCTAAACTTCATAGCCTCTGGAAGATAAGCACAGACGTCTCCGTACCGATCTTCCAGACTCTACTAAGCTCGCTCGTGAATCGTGAGACCTAGGAAACCTAGTGCTCTAATACCAACTTGTCACGACCCAGAATTCCCACCATCGGGACCGTGATGGCGCCTAACATTTCACTTGTTAGGAAAGCAACGTTAGAGAATCATTAAACCAAATCCTTATTTCCATTCAGTAAATAACAATAATTAGCTAAGATGAAATATAATAAGTGCGGAATAATATAAAAATTGTATTAATTACTACCACCCGGATCTGGAGTTACAATTTATGAGCATTCTAAAATTTACTACAAGTAATAGTCTGAAAGAAATACAACTGTCTGAATGAAAGAAACAGTAGAACATAAAAGATAGACGGGGACTTCAAGGTCTGTGAACGCCGACAGATTTACCTTGAGTCTCCGGATAGCGGTCCAATAGCAAAATCTCGATCAACCCAAGCCCGTACTAAAATCTGCACAGAAAGTGCAGAGTTCAGTATCAGTATAACCGACCCCATATACTAGTAAGTGTCGAGCCTAACCTCGACGAAGTAGTAATGAGGCTAAGGCAAGGCACCTACAAATCAACCTGTATAATTTAACAGTGTATATACAAATAACAGTAATGAAGAGCTAGACAGGAAATATCGGGAAGGGGGGAAACATGCTGGGGGAAATACGAGATAAGGAACTACATCAGAATGATAACTGGAACCACCAATATACTATGAATCAACAGAAACAACGAATACAGTAAGGGAAAAATGCACGGCATCACCCTTCGTGCTTTTACTCTCAATCTTACCATAAAATCAATAGAAACGGCATGGCATAACCCTTCGTGCATAAACTCTCATATCATGGCACGACATCACCCTTCGTGCATAAACTCTCATATCATGGCACGACATCATCCTTCGTGCATTAACACTCACAATATAGGTCTTCACACGTAGTTCATGGCTGATAAAGCAATTCTAGCCATAACTCACGCGACCAATCCCTTTTCGACCAGTAGTATCGGGTTCTCGATCTTTGGTGGCATATGAACATCAATCTCTGCTTCAATATGATCTCTGCACTGACATCCAAAATGCACTCGCCATCTCAACTCTTGCCTTGACACCATGTCCTGGCATAGTATGGCCTTAAATAGCTCTAATACCACGTGTCACAGGCCGACTTTCTTACGTACGTCAGCGACACCGAATAGCCCATGCGGCGCCTGCAGTCACCCTTCGCTACAGGCCAGCCTTTCTCCTTTCTCAGATTTTCTAGCACGATCTTGTGCCTGTGGTGAAGCTTGCCTAGGAGGCTTGCTCCAACTGTGCCGCCCGTCTGATGTCTAGGCTCATGGCCTCGACTAATTGTGGCGCATCGCATCTGCTGGATCTCATCCATGCGCACACCCAGGGTTGGATCAGGACATGTCTGTCCCTCGCCTAGAACTGAGCATCGCTCTCGCGTGCACAGTCCAATCCTCAAGTTTGACACTCGCCTCGTGCATCCGCACCTAGCTTGTGCTTCGCCCGAGTACAGAAACCTTTAGTCCTTGGCCTTCGTCATGTGCATCTTTCATGGCATGCCCATACATAGCCCTCGCGACATACTTCCATCCCGAATTGTGCAGTGTCGCCCACAACTGCACGTCTAGGCCAACAGACCCTTGCTCGCATGGTTGAACCCAAGTCATGCTCACAAGTCGACATATGAGGCCCCTAAGATAGGTGCTTCAAGTATCCAATCGTCACAGAGGTCTTCATCCACCATTTCGGTAGCCCGCAGGGCATACTCGTCCCACATATCAAGCCTCCAGCGCCCGTTTCGTGCCCAACGCTAGCCCTAAAGCGTCGCGCCGTCCATAGAGTTCCCTAACTCGTATGGATACCTAAGACACTCCTTTGAGTCGTCCAGGCAGGCCCTTGAGGTTCCCCCTCAAGGTGGCTCATTTGGTACGGTTTGGTGGCAACACGCACGTGGAAAACAAGTTGAGCTTCAATACCTCTACCCCTTTATATATACTTAAAATTAAAAAGCCTAAAGTTCATGAGTAGTCTACGACAGAGAATCAGAAGGACTTTTTCTCCCCCGAATCGAAACCCCCAAAGTGCGGGGTGTAACACTAGGCTTGTTATTCATTCTTCTCTCCCTTTAATTGCTCCTCGGGAAAATCAACCCCATTTCACGTTGCGCACATATTTGTGTCGTCCACTTGCTTTAATGTTTAAACCAGCTTCGGCATTATCATTTGTAAGAATTAAATTTTGTAAACTCATATATTTAATTTTAGAAAGAAGTATGTGTTTGATTTGTTTTTGCAGCAAAGGAAGCACTTGCATGCTTTACAAAGGAATATTTGATGTGAGATAGATATGATCCTTTTATTATTAACTAGAAATTTTGAGTTCAATTTTTGGAATAAAAAATATTCTTATAAGGAGTATTTTTTCCTTTTAATAAACTTTATATAATTATGCAAATTCAAATTCATCAAAACCCCAAAATTCGTACCTAAAAAAGAAAGCCGAATCCCAAAACGCTACAGAAAAAGACCTTTAATGAGTGGCCATACGATAAATTAAACTTTAACCTTGATTTAAGGAGAATGATTTCCACAAACATCGCCTAAATGCCATATTCAACTACTATTATTAAATTTACTTATTTATTTTGGGATGGCACGTTAGAAGCACCTAAAAGTCCATACAATCATGTGCCCCAGAGGGTATTGACTTGTAGCCATGCAGCAATAGCCTGCCAAAATCTCCATGTGGCAGATTTACACAAAGAATATCGAAATATTTCAACCTATTTTTTTTAGTTTATATCAAAAAGAATGATCTTTATTTATATTTGGAAATAATTTATCTTATTACAATAATTTATATCTACACAAAATATATATGCCTCATCTTATACCACGAGTTTAAAAGTTTTTTTTTTCCTTAAATTTCATGCTCAGCCAAATAGGTTCACATAAATTGAAACAGATGGAGTATAAAGATTGAAATATCTATATTTTTGAGTGATTATTAAAATATCGAGATAGAGTTTTTAAAGGTTGAAGTAATTATTTTTCAAAAAAAAATTATGATTAAATTTCTTTAAAATATCCATAGTTCAACAACAATAACAACCCAATATAATTTAACAAGTGGGTCTGGGGAGGGTAATGTTTACGCATAACTCATTCCTACTCCGAGGGTGTAAGAGTATTATATATATATATATATATATATATATATATATATCCATTGGGTCCTTTGTCTTTCCCCCCGTTGACCATTCCCCATCTCCCAACCCCAAACTTTAGAATAAGAAATAAGAGGATCTACAATAAGAAAATAAGAGGATTTTACAAGAGCTGTTCCATTTTATTTCCAGACATTGGGGTTGGATGTATTATTAAGGAATATATATGACTTGAATCCTCAAATGCATTAGATACATACTCATTCCAACTAATAAAATTCGAGAGAATGATTCAATGTTGCAATATATGAAATTTCCTTCTAACTGCTTGATATATAATAAAATTATGAATCAATAATTTAACTTAGTTCACGTGACTTGAATCTGCATGTGGTTGCTGCCCTATATGACAGCTAGAAATATTGTTCATATCTGTCATGCACAACTCACATTTAGTACATACTACATACCCTACTATTAGCACAAGCCCAAAAAATTATTTTATTGAATGACCTATGTTCATACATGCATCATCAGTTATGGTGTAAGATTGAATTCACTGCTATTTAAGGGTGTGGCCCACCTATCAATATAATGAGTGAAAATTATAAGATACCAAGGTTCAAATCTTAATAAATTTTTTTAAAAAGGTAAGTGTTCTTCCTATGTCTAAGCCTTGATGGTAGGTGTGACAAATGAGCATGCTGGGTCGGATATGAGCGAATTAAAATGAGTAATGTAAAAATAGATAAATTATTTGACCCACGAATAGAAAATGAGTTGGCTTCTTGAATATGATCATTTTTGACCGACTATTTTAAAAAAATACATTATCCAACCTATTTTTATTAGATAATATAAATGAATAATTTTATCCATTTTTACGCCACTAGTGATAGGGACGGGTGTCAAATGTAACTTGGACCAGAAAATTCACTAAATGAGCACAGAAGTTAATTTCAAACCCAGTAAATCTAATCATGAGTTGGGGTAGAATTCAAACTCAACCAGTAAAGTTAAAATCATGTATTAGCCTCTACTTGTGGGTAGAATGACTCTATATATATATATATATATATATATATATATATATATATTGGTGGAAGTTAGCAAACACCCAAAATAAAGTAATAGAAATGCGCACAAATACATCCGAGTACCACCATTATTATCAAAAGAAAGAAAAAAGATAGAATCCACCTGATATTGAGCTGAGCTCTCTCTCTCTATATATATTCATTTACACCTTCTCTGAAACCCCAACACACTGAGCAGTCTCAATTAATTCTAATTCCAATTCCAAATATAGTAATAATGGAGCGTTGTAGTTCTAATTCCAGAAAATTGATCAAGACCCTCTTTCCAATTCTTGTTCTATTCACAATCTCCCACACACAAGCCAACTCCAATTCAAACTACACCAACTTCATTGAATCCAAATGCACCTTAATCTCAACATTCCCTCCCATTTGCATAAAAACACTTGTCCCTTATGCATCTTCTATCCAAACTAACACCATAAAACTGTGTGACACTGCCCTTGACATAGCCATAGACAGCGCGAAAAACGCTTCCGATATGGTATCTGAGCTAGGGAAAAAGAAAGGAATTACAAAATATGAAGCTGCTGCCATTAAAGACTGCATTACTGATTTGAAAGATGCAGTATATGAGTTGAAGGAAACACTTGGTGCAATGAATCATCTTAATGATCCAGATAAGGAATTTCAATGGGATAATGCTAAGACCTATGCTAGTGCTGTTATAAGTGATGCTAATTCTTGTTTAGATGGTTTATCTGATAGGAAAGTGAATCCTGTTGTGAAGACTAAGATTAGTGGTACCATATCTTATGTTACTAAACTTGCTAGCAATGCTTTGGCTTTTATAAATCACCTTTACTGAAAAAATTAATTTATATGTTTAAAGATGAAGTTTTATTTTTAGTTTGTTGGTTGCCAAAGGCTTTTCTTTTTCTTTTACCCCAAATGGTCCTTCTCTTCTTTCATTTTTTCGTTTGAAGAAATATTGGAACATTATGTACACTCCGGATTTTCAGCCACTTATGCTCCACCTTTTGCTGGGTTCGAGCCGTGAAAACAGCCATTAATGCTTGCATTAGTGTAGACTGTCTAAGAAAATACCCGCGCATGATGTTTATACCAAGCAAATAAATTCAAGATATATATCGTGCATATAAATTTTTATCACTTAATCAAAAACGTTAATTGATATGTAATCTCACTTTAATGTGTCATTGCTACAATTATATTATTTAATTTGATGTAAATATTTATTTTATTAAGAGGGGAAATTCGCAGCCGCTACAACCTCTGCCACAACCTCTGCCCTTCGGGTGAGCACTTTATGCGCACTGAGTAAACTTTTCCTAGTGTAATAGCATGCAAACCACGCAGAGGATGTAAACCGCACTAGGCAAGTCCTGTGCGACAAGCTCAACCCAGAAGACATTGAGGGGGGAATCGATCCCAGCCGCCCTCCAAACCAACTGGGCAATCCGAATGGTTTAATTTGATGTAAATATTGATCGTATGTTTTTCAACTTTATCGCGATCGAAGTAATAAACAAGTAAATGACTTTTAATGGGGAGGGGCCGAGGGGAACAAATAACAACTTGTTCTTTAATTGTTTTCAATTCAAGCATAAAATAAGTTGTATGATTTGAGAAGACAAGGGACCCCAAAAACGTACCGCTTGAATCCACCCATATATTCGTCTGTGGCATGTGATAGTAACTAAAACAACAAATCTATCAAGTGTATCGAGATAGGTAAATACTTACTCGCCACGGAATGTTGGCATTAATCCGGGAAATACATGAAACATGTCTTTACAACATAGTTATCATTAACCCGTAGTTAATTAACACATATTCTTACTTTAATATATTACTTAACTATAGTAAATAATTATAATTTGGCGTAAACACTCGATAAAGATAAATTTTTACCGCCTCTAATTTAGTACTAATAATGTTTTGTTGTGGTTAAAACAAAAACAACATATCAGCGTTGAAAAGGTAAACGTTTTAGAAGGGGTGTTCAATTGTCCTAAAATTAAGCAAGAGGCTCTCTCCCTCTCTAACATTATACAGTATAATTATCAGCCAATCCTGAAAAAATAGTCGACTATATCAAAAAGAGTTTAAATGCTTTCGGATATAGTATTTCAGCAGTAATGTATGGGTCAAAATCTGCCCTAGAATATTTAAGATAAGATAACACTAAAGAAAGAGTCATCGAGCCGTCGTTAGTCGAGGTGGAGAAGGAAGCAGCAAGACCTATAGCCGAAGAGTCGACGAGAGCCATGGTCGAGGTGTTGATAATGGTCGAAGTCGAGCATCGCTGATGAAGTTGTAACGACTGATTTTCAAAATAAGATATGTAAGAGAATATTCTAGTGAATATTCTCTGTACTTGTACTATTAGGGTTTATTAGGAAAATGTCTCATATAAATAGGAAAAAGGCAATGATATGAGGCATGCAATATTCATTTTGTAAGAACTGACTTTGACAAAAGATTCTCTCTCTCTCTTACTAAGATACAAACACTACTTTTTTATCAAGATTTTTGTCTATATTATTTCATACTTTTTCATCAGATCCGAGAATAATTCGAACATTCAAGGATTTGTTTGTCACTCATCATTGTCAGGGGGAACAACCGTCTAGTATATCCTTTATTGGGTGAATCACTCCTCCTATTTGCTTGAATATCAAATATTGTTATTCATTGTTATTAAATGCTACATTATTTCTCATACTTTTTAGAATAGTTATTGCATGCTGTTATCACTTTCCTACCAGATCTATTCGACGTTAATCACGCTTTCGGAAGTCACATCTAGAAATATTATTATTTACTAGGTTTAATTCATTATCACATAAATTTAATTATTTGAACCAAGAGTTATATTTTTTGGTCAAACAATCTGGCGCCCATCGTGGGGATCTCTTAGTTAAGCTTTTAGTTCTTCTAGATCTACAACTAACACGGGTCACTAACGTAAAAAAAAAAAAAAGCAAAAACAAGATCTCCTTTCTTTGTGTGCATAAATCCCAACATAGCAGGTAACCGAGAAGAAAGGACGAGAATAATAAGTGACCTCCCAACCAACCTCATGAACATCATCAACGAAAGCTGTGAAATGACTGATGAAGGCGCAACGCCCAGTGCCTCCCCTAGGCGAGATGCGTCCCCGCTCCCTCACTGCAGCATCACAAAATCTCTTGGTAAGGGAGCCTCCACATCTGTAGGGGAGGAGGTGCCCCCAACTGTAAAAAAGTTCCTCGAAGTGTGGCTAACTGACATGCTAACCAGCGTTCTCAACAAGCCCACCCGAGACACGACTACAGAAAACGCAAGAACTTGCACTATACAATCAACAGACGAGCAGTGCAACCAACTCCCTCCTCCTCCAATGACAGTTATTACTCACAATGTCACTAATAGTGCAGGTGACAATGCCCTCGCATCCATTTTGAAAAGGATGGAGGAAATGGATAATGAGAACAAGGCACTCCAAGATCAAGTGAAAGAACACCAGAAAAGGGTCGATAAAATACCGGATGCCCCCAAGCCCAAGCTGTTGTCGAAAAGGGATACCGGCCGGTTCGTCGAACAATCGTACAGTGATGATGCAGCCCCACATGTTATACCAAAAACCTTTAAAATGCCGCCCTACCTCAGGATATATGACGGCACAACCGACCTCGAAGATCATGTGACTCATTACGTCACCGCAGTAAAAGGCAACAGCCTCGCCAAGGAACAGGTGTCTTCCTTTTTGCTGAAAACATTTGGCGAAACCCTCACTGGAGGAGCATTAACCTGGTATTTGCAGCTACTAGCATGCTCCATTGAAACCTTTGAAGAAATGGCCGACAAGTTCGTAACGGCCCACGCCGGAGCCAAAAAGGCTGAGGCAAGAGTGAACAACATATTTGTAGTCAAACAATCTCTGAGAGAGGGATTGAGGGACTTTCTCATCCGGTTCAACCGAGTAAGGATGACTTTACCACACATATCCGAAGGGATGGCGGTCGCAGCCTTTCAAAACGGGTTGAGCAGGGACGGTTCAAGAGCAACGAGGAAATTGTTATGTCGGTTGATGAAGTATCCCCAACCACTTGGGATGAAATACACAATGCTTATTGTGACGAAGTCTGTGCAAATGAGGACGTCCTCAACGGGCCAACCCACCGGTTAACCTCAGTACAAGCAGAGTCAAGAAAGGATCGAAGAGACAATGCCAGAAGAGATCATTCGATCCCACGACCTAACAGGGAATGACACCGACCATATATCAGAACGGCCACTGCCCCCTCTCCTCGCTATGAAGAAGGTCAATCCAGACCAAGGACGGTAACTCATCGGAATGACAGAGGTATGCCCCCTATTGTTTGTTTACAATTTTTGTGTGTCACCTACAGAGATAGTCTACGCCCTAGAGAAGCTCGGACCAAAAGTGAAGTAGCCGCCAAAGATGAGATCAGATCCTAATACCAGAAAGGCTGACGCCCTCTGTGAGTTCCACCAGGAACGAGGGCATAAAATGGAAGACTGCATCACCCTAAGTCCGGAGGTCGTGAATATGCTATGACAAGGACATCTTAAAGAGCTGCTAAGCGATAAAGGAAGAACCAATTTCTCCAGAGGGCGCGAACATCATGGGCCACCCAAACCACCCTCACCAGCCTGTACCATCAACATGATCATCGGAGACGACGCCTCTATCAACAGCGTGAAGTTCACTACTAGACATAAACTCAAGTGATCCATCACCCGTGAACGGTACGACGAACTCGACGAAAGTATCATCTTCGACAAGTCGGATGCCGACGATTTGGTCTTTCCTCATTAAGACGCTCTCGTTATTACTCTGCGAATTTTGGATACTGATGTTAAACGTATTAAGATTGATGAAGGAAGTGGTGCGTTCATTATTCATCCACGAGTACTTACCCAAATGAAACTCGAGGATAAGATAGTGTCGCGCTGCATCACGCTAACTAGTTTTAACAATGCAGTTGAACGGACATCCGGGGAAATTACTCTCCCTGTTTTGGTCGGCGGCGTAACTCTAGAAATAACATTCCACATCATGGACCAAGACACCACGTACAACTCCATAGTGGGTCGACCGTGGATACACCCTATGAAAGTCGTCCCCTCCTACCAAGTCATCAAATTCCCAACTCCATGGGGGATATTCAGCATATGAAGAGAGAAACATACATCCCAGGAATGCTACCGCATTGCTTTAGACAGCACGGTCACCCAACAAAGGAAGGACAAAGAAAAAGAGGCATAGCAATCAGTAGGGTCGAGGGCGGGTCATGGCGAAGTCAGGGAAGGCATCAAAGATCCCGACATAGTCGAAGCCGCGGGGTCGACCATAGAAGACCTCGACCCCATTCAATTTGACTCAAACGACCATAACAAAAAGGCCTATATCGGTTGTAAGCACCAGGACCCAGGTAAATTCAGTCAATTCTTAAAAGCTAATGCGGATTTGTTTGCTTTCAGCCATGCAGATATGTCGGGCATCCCAAAGGAGATTACCACACACAAATTAAACGTCGACCCCTACCACCCCCCGGTGAGGCAGTCATGTATAAATTAAACTCCGCAATCAATGACGCAGTGCGCGAGGAAGTGGAAAAACTGTTAGAAAATTGTTCCATCAGGGAATCAAAGTGCCCCAAATGGGTCGCCAACGTGGTAATGGTTAAAAAGAAGAATGGGAAATGACGGATGTGTGTAGACTTCACATACTTGAACAAAGCATGCCCAAAGGATTCGTTCCCGCTGCCTCACATCGACCAACTCATTGATACAACGGCCAGACATAAGCTGCTAAGTTTCTTGGATGCTTACTCAGGCTAAAATCAGATCCTCATAGAAGAGGAAGATCAGGAAAAAACCATGTTCATCACCCACCAAGGAACGTACTACTACAGGGTCATGCCGTTCGGACTAAAGAACGCGGAGGGGTTGGTGATGAGAATGTTCAAGGATCAGCTCGGCAAGACAATGGAACATATAGACGACATGCTGGTCAAGTCAAAAAGAGGAGAGTATCACATCGATCATTTGAAAGAAACTTTCGGCATACTCAGACGGTACTGAATGAAACTGAACCCAGAGAAGTGTGCGTTCGACGTAGCCTCATGAAAATTTCTAGTGTTCCTCGTATCACAGCGGGGGATCGAGGTCAACCCTGACCAAATTAAAGCCATTGAAGGGATACCTGAACTCTTGACCACCAAAAAATAGGTCCAAAGATTGACTGGCCGTATCGCCGCCCTATCAAGGTTCATCTCACGATTGTCGGATAGATACCATAAATTCTTTGGCGTACTCAAGAAAGATAATGGCCTCTAATGGACTTCGGAGTGTGTCCATGCTCTAAGGGATCTCAAGGCATACTTGTCGTCGCCACCCTTGCTTTCAAAACCAGAGCCGGGGAAACTTCTTCTCGTTTATCTAGCTATATCCGAGGTAGCGGTGAGCGCAGTCCTAATTCGAGAAAACAAAGGTACACAATCTTCCATCTATTATATTAGCAAAATACTAGTCGATGCTGAGATGTGGTACCCGCACCTCGAGAAACTGGCTTTGGCCTTAGTCGTAGCTTCAGGAAAGCTTAGACCGTATTTCCAGTGTCACCCCATCTGGGTCGTCACAACTTCCCGCCTAAGAAACATTTTTCATAAACCCGAGCTGTCGGGGAGGATGGCCAAATGGGCCATCAAGCTCAGCGAGCACGATATCACATACCAGCCGCAAACGACGATAAAGTCACAAGTGCTCGCTGACTTTGTCGCCGAGTTCAACACAAAAATAATGCCTGAAGTCAAAAGGGAATCCCTCCAAAATTTCCCCCAAAGACAAACCTCTAGGTCCTATACACCGACGGCGCGTCCAACGCGTCGGGGTCCGGATTGGGACTCGTACTCAAAGTCCCAACAAGCAAAGTAATTTGCCAGTCCATAAGGTAAATGGACATGACTAACAACGAGGCCGAGTATGAGGCCGTCATTGCAGGTTTAAGACTAGCGCTCAAGTATGGGGAAAAATGGTGAAAACTACGTTGTGATTCCCAGCTCGTAGTCAACCAAGTCCCATGGACTTTCCAAATCAAGGAACAAAGATTGCAAAAATACCAGACCGAAATCTGCAAGCTGCTGCCCGAGTTCGAGGAATGCCAGATCAACCAGATTCCGTGAGAACAGAACGTCGAGGTAGACGACCTCGTCAAACTAGCCGCAACTCCCAAAAGCATCACAACATTAGACAAAAACGTGGTCCATCTCCTCAACTCCTCACTAGACCAAGTCGAGGTAAGAACCATTAACTTAACTTGGGACTGGCGCAATCATATTATCCCATATTTGTAGGATGGCACACTCCTAGGCGATAAAAAAGAGGCCAGGAAACTGAAAATGCAAGCAGCTAGATACAGTATCCTCCACAACGACCTGTACAAGAAAAGCTATGACGACCCTTTAGCAAAGTGCCTTGGCCAAAACCAGACTCGGCGCGTCCTTGAGGAGATCCACGAAGGCCATTGTGGGGCTCATTCGGGCAACCAAGCGCTGGTCAGATCCCTTATATGGGCGGGATATTATTGGCCCACCATGAAAAAGGAGGCCCAGACTTCGTAAAAAGATGCGAGCAATGCCAGAAGTACGACCCAGTGATTCACCAAGGGGGCGAACACCTCTACTCGGTCACCTCACCTTATCCGTTCATCAAATGGGGAATGGACATAGTAGGCCCCCTCTCGGCAGGACGAGGTAACATACGATTCTTTTTAGTTTTAACTAACTATTTCTCTAAGTGGGTGGAAGCAGGAGCATTCGTCCAAATACGGGAACATGAAGTAATCACTTTTATATGGAGAAATATCATATGCTGATTCGGCCTTCCCAAAGAATTTAGCTGCGACAACGGATCCCAATTCACGGGAAAGAAAACCATCGTATATTTTGAGAAATGGCATATCAAAAGAATACTCTCAATCCCGTACCATCCCTCGGGCAACGAGAAAGCAGAGACCTCCAACAAATCAACACTAATCATCATGAAAAAGAAGCTCAAGGATGCTAAGGGACTGTGGTCGGAAGTCCTACCAGAAGTATTGTGGGCATACCTGACAACTCCGAAAACTAGCACAGGAGAGACGCACTACTTTTTGGTCTACGGGACCAAGGCGGTAATACCAGTCGAGGTCGGAGAGCCCAGCCTAAGGTACTCCCACGAGAGTGGCACAAGCAATAACGCGGGCCAAAGGTAGAAACTCGACGAAGTCGACGAACGAAGAGATATGGCTTATATAAGAATGATCGCCCAAAAACAGCAAGCAGAATGCTATTATAACAAGAAAGCAATGGTCAGGCCGCTCAAAGTCGGGGACTACGTACTGAAAGATACAACCTAAGAGAGCAAAGATCCCAGGTGAGGTAAGCTGGGAAAAAAATGGGAAGGTTCATAAAAAATCACAGCAAAAGCAAATAAAGGATTATTTCAGCTAGAAACAATGGAAGGAAAGCTACTACCAAACAACTATAATATCAGCCACCTCAAATACTTCAAATTCTAAAGCAAAGAGTGTCCCCCAAGTCGTACTCGTTTTTCCCTCACTTGAGTTTTGTCCCAGTTGGGTTTTCTGAAGGAGATTTTTAACGAGTCAACGAAGGGAACACTCCAAGTCGAAGTACGCGAAGGCTAAACCCTGGTTACTATTTCATTGCTCGACCTCTCACTACTCTCCAGATCGACCAATGAAAGGACTAGATAGACCGGGACTAGGACTGGAACGCCAGCCAACACCCAAAATATGTAAATTTCTCCAAGTATGTAACAAATGCAACAATGTCAAGGCAATAAACTTTACACTTACCAGTGCATTTCTCTCAAATTCAAGTTATGTTCGACCTCGCTCGAACTAACACCTACCAGCCCTCGTCCATAATTAAATTCAGGTTATGTTCGACCTCGCTAGAACTAACACTTACCGGCCCTCGGCCATAATTAAATTCAGGTTATGTTCGACCTCGCTCGAACTAGCACCTATCGGCCCTCGGTCATAACTAAACTCGGGGTTATGTTCGACCTTGCTCGAACTAACACCTACTGGCCCCCGACCACAACTGAGTTCAGGTTATGTTCGACCTCGCTCGAACTAAAATCTGTCGGCCCCCGACCATAGCTAAGTTCAGATATGTTCGACCTTGCTCGAACTAACATCTACCGGCCCTCGGCCATGACTAAGTTCAAATATGTTCGACCTCGCTCGAACAAGAAAAGAAGCAAAAAGCATGCGAGTACAGAAAAACTAACCACAGAAAAGGAAACAAATACAGAAAACAATCTTGGCATTCCATTTCATACTTAAATATTTTTTACAAAGGCTCGTGAAGACGACGGCAAAAATACACAAGCTTACAAAAAAAAAAGAGGAGAAAAACTATTGGTCACTGCCATCGGGATCTTCTGCACCTCCACAACCCTGATCACCGATGCCTGGGCCCTCTTGATCCTCTTCTTCATCATCACCTCGCCCTCGGGGTATGCAACATCATACCAGGTGTTCTCTTCAAGATAGTCCATGCCTCCATCCCCCTCATCATCACCAGCCTCACGTGTCGCGGTCCTTAACACGAACATCATCAAGGGCGACCGCAGAAACGGACCCTACCTTATACAAATCTCGAAACACGTCTAACTGAGCTTCAGCATGAATCCATTCGTCGTACAGATCCCGAGGAATGTTTGGGAAATTTGAAATACTAGAGGAAGATGGTTGCGCAAGTAGTTGAGGCTTTTCAGCCTCTAAGGCGGCCACCCGGTCCTGGAGGAGGGAGTTGTCTTTTTTCAGCTCTCCGATCCTCTCCTCCAACCTATCTTCTTTTGCCTTCGCCGTAGATTGATCAATCTCCCGCTCGGCCCGGAGAGTCCTATTCGCCAACTCTAACATCTCTGATTTTCTTCGAGCCTCCAAACGGGAAGACTCCTCCTTCTCAAGCTTGCTAAATCACCCATCACAGAGCCAACAGCCCGGGCAACCCCATCGCCAACATCTACCGATTTTCTCTTACGGGGCATCGGGTCCCTATCACTTGGCAACGACTCCTCTTCCTCATCTATGAGTTGGTACAAGGGAGAAGCCGAATGTTCCGTGGCCGAAGTCTCCGTAGATAAAGAAGTAATTGATGTTAAAGCAGCAGCGAGCGGGACCGAGGAGTGAGCAGAATCAGTCACGGTCGTAGAAGGGGCAGGAGCCGAAGAGGAAGCAACTTTCCTCTTACGGAACGCAGATGGGGGAGCTCTCGACCTTCTCGAGGACCCCCTATCTGAAATTAAGGGAAGTACAAAGGGATAAGAAAGTCAGCCAAAACAAACCATGAAAGAAAAATAACTAACAGGACAAAAACGAGAGTAACTTACCAGTCGAGGGGGGAGCCGACCCGAACCTCTTGAAAAAGCCCAGTCACTCACGAATCCCTGCGATGTGAGGGAGGAGCCGACCGACCTAACCAAAAGTGTCCTCAACCAAAGGAGGAGGCGAGGTCTTGGCTGCATAAGAAAAGAATGAGAGGTCAGAATCCACAACTAAGCAAAATAAACCAAGTACATACATGCAAGGGAGTGAGGCACTTACGAGTGCAATTCCAAGCTTCAGGGAAGCCGTCAACGTTGGCCATCACGTCCTCAGTTTTACCGAAGAAAAAGTTGAGCCAGAACTAGCGGTTAGCCTTGTCGTCCATCCTCACCACTAGGCATTTGCCTCCTCGGTGGCAGAGATTCAGCATCATCCCCCTATAAAAGCTGGGGGAGAACAGATGCATCAGGTGTCGAAGTGTGATCTCGACCCCAGCTAACTCCGCGAACTTAGTGAGCATCCTTTTGAGCTTGTAGACACGTGGCACGAGTTAAGCTGGGCAAACATCGTAAAAGCAATAGAATTCCTCCGCCAGCAAGAAGAGAGAAAGAGTGTAGCTGACGTGAAAGGGATAGGCATAGAATGCGCAATACCCAGGACGGTGGTGCTGCACCGCATCCCACCCGGCAGAAATCAACTCGACATGATTAGGAAGGCCGTATTTTGCCTTGAGCTCTAATAAATCAGCCTCCTTCATAGCCGACTTAAAGGTCCTGTGTTCGACTTCAAGCTGTTTCGAGAAATCAGACCTGACATCGGGGTTACAAGGAACTATCTCTTCCACAGTTGGGAAACTTCCGTCCTCTACAGCAGTGGGAACGTTCTCCGCATGAGGAAAAAGAAGAATCGCTAGAGGGACCGGGTCACTCCCCTCGCTGGGCCCAGAAGGTATGTTAGACATATTTTCAACGAAAGAGAGGAAGGTATCAAACAACGGAGAATCAAAAACGATGAGGATCGTTGGAACAGAAGGAAAAGATGTATACCAATGGAAGAGGACGAAGAAGATACAGGGTTTCGGTGCAAGAATTTCATAAAGTTTGAAATTATACCCTCACACCCCTATTTATAGGAATTCAAGCATCATAACCAAGAAATTTATTCATCATTACCTAGCACCGTAACTGAAGCGTCAGATTTAATTAAAAGACGCATGTGAAACGAATCAATGCATCGGAAAAATGCATTATCATGACATAAGACGTCATGACTTCACCTTGATTCATGAACAGCACAACTCTAGAGTTTGCAGCTCACAAAGATCCACGTTGCCAGTTGGCCCTAATCATCACAACCAGGTCAGCTCGTCCAATCGTTTTGACCACAATGAACGAAATCCGCTCATCAAGCCTGCCTGAGGCCGGCCTCAATAAGCAGATAGACTAAATGTATGGGTCAAAATATGCCCTAGAATATTTAAGATAAGATAACACTAAAGAAAAAGTCCTCGTGCCGTTGTTAGTCGAGGTAGAGCAGGAAGCAGCAAGACCTATAACCGAAGAGTCGACGAGAGCCATGGTCGGGGTATTGATAATGGTCAAAGTCGAGCATCGTTGATAAAGTTGTAACAGCTAGTTTTCAAAATAAGATATGTAAGAAAATATTCTAGTGGATATTCTCTGCACTTGTACTATTAGGGTTTACTAGGAAAATGTCTCATATAAATAGGAAAAAGGGCAATGATATGAGGCATGTGATATTCATTTTGTAAGAACTGACTTTGACAAAAGATTCTCTCTCTCTCTCTCTCTCTCTCTCTCTCTCTCTCTCTCTCTCTTACTAAGATTCAAACACTACCTTTTTATCAAGATTTTTATCTATATTATTTCATACTTTTTCATCAGATGTGAGAATAATTCGAACATTCAAGGATTTGTCTGTCACTCATCATTGTCAGGTGGAACAACCGTCTAGTTCATCTTTTATTGGGTGAATCACTCCTCCTATTTACTTGAAGGACATTGATTGTTATTCATTGTTATTAAATGCGACATTATTGCTCATACTTTTTGGAATAGTTATTGCATGCTGTTATCACTTTCCTACCAGATCTACTCGACGCTAATCACGCTTTCGGAAGTCACATCTAGAAATATTATTATTAACTAGGTTTAACCCATTATCACATAAATTTAATTATTTGAACCAATAGTTATATTTTTTGGTCAAACAAGTAAGAGTCAACAACAACAACAACAACAACAACAACTAAATGGATTAAACTCATAAGATATATCCCAACCATATGACTCAAAGTTGATATTATATTATGTTTTGACCAATACACTCCAACTATATTATGATTATTATTACTTTTGGATATTTTACTATTTATACATATGTTATTAACGCCAAACTTTAGTAGGTATTATCAGATACAAAGAGAAATAATTATTGTGTCTCTAGAGTCTCCTGATACAATGCTTATTCTAGAAATCAAAGTTGTACACTTTGGTTTTTTCTACTATAAAAACTCAATCCAATAGGAAAGATGAAATTTTGGAAGAAGAAGAATGGCAGAATGTTGTTAAGAGAGTTCAAATCATATTAGAGTTCTTCCTAATTAAATATTAAATACTACTTTAACTATAACTATATAATAAGTGGAAGTCCCTTGTACAACGAAGGGTATTTTCGTAAATATTAGCTGCTTCACGGGTAAATCCATATCTTGTTGAGCAACTGATATTCGGCTTAATGTATGCATATTTTGATATATATTGCCTCATATTATGCTGATGTCTCGTAATTCCGGATGTATAATATAATGATTTGTACTAATTTGTGGCATTTCTATGTGTAGGAATCATTCAGATGCGATTTGGGACGAAAGTACGCGAATTAGAGCGAAAATGGGAAGAAAAGGCAAAATGGCCCAGTTGAGCGCCACAGGCAGCCTGGGGCACTACCTGTGGCACATAAAGCAGAATGTTGAAAAGTTGAGCGCCAGGGCCAGGGACCCACGCTGCTCTGGACGCTCAAAACGTGAACATGTCCTATTTCGACCGGGACTCAATTATTTCGACCCCAAGACGCCTCCAACTCATATAAAAGCCAACCTAAACCTATTTTGAGGGAGAGGGCGTGACTTTGGGAAAAAACAAAAGTACGAAACACTCGGGAGCACGGATTTGATCAATTCTTCCATCCTTCTTCTAGTATTCATTGATTTTATGTTTGAAAACATTAGTTTTGATGATTGTATGAATATGAGTGGTTAAGAACCCTATTGTTTTGGGGTCATGGTTGCTACATGAATGTTGACATTTGAAGTTTAAATTGACGAGTTTGATTTTATCATATTGGGTTATTTACTTAATTCTGTTCTTAATTATTTTGCTGAGTAGCTAACAATGACATACCATATATGAATCTAGAGTTTAACTCGAAAGTGGAAATTCTGGATTGCATATAGAATTAAATAGAGCAAGTTCTTAAACCCGGACATCGGGGAATAGATTCGCAATTAGGATAGAAATATACCTAATTGCCTTGCTTGGTTGAAATACAGGAAGTATAAATGCATTCTTGTTAGTCTTAATTCCATAGACATATAGGCATTAAGTAAGCTTGACTAGGCGAGTAAGAGCTCGACAGATTCTTATGAGTAATATCAACCCTGTCAATCAACAATCCAGATAAATCAATTAGTCATTTTAACCGAAGAATGCAACAAGATTGTTAGCTAGCCTATGACCCTAAAATACTCTCTCCTACTGATTTTTATTCAATTTGCTTAAGTGTTGTGGTTGATTTCTAGTTATTTCATTGCTTGATAGTCTCTTAGGTAGTAAATTAGTCACTTACATATTTTGTGAGAAATCTCTTGAATCAATAAGCTATTTGAGTTTGAATCAGTCAAAAGTTAATCATAAGTCTCCGTGGGAACGATACTCTACTCACTATTCTATTACTTGACGACCACATATATTTGCATGAGTGTGTTTGGTCGCAATAAGTTTTTGGCGCCGTTGCCGGGGACCTATAAATTAGCTACTTGTCTGAGTTAAACTTTTATTAGTTATTTGTTCAAGTTTTAATTTTCAATTTGCCTTGTTTGTGTTAATGCAGGCTCTTCTCTTGAATGCGGAGGAGTAGAAGCGCAAACAACCTCCTTCATCTTGATCCTGAATTTGAACGAACACTTCACAGAGTGAGGAGGGAAGTCGAAGTTAGAACTAGAATAGAAAGAGAGTTGGATATTGTAGTTCAACCACAACCAATAGAGATGGCAGATAATGAAGAGCGTCCGGTGATAGAAGCTGCAAGGCCAAATCGTACTAATATGACTCAGGCTATTGTGAAGCCTGATATCACGGGTCACTTTGAACTCAAACAGTACATGGTACAACTGATTCAGTCCACAGGGCAATATGTGGGTCTATCTCATGTAGACCCACAGAGGAACATTCAGAACTTCCTAGAAATTACGGACACTTACAATTATCCAAATGTTTCCAAGGACTACGTCAGGCTGACACTATTCCCCTTTTCACTGCTAGGGGAAGCCAAAGAATGGTTGCAAAAGGAGCCCGCGAACTCGATCCACACTTGGGATGATCTTGCAAGGAAATTCTTAATCAAGTTTTCCCCCACTAAGAAGACAAAGTCGCTGAGAAGCCAAATTCTTGGGTTCCAACAGGATGGCGAGACACTTCGTCAAGCTTGGGAAAGATACAAGAAACTACTCAGAGACTGCCCACATCACTGTCAAACTAATGAGGTATTGGGGCACACTTTTGTTGATAGGTTAGACGAGACATCAAAGATGAATCTTGATTCAGCTTGTGGGGGTAGTTCCTGCTCAACAACTTCACTGCTAATGATCATAATTGGCAAGGAGATGGGGAATCACGAAGAGCAATTAAACAGAAAGCAACTGATGTAATTGAGCTTGATGACCTCTCATCCATGAGAGCAGATATAGCAAAATTGGCAAATCAGATGAATAGAATGACAATGCACCGGACATAACAGATGCAACATGTATAACATATGTCTACTTGTTGCGAATTATGTGGTGACAGTCACACGAGTGTCATGTGCCCTACGAATCCTGAATCTATCTACTATGTGGGGCAAGAGAGCAAAGGTCCGATAAATCAGCATGTACAATATGGGAACACTTACAATCCAAATTGGAAGAATCATCCTAACTTCTCCTGGGATGGAAGTCAACCGACTCAGAATCATTATAGGCCCCAAGAAAGTTTTAATCAACCTTAGAAGCCACCCCAACAAGTAAAGTAGAGCACGGATGACTTGTTGAAGAATTGCTTGACAATCAACAACTCAGGACCAATTTCAGAAATCTTGAGAGACGAATGGGACAATTAGCGTCAAATCAAAATACCAAACCTGCAAACGCTCTTCCCAGTGATATAGAGAAAAACCTTCAAGTTAATGCAGTTACACTCAGAAATGGGAGGGAATTAGAAGAAGTGCCAAAGAAGAGAAAGGACAAGCCTATACCTGAGGGGGAGTTGATTCCTAAAGCAACACATGAGTCAAAGAAAGATGACACAAGTTCAGGGCCAGTGAATGCTGCAAGGCCGCCACCACCCTTCCCTCAAAGATTGTAGAAGAAGAATGATGATCGTATCTTCAACAAATTTCTCTCTATGTTGAGCTAGGTTCAATTGAATATTCCATTGGTAGATGTACTTCAAGAAATTCCAAAGTATGCTAAGTACATCAAAGATATAGTAGCTCACAAGAGGAGATTGAATGAATTTGAAACAGTCGCGCTTACTAAGGAGTGCACTTCAAGGGTCCAAAACAAGCTTCCTCAAAAGCTTAAGGACCCTGGCAGCTTCACCATCCCTGTGCGAATTGGTAATATCGATATGGGTCATGCTTTTTGTGATTTGGGGGCGAGCATAAATCTGATGCCTTTGTCTTTGTTCAAGTAATTGGGTCTGGGAGCTCCAAGACCAACCACTGTGATGTTGCAACTAGCGGATAGATCCATAGCCTACCCTGAAGGAGTGATTGAAGATGTGTTGCTGCAAATTGGGAAATTCATCTTCCCAGCTGACTTCATTATCCTAGATTATGAGGCTGATGAACAAGTTCCAATCATATTGGGATGACCTCTCATGGCTACAGGTGATGCAATTATTAAAGTGAGAGAGGGAAAAATGATTATGAGAGTGGACAACGAGGAAGCAGTTTTTAACGTCTATAAGGCAATCCAACTTCACCGCCATTATGAGGAGCTCTCTATGATATCTGTTGTGGAGGTAGATGAGCAACTTATCGACACGAGTGTATATCTAGACGATTCTCTAGAGAAAGCACTCATGTTGTTCGATATCTTGGAGATTGATGACGAGGTTGAGGATATGATGCATATACTAGATGCATCTTGTGCTTACATGCAGGGATTGAACCTCTTTGAGCCCCTAAATAGGCCAAGTGGGCCTCCTCCAAAGCCGTCGATTGAAGAAGCTCCAAAACTGGAACTTAAACCCTTGCCCCCCCACCTTCAATATGCTTATTTGGGTGGTTCTGATACTTTACCTGTTATTGTTTCTTCTGACTTGTCTAAATTGTAGGAAGAAAAGCTGTTGAGAGTGCTACGTGAGCACAAGCGAGCAATTGTGTGGACGATGTCTGACATTAGAGGCATTAGTTCAGCTTTCTGCATGCATAAAATCCTCATGGAGGAAGGGCACAAGCCAAATGTAGAGCAACAACGCCACCTAAATCCAATCATGAAAGAGGTGGTAAGAAAAGAAGTGATTAAGTGGCTTGACGCAGGTATTGTATTTCCAATCTGTGATAGCAAATGGGTAAGCCTCGTCCAATGTGTGTCTAAGAAAGGGGGGATGACTGTAGTGGTTAATGAAAATAATGACCTGATTCCCACAAGAACTATGACTCGATGGAGAATTTTCATAGATTACAGAAAATTAAATAATGCCACCCGAGAGGACTACTTTCCTCTCCCCTTTATTGATCAAATGCTTGATAGATTAGCCGGACAGGAATACTATTATTTCCTAGATGGCTATTCAAGGTATAATCAGATTGCTATAGCCCCAGAGGACCAAAATAAAACTACATTTACGTATCCCTATGGCACGTATGCCTTTAAGAGAATGCCCTTTGGTCTCTGTAATGCACCTGCGACTTTTCAAAGGTGTATGGTGGCTATTTTTACTGACATGGTTGAAATATTTGTAAAAGTATTCATGGATGACTTTTCTATTTTTGGGTGTTCTTTTGATAATTGTTTAATGAACCTTGATAAAGTGCTTGCTAGGTGTGAAGAGACAAACTTGGTGCTAAACTGGGAAAAGTGCCATTTCATGGTACGAGAAGGTATAGTCTTGGGGCACAAAGTGTCCAAAAATGGTTTGCAGGTGGACAAAGAAAATATGTAGGTGATTGAAAAATTGCCCCCACCGACATCTGTCAAGGGCATTCGCAGTTTCTTGGGCCATGCAGGTTTTTATCGTTGTTTCATTAAGGATTTTTCAAAAATTTCTTCTTCTCTATGCAGGCTTCTTGAGAAAGATATCCCATTCGAGTTTGATGATGCATGTCTGAAAGCATTTGAGGAGATGAAGGGAAGATTGGTGACTGTGCCAATTATCATTGCCCCAAATTGGGCGCAGCCATTTGAGTTGATGTGCAATGCGAGTGACATAGAAATCAGAGCTGTTCTGGGGTAGAGAAGGGAGAAAATTTATCACTCCATTTATTACGCAAGCAAAACTCTGAATCTAGCCTAAATCAACTACATTGTTACTGAAAAAGAGTTATTTGCAGTGGTGTGGGCGTTTGACAAGTTCAGATCCTATCTAGTGGGAACCAAAGTCATCGTCTACACAGATCACTCAACTATAAGGTATTTGTTTGAAAAGAGAGACGCCAAGCCAAGGCTAATTCGATGGGTCCTTCTCTTGCAAAAATTTGACTTAGAGATTCGAGATCGAAAAGGAACAGAGAATCATGGTTGATCACTTGTCCAGATTAGAAAATCGGAACCATGTAGCTGAGGGAGGGTCGATTAAAGAAACATTTCTGGATGAGCAGTTATTGGAAATAACATCGAGTGAAGCCCCGTGGTATGCAGATTACGTGAATTTTATTGCAAGTGGGGTGGCGCCACCAGAGTTGACACCCTATATTAGAAGAAGGTTTCTACATTATGTGAGGCTCTACATTTGGGATGAGCCATTCCTTTATAAGCAGTTTGGAGATCAGTTGGTACGAAGGTGTGTCCCTGAGGAGGAGATGAATGCAATATTGCATGACTGTTATGCTTCTCCATATGGAGGTCATCACGATGGGCATTGAACCACCCACAAAGTGCTACAATCGAGTTTCTATTGGCCAAAATTGTTGACACGCCTTTGTTAATAAGTGTGACAGGTGTCAAAGAACATGAACGATCACGAAGAAGCACGAGATGCCTTTGCAAAATATTCTAGCAGTGGAGCTCTTTGATGTTTGGGGGATTGATTTCATGGGACCGCACCCATACTCTAATGGTCACAGGTACATCTTGGTGGCAGTCGACTATGTGTCTAAGTGGGTGGAGGTGTTTGTCACGCCTAGAAATTGAGGAGCGCGACCGGCTCTCAACCGAGTAAACCCAGTCGAGCAAGCCTAATTTACATTAACCTCTCATCATTACTTATGTATGATTTACCATAACATAATAAGATCTTGACTTTCATATTAATTACACTTGGCTCAATGGACCATATTTTCTTTCTCGTGGTGGTTACACAACTCTATAAATAGCTGTAAATACTGGGAACATAAATACATGACAAAACTCAAATCTTTAATTACATGACCCACATTGTACATGGAGCTTCTATAACAATGGATATCTATATACATAAAATGAACTAGACCCAAACACCCACTAGAACTGTAGTGGGCTCACCATAAGCTGAGTAGTGAAGAAGTTCCCTATCAAAGATCCATATCATTCTGTAGAAATATACCTGCATCCATTAAAAGATGCAGCGCCCCCGGCAAAAGAGACATGAGTACATGTGGAATAGTACTTGTATGTAAGGCAATCAAAACAACATATGAAAATACGGTAACTCAAATAAGAGGCAAATAAAGTACATTAAGAAACTACGAAACATCCAATAAAATCACATTTCAAGTCTTATTATACTTGCATCATTATAACCTTCATTTAGGATCAACTGCGCCATATGAACTATACATGGAATACATGATATAATGTAATTGTAACAACATGTACAAACAATGCCAACAAAAGTGGCACCTTCCTCCCTTATTTTACACATATACATTTCGTAGACCGTCCTTAGTGTTAACATATCGTATTATACACATATGCGTTTCATAAACTGTTCACAACGTTCACTTACACAATACAAATACACCTATTCAAGGGTTTGAAAATGCAACATGAATATGATGAATCATGGTAACAATAAATGGGCTTAGATAGCCATTAACGTCAAGCAAATTTATTAAGAGTTTCCATTCAAATTTATCGATATTAAGTCGGGGATCCTTTATAACCACCCTCATACAAAGCGGTCCTACCGCCTCACCCCAACATATGCGGGTGGAGGTGTATCACGATACCACAACCTCTACACAAAGCGACCCTGCCACCTCACCCCCAATATATGCGGGTGGAGGTGTATCACCATATCACAATCCCAACACAAAGCGGTCATGCCGTCTCACCCCAATATATGCGGGTGGAGATGTATTCCACAATACCACAATCCTTACACAAAGCCGTCCTACCACCTCACCCCAATATATGCGGGTGTAGGTGTATTCCACAATACCACAATCCCTATAGAAAGTGGTCCTACCGCCTCACCCCAATATATGCAGGTGGAGGTGTATCACAATACCACAATCCCTACACAAAGCGGTCATGCCGCCTCCACCCAATATATGTGAGTGGAGGTGTATTCCACAATACCTCAATCCCTACACAAAGCGGTTTCACCGCCTTACCCCCATATATGCGGGTGGAGGTGTATCATAATACCCCAATCCCTACACAAAGTGGTCATGCCGCCTCACCCCAATATATGCGGATAGATGTGTATTCCACAATACCACAATCTCTACACAAAGCGGTCCTACCGCCTCACCCCAATATATGCGGGTGGAGGTGTATTCCACAATACCATAATCCCTACACAAAGCGGTCCTACCGCCTCACCCCAATATATGCGGGTGGAGGTGTATTCCACAATACCACATATAAACTCAAAGCGACATCGTTTGTCATTACATTTAACACCGTAATTACTCATATCATTGGAATACTTCATGTTCATGCCCATCATGGAGAAACACAACTCATTACATTAGCGCATGCATGGTAAATCAATAATTCGATTTCAATGGCACATGGGCCCAATTCCTTTTATTAAGGTTCATCATCATTTAACAAAGGACATCTCCCTTCCATCTCATTATTCACTCCCTTGACCTCTTGAGGTCATTATCTAGGTTCATAACTCTTGGGGACTTAATAATCGAAGTCATTTACATACATTATTTCATAAGCATATAACTATAGTTGAAACCATTGGGACATACAACACTTCGAAATTCTCATTTAGGCAACGATCACATTTCATGTTCATACTATCACTTACTTGTACTTGCCATGAATGATCATAGAACATTAAGAGCATTTAGAACATTTAGGAACATCGTAGTCTTTACTCGCAAGAACGTAGGGGCTTATAACACAATAGAAAAAAAAAGTAAAAATACGTACATCTCATAACCTTTCACACCCTATATCACTTAATACGTACTTTCAACCACTTACAACATTATTATTTCATTGGCTCTCTTGGCCATACATATGATTCTTCTTTCATGGCACAATGGCCGTATTTCATATTCCAGACTTTCATATCTTTCTTTTCATGAATCATCATCCTAAATATCAACATATACAATATTCCGGAAATCACGACTTTAGGTTCATTAGTAATGAAGACTTTAAACACAATGGATTTCTTTCCGAGAAATGGAGTAAAATGATTGGCAATCGAAGCACAAGTTAAAATCATAAACAAGTAACACATCGTTTCTTCTTGAATTACGTTTTCCCAAAAAGGACAATACACAATTTCCACTCACGAATATGTAAGAAAGAAAAACACATTGAAAATACTCACTAAACATAGCATTAGCTAAAATAGCCACATATGGGCATCACTTGAGTTCATAAGCTTTTAGGCTATTCTATTTTCAAAGTCAATTTTAGAATAGTTGAATCAAAGCTCCTTTCATAATCTTTCTCACATCATTTCATTTCATTGGCACCATTGGCCACAAGTATAACTTTCACTCTTGGCACGTTGGCCACACTTTGTATCCCCAATTCACTTATTTCACTTCCAACCATCTTTATAGGTTATCAACAATAAGACATTTCCAATCAAGACTTTAGGTACACATATGAGTAATTAAGAGTCTTAAGCTTATTGAGTTTTATCATACAATTTGGCATCATAACCTTTATTTGAAACACAACTCACAGATATAGCATTTTAATACACATATCATTCTTGAACACATTCCCAAAAGATAAAATAATGTGATAGGAACATTCAAAATATGTTTTTAATATATAAATCCCGACACTTTGCTTATTTGGGATATTCAAATTTATTGGGAACAACCCGAAATATAGAATAAGGAACTTGAGACATCCATACTTGAAACATACGGGAACATCATTGAATTCAATTCTAAGAAGGAAGTTTAGCCAACATACCTCGCTTTGAGCTTTCCTTAAATTACTATAACGTTCTGAAAATTCTAGCAATCCTAATCTATTTTGAGACATAACAAAATTGAAACATAATTAGGAAGATATCCATGGTCTCAGCTCATTTGAGCATTTTATCAAACACTAGGTGTGCAAATTTAACTACAAGGTTCTCCTTCAAGATTTCCTTCACTCCACAGCCCAATCTTTACTTATTTGAGCTCAACAATCTTCCCACAAACCTTATTAGTACAAGCATGTATAAATAATACTCTTACACCCAAGAATTATACTCCCAATCAACCATCTTTTACCCAAATTCGAAATTAAAAACTAGGGTATGGAACCTTACCTCTTAGATGAAGATCTTGTGAGATTTCCTTGTTGGATTTCAAAGCTTGGGCAAGATCTTGATGAAAAAAATACTTCATCTACTTTCTCTCTCTAGAACACTCTCACTTCTCTCTAAAAAACCTCAGATGATTGCCCCAAAATAAGCCCCAAAGCCTATTTATCAAAATGGGGTCGGGTTATGAAAATAGAAAAATTAACCCTCCGAAAGCATATCTGCGGTCGCATAATGGACCGCAGAATGGCTATGCGGGTCGCAAAATGCACCGCAAAATCGGCGCCAAAAACTGAGCTCTACTGGTCCATTCTGTGACCAGTTTGCGGTCGCATAAGCACTTTCGCGATCTCATAATTATTCTGCGATCGCAGAATTGGTCGCAGAATCTCATTTTTTCAGCCATTGGTAATTTGATCATACTTTCTTGTAGGAGTGTCCAAATGACAAACGGTTTGAAGTGTTGGAAACTAGACTCAAAGGGCTTTAATTTAATAGGTATATCATCTCCTAAGTAGTTATAGTTTAGTAGTAGCATGCGTTCGAAGTAGGATCTTGTGCGAACTCACTTGAAGCTTTATCCCATCATAAAATTTTCAACTTGACTTAGCCTTGGTGTTCTTCTTAGACCATAAACCATTCTTAATGCACATCATACATATATTATCATGATAAATTGATATCATTCATATAATAGTCCTTGTCTACACACAAAATAATATAATTAGCGCACATCAACTTTTTTAATAGCGCTTAAGTACTTTGAAATTTTTCGGGGTGTTACAATGTTACATTTCGCATTTTCGTACGTTAAAGTTTTGACGTAAGTTAATCGACGTAGACTCGGGAATGAGATTATTTTTGAGGTTATAAGTATTTATGCTATTTATAACATTCCGAGATATCCTATTAACGTATTTTTTATGCATTTTATTTATTTATACATGTACATTGACCCATGACCAGATGACATTATATACGCGTATATTATATATATATGGGATATGGGAAAAGGTTACGGCGTTATATACGCACCACCACCTGATCAGCTGGTATATATTAATGATTTTGCCCACAGTGGCCGAGATGATATGACGGGATGTCCTCAGAGGCTTGATGATGTTATGTACACCTATACCTATGCATGATACGACATTTATACGCACGTGCATTATATTATAAATGTTTCAGGATTCACAAAGTTATTTAGACTTACAGGTGGAATTCTTTACTCCATATTTCATCTATGTCTTTATGTACTGATTTTCATGCCTTACATACTCAGTACATTATTCTTACTGACATCCCTTTTGCCTGGGGAATGTGTGTTTCATGCCCGCAGGTGCAGGTAGACAAGCTGATGGTCCCCCTTTTAGGATCCTTGATCAACGAGAGTTGGTGTGCTCCACTTGATCAGGAGCTATTATTAGGTTTGGTACGCTACTTTTGTATGTAGATATGGGTACGACGGGCCCAGTCCCGTCCTTTATACAGTTGTACACTCTATTAGAGGTCTATAGACAATCATATATAGTTGGATAGTATGCGACCTTGTCGGCTTCCAGTTTTGAGGTATATAGTTGTCTATAGCAGCCTTGTCAGCTCGCCCTACGTATATACGCATATATATATATATATATATATATATATATATATATATATATATATATATATATCTTTTGGACATGTTTTCCTCATGTATGTTATTCACGTGCTTCAGCAGTTTAATAGCAGATGTTATTCATGACCTACCCTTAATTCATGTTTATATCTTAGATGCATACTTAGGGGTGTTCGACAGGTAGGACTTGGGCACTCGTCATGGATCATCGGTTTGGGTCGTGACAAAAGTGGTATCCGAGCAGTTCTGTCCTAGGGTTGTCTACAGACCATGTCAAGTAGAGTCTTGTTTATGAGTGTGTTGTGCACCACACTTATAGACAGGAGGCTACAAGACATATAGGATATTATCCTCCCTTATTATCTTAGATCATGCGATATAAGAATTCATTTTCCTAACAATGTGTTATGCTTTCAGCGATGCCGAAGAAGGCTACAGCCACCCATAAGGGCAAGTCCGTGGCTGATGAGACTGCTAGTCAAGCTCCACGAGTTACCAAGGCTTGGGGAGAGTCTCATAGTGAGATTCCATCTCAGACTTCACATACCCCACCCTCTCCAGAGGAGCTCCGAGGGGCACCAGCTCCAGCGCCCGCCCCTGTACGTCCAGCTCCTCAGCCAGGTGCACCGGGTCAGGAGATGAGAGAGGCTATTCAGCTATTAACTCGATTAGTAGCCGCACAGGCTCGGCATCAGGAAGTAGGTATTGGTCATGCAGATAGGGCCATCAGTGCGAGGGTTCGTGATTTCATTAATTTAGACCCTTCGGTATTCACTGGAGCAGATCCAAACGGGGACCCTCAGGTATTTATCGATAGGATGCAAAGGTTTTGAGGGTAATGAAGGCCACTGCGATTAAGTCAGTTGAGCTAGCTTCCTATAGACTTCAAGATGTTGCAGTTAATTGGTACAAGTCTTGGGAGTTGTCCAGAGGTGAGGATGCCCCTCCAGCCGTATGGCAGGAGTTTACAGAGGCTTTTCTTCATTATTATCTGCAGCCAGATCTTAGAAGGGCTAGAGTTGATAGGTTCTTGACCCTTCGGCAGGGTAATATGAGTGTTCGGGAGTACAACCTTGAGTTTGATTCGTTGGCCAGGTATGCTCCCACTATTTTAGCTAAGATGGAGGATTGGGTTCACCGATTCGTGATGGGGTTGGAGCCGCACCTGCTTAATGACTGTATGTCGGTCTCACATCTACCAGGCATGGATATTTCTCGTATTCTGGCATACGCTCAAGGTGTAGAGCAGCGTAAGCAGAAGCAGACCGATCGTAAGCATGATATGGGCCAGAGTAAGAGAGCGAGATCTTCGGGTCCTTCTGGTGAGTTTCGAGGTGGTCACAGACAATAATACACGAGGTATCCAGCCCAGCCATCGGCTAGTGCACACCCTCAGTTTGCCGATAGGAGATTTGATCGTTCCACATATTCAGGGCCTAGTCGGAATTCCAAGGCCTCAAGTTCTCAGTATAGGGGTGAGTCAAGTTAGATGAGGCCACCCTTGCCAAGATGTGCTCAGTGTGGTAAGCAGCATGTCGGGAAGTGCCGTAAATGGTTGGGTGTTTGTTATACTTGTGGTTATCTAGGCCACGTTATGAGAGATTGTCCGACGAGAGGTGGTACAAGCATAGTTCAGCCAGCGGGATCTGTAGTTGGTTCGTCATCATCAGTACGCCCCCTAGGCAAGGTTCACAAGCACCAATCGGTCGTGGTAGAGGCAGAGGTGGAGCATCTAGCTCGAGCGGTCCTCAGAACCACATATATGCATTAGCAAGACGACAGGATCAGGAGTTATTGCCTGATGTTGTTACACGTATATTATTAGTCTCCTCATATAATGTATATGCTCTGATTGACCCAGGTTCCACCTTATCATATGTTACTCCGTTGGTTGCTAGTAAGTTTGGAATAAAACCTGAGTTGGTTAAACCTTATGAGGTATCCACACCTGATGGGGATCCAGTGATAGTTAGGCGGGTATATAGAGGTTGTATAGTAGTAGTTCATAGTCGATCTACAGTAGCAGACCTAATCGAGTTAGATATGGTATAATTTGATATTATAATGGGTATGGATTGGTTGGCTTCTTGTTATGCCAATGTTGATTGTAGATCAAAGATGGTCCGATTCCAATTTCTAGGGGAGCCTGTTTTGGAGTGGAAAGGTAATACGGCATCGCCGAGAGGCAGATTTATTTCATATCTCAAGGCAAGGAAGATGATCAGAAAGGGCTATATTTATCACTTAGTTCGGATACAGGATGTGAAAGTCGAGTTACCAACCATTCAAACTATCCCTGCGGTTAATGAGTTTCCCGATGAGCTTCTGGGTCTTTTGCCAGAGCGAGAAATTGAGTTTGCTATTGACCTATTACCGGATACTCAGCCAATATCTATTCCTCCCTATAGAATGGCACCTGCAGAGCTGAGAGAGTTGAAGGACTAACTAAGGGACTTGCTTGAAAAAGGCTTTATTAGACCCAGTACATCACCATGGGGAGCACCTATGTTATTTGTAAGGAAGAAAAATGGTTCCTTGCAGATGTGTATTGATTATAGACAGTTGAATAAGGTGACGATCAAGAATAAGTATCCACTTTCGAGGATTGATGATTTATTTGATCAGTTGCAAGGTGCCAAGTATTTCTCGAAGATAAACCTGAGGTCAAGGTACCATCAGGTAAGGGTTAAGGAGAAGGGTATTCCGAAGACAGCATTTAGGACCAGATACGGGCACTTTGAGTTTCATGTTATGTCATTCGGTTTGACTAATGCCCCAACAGTATTCATGGACTTGATGAATCGAGTGTTCAGACCCTTTCTAGATCTATTCGTGATTGTATTTATCGATGATATATTGGTGTATTCTCGTTCAGAGACTGAGCATGCAGATCATTTATGTACTGTGCTCAAAGTTCTACAAAAAGGGAAGTTGTATGCAAAATTCTCTAAATGTGAATTCTTGTTAAATTCTGTAGCTTTCCTTGGACATATTTTTTCATGTGAGGGTATCCGGGTTGATACCCAAAAGATTTAGGCGGTGAAGACATGGCCTAGACCCATGACACTGACGGAGGTTCGTAGCTTCCTCGGTTTGGCTGGTTATTGCAAGAGATTTGTAGAGGGATTTTCTTCTCTTTCAAAAATATTGGCAAAGTTGAGTCAGAAGGGAGCTAAGTTCTAATGGACTGATGCTTGCGAGCGGAGTTTTCAAGCATTGAAGGATAGATTAACTTTAGCACCGATTCTAACGCTCCTAGGAGGGACCGATGGTTATGCTATCTGTTGTGACGCTTCGAGCGTTGGATTGGGTTGTGTACTGATGCGTCATGGTAAGGTTGTAGCTTATGCTTCTAGACAACTAAGAAAGCACGAGAAGAATTACCCGACCCACGATCTAGATTTAGCCGCGGTGATTCATGCACTAAAGATGTGAAGGCACTATTTGCATGGCATTCATGTTGATATCTATATGGATCATAAGAGCCTTTAGTATATCTTCAAGCAAAAGGAATTGAATTTATGTCAAAGGATATGGATGGAGTTACAGAAAGACTATGACATTGATATTTTATACCATCTAGGGAAGGCGAATGTAGTAGCTGATGCCCTCAGCCGTAGGTCTATAGATAGCATGCCATATTTACAACCAGAGAAGAGTGGGATAACCCATGACATTCATCAGGTAGCTAGTCTTGGAGTTTAATTACTGGACTCAGGTAATACTAGAATTACTATTCAGGACACGACAACATCCTCTTTAGTAACTGAAGTGAAGGAACGCCAGTACGAGGATCCTGTGTTAGCTCATTATAGGGATAAAACCCCTCAGAAGGAGAAGACACCATTTGAGATTTTAGAAGATGGGATCCTCAGATATCGAGGATGATTATGTGTCCCTAATGTTGCGGGGCTGCATCAGCAGGTTAAGGGAGAAACTCACTATTCTCGTAACTCTATCCATCCAGGAGTAACAAAAATGTATCATGATATCATGTAAATATATTGGTGGGACGGAATGAAAAAGGATATAGCGGAGTTTGTTGCTCAGTGCCCTAACTGTCAGTAGGTTAAGATTGAGCATCAAAAACCCGGTGAATTATTGCAGGCTATAGAGATTCCAACTTGGAAGTGGGAAGTAATCAATATGGATTTCATCGTAGGTTTACCTTGTACCCAGTATAAGTTCGATTCTATATGGGTGATTGTTGATAGACTTACAAAATCAGCCCATTTTCTGCCCGTTAGGACTACATATTCCGCAGAGGATTATGCAAGGCTTTAAATTAAGGAGATAGTATGACTTCATGGTGTCCCTATATCTATTATCTCGGATAGAGGTGATCAGTTTACAGCTAATTTCTGGAGGTCCTTCCAAAAAGGATTGGGGACTCAGGTAAGTCTTTGTACAACATTTCATCCCCAGACAGACGGACAGGCTGAGCATACTATTCAGACACTTGAGGATATGTTACGGGCTTGTGTGATAAACTTCAAGGGTAGCTGGGATGATCATCCGCCGCTTATTGAGTTCGCGTATAATAATAACTATCATTCCAGTATTCAGATGGCTCCATATGAAACTCTTTATGGACGGAAGTATAGGTCGCCTATATGATGGTTCGATATTGGGGAAACTGAGTTAGTAGGACCAGAGTTGGTACAACAAGCAATCAAGAAGATTAAGCTTATACAGGGAAGGCTATTAATAACTCAAAGCCGTCAGAAGTCTTATGCGGATAATTGACAACGAGACTTGGAGTTTCAAGTTGACGATTGGGTATTCCTAAAGGTATCACCGATGAAAGGCGTTATGAGGTTTAGTAAGAAAGGAAAACATAGCCCTCGGTACATTGGACCCTATAAGATCATACGCAAGGTACGCCAGGTAGCATATGAGTTAGACTTGCCTTCTGACTTGGAGTCTGTCCATCTAGTCTTTCATGTGTCTATGCTTCGTAAATGCATCAGAGATCCATTTAGAATCGTGTCAGTTGATTATTTTCAGGTCACAGAGCAACTATCATATGAGGAAACTTCCATTGCTATACTAGATAGACAGGTTCGGAGATTGAGGACTAAAGACGTAGCTTAGGTGAAAGTACTTTGGTGAAACAATAATGTGGAAGAAATGACTTGGGAAGCCGAAGAAGACATGAAGTCTAGGTATCCTCACTTGTTTCCTCTTCCAGAGAAGGATCCAACTGAGACATCACAGCCTTAAGGTACGAGTGTGGATTCTTGTGTTAATTATTTTCATTCGTCGTGTGTGGCCATTGTCGTGATTGATGATTGTTGCAATATGTGGCATTGCATTATTGAATTTTCTACAAGAAGGGTTGATAGTAGTACTGTTACAAAGGTGACTCTACCAAAATTTATATAGATCCCGAGGATTTAAACATTCGAGGATGAATGTTTATAAGGGGGAAGGATGTTACATTTCGTATTTTTGTACGTTAAAGTTTCGTCATAAGTTAATCGATGTAGACTCAGGAATGAGATTATTTTTGAGGTTATAGGCATTTATGCTATTTATAACATGCGATAAGTAAGTGTCGTGAAGGTTAGAGGGTAAACGAATCAAAGAAAATTAGTTTCGTTGAAGGTTGTCAATTTGGGATAAAATACGGTCCGAGCTATAACACCTGGTATTTGTGCACTAGTGTCATACAAGGTACCACAGGACCATGATAGTAAGGTGTATAAAGTATGTTAAAAATGAGTAGTATTTTAAGTAATTTGGAATAATTCTTAATTATGTTGATAATTGGATAATCATTAATTTGAGTGGGAGATTAGCTAATTAATTAAGATATTTGGATAAGCCTAATGAACATCAACGTGGAAGCCAAGTACCTTAGATAAATGTGGCTCTTAAAATCATTTAATAAGGTGGCACACTTAGAGGATTATGTGTCTAAATCATCAAAAAAAGTGGGTCCCATAACCTAAAATTTTAAGACATCTTCCTACATTTTTAAGGGGGGTGTTTGTGCTAAGTAACAGATGAATTCCCAAATGAATTCATATGAAATTTCATAACTCTATAGCAGCGTGAGATTCAATTCTAAGAGAGCACGACACAATCTTTCTCAAGAATATCGTACGGATTTTTCCCTACTCCGATCCGCCGTTACGTGTTTTTCGCAAAAGACGTGTGTTAGAGGGATTGTTAAGAGAATCGACTCAGGTATGTTAAGGTTATCCTTTCTTTCTTTTTGGTATGATTCATACGATACAAACTAAACGAGCAAACGCACAGCTTTCATAAATGACTTTATTCATAGAAGAACTAGGGGCTCCTATGTTCTTGATTCCCCATGTGAATTATTATTATATTTTCTGTTCATGGGTCTCAGAAAAATACGTAGTTGATAAAGTTTATCCAAAAGGCATATTGATCTTATGACATTCCGAGAAATCTTATTAACGTATTTCTTATGTATTTCATTCATTTATACATGTGCATTGACCCATGACCAGATGGTATTCTATATGCGTATATTATATGTATATGGGATATGGAAAAAGGTTACGTCATTATATACGCACCACCACCTGATCAGCTGGTATATGTTGATGATTTTGCTCACAGTGGCCGAGATGATATGACGGGATGTCCTCAGAGGCTTGATAATGTTATGTACACCTATACCTATGCATGATACGACATTTATATGCACGTGCATTACATTATAAATGTTTCAGGATTCACAAAGTTATTTAGACTTACAAGTGGAATTCTTTACTCTATGTTTCATCTATGTCTTTATGAACTGATTTTCATGCCTCACATACTCGGTACATTATTCGAACTGACGCCCCTTTTGCCTGGGGGCGCTGCGTTTCATGCCCGCAGGTGCAGGTAGACAAGCTGACGGTCCCCCTTTTAGGATCCTTGATCAGCGAGAGTTGGTGTGCTCCACTTGATCCGGAGCTGTTATTAGTTTTGGTACGCGATATTTGTATGTAGATATGGGTACAACGGGGCCCAGTCCCGTCCTTTATACAGTTGCACACTCTATTATAGGTCTGTAGACAGTCATGTATAGTTGGATAGTATGTGGCCTTGTCGGCTTCCAGTTTTGGATATATAGTTGTCCATCACAGCCTTGTTGGCTCGCCCTACCGTATTCCGCATGTATATGTATATATGTCTTTTGGACATGTTTTCCTCACGTATGTTATTCACGTGCTTCAGCAGTTTAATGGCATATGTTATTCATGACCTACCCTTAATTCATGTTTATATCTTAGACGTATGCTTAAGGGTGTTCGACAGGTAGGACTCGGGCACTTGTCATGGCCCATCGGTTTGGGTCGTGACAGGAGGACATTGCTCTTCCTACTAATGACGCAAAGGTAGTGGCAAACTTTGTAAAGAAGCACATCTTCACACGCTTTGGGACTCCAAGAGTGTTGATAAGTGACAGAGGAACTCACCTCTGTAATAAATTGTTGAATAATGTTGTAGAAAAGTATAGAGTTAAGCACAATGTTGCCACCGCCTATCACCCCCAAATGAGTGGTCAAGTGGAAGTGTCAAATAGAGAGGTGAAGCAGATTCTGGAGAAAACAGTAAGTTGAAATAGAAAGGACTGTGCCGGAAAGCTGGACGATGCATTATGGGAATATCGAACTGCATACAAGAACCCCATAGGTATTTTTTCGTATAAGTTGGTTTATGGGAAGGCATGCCACTTGCCCATCGAGCTTGAACATAAAGCCTATTGGGCGATTAAAAAGCTAAATATGGATATGGACTTAACCGGCGAGAAGATGTTGTTACAACTCAACGAGCTTGATGAGTTTTGATTGCACGCGTACGAAAATGCCAAATTGTATAAATAGAAGAGCAAGAGGTGGCATGACAAGCATATCCATCATTGCGAGTTTTATCAGGTTAAGAAGTTCTCTTGTTTAATTTGAGGTTGAAGCTTTTCCCCGGAAATCTTAAGTCTTGATGGGCAGGTCCTTTCGTTGTGGCAAGTGTGAGGCCTCATGGAGCGGTGAAATTATGTGATAAGAGCTCAAGTGGTACCTTCTTAGTAAATGGGCAGAGAGTAAGACATTATTTGGGGGGGGGGGAGGGGGTGACATTGCACGTCACAAGACCTCGGTGGCCTTGGCTGATGCTTGAAAACGTGTTGAGTCGTCAGGCGCTTGTTGGAAGGCAACCCAATTTTTAACGCTTTCGTAGCTTAGCTTTTTGTTTTCTTTTAGTCAGAGTAGACTAGTTTTTTTGTTGTTTTCTTTGTAGTTATTGATATCACAGGCGGGAATGGTGTGGGGTGTGTATAATGTATTTATTGAATGCTCCGGTTAAGGATTGTTTATATTTTAAAAAAAAATTGCGAACAGGTGCCCAGGCCAGCGCCCTACGCTGCCTGGGGTGCACTTTACAGAAACATCACAACCCCAGCGCCAAGCCCAGCGTGGGGCGCTGGGCTGGGGAGTCAGGTAAGGTAAATGTTTTTTTTATATGTTCATTTGATTTGTTTGTAATTTGTTTAGATAACCCGACCCAATTACCCATACACACACACACAAAATCACCCATAAACAATTACCCAAACCCCCAACCAAATTAAATTAACTCTAACCCAAACTCTTCTCTCTCTCACAGTAACCCCCTCCCCCTCCCCCGTGCTGCTCTTCTCTCTTCTGCCTTTTTTGTCTCTCATGTTCACAAAGTTCTCAAAACTTTGTTGTTCACTTTCTTCTCAAGACTAAAAGGTATGTTCCTCATCCCCTTCTTCTCTTGTATATTGTGAATATTTATGGGTTGTCATGACCTCCATTCTCAAAAGACCCCCAATCCTCTAGGTCTCTTTGACATGTTTTATTGTTATGGTGGGTGATCCTATTGTGCACGAAATTAGTTGTCAATATTGGTTGTGAAGTTGTATTTGAAGTAGTAAACTACAATTCCCTCTACTTTATTTGAATTTGGAAGGGTCACCTTGCTCCACCATTATTGAAATAAGAGAAGCAAAATTGATGCCCACAAGGTGTTTGCTAAAATGCCTAAAAGAGTGAATTGAACACCGGTAAATTCTGAGTAGCCGAGTGTAGTTGTATATGATGTTGGGCGAAGTGTAGGGTGTTTGGGGGGTAGTGTATCTTGTTGTAAACTAGTGTAAGTAGTAGTTAGTGTACTATATTAGTGTAGTAATGTGAATTTAAGCATTGCTTGCTTGCACTACGGTTAAGTTATGGCCATGTTCGACTACTTGAATTGTGGCATGGGAAAGTCTTGAGTACCTATCGCCTTGTGATGAAACACTGGTGCACTTGAACCGCTCTTGTGAGTAGATTATACATAGCCTCCGGTTTTAAGTGTGGGGTCATCTTGGCTTCTCACAATGACCTTGGGCGAAGTTCTTGATCCATTCTCACATTTGAGTTTGTCGTGTGTAGGTTGCTATGGCTCGTGACAATGTCGCAAAAGGCAAAAGGGTGGGAAAGTCCTCCTCTACTACCCCCCCCCCCAAAAAAAATGCAAGAAAGGTGAGGGATCTTCTAGGCAGGCTAAGGGGAAACAAGTTACCGAAAGATCACAGAAGGAACCTTTGCAACCGAGGCCTCGTTTGAAATTAGTCATTGATGCTGCTATCGCATGGCATAGGGACTTTGTGCCATATGGGCGGTACGTCTCCGAAATGGGGATCAATGTGAAAGCTCTAGAAAGAAATTTCCTGGATGTGCTTGCCCGGTTGGTAGAGATGAAGATGGAGAAACTCATAGAATGCCCGGGTCCTGCGAATTTGAGCATGGTGCACGAGCTATACGCCAATTGGAACGCAAACTTGTTCCAATCATGTGTCCGAGGGAAGGATATACCACTAGATAGGAGATCCTTGTGTGAATTTTTAGGAGTTGATAACCCGAATCCACGGTGTTACACCCTGTGCGTCCCAAGGTGACGTAATGAATATGAGACTTGTTAATCATGACTTAAATTAATTTAAAGTCATAATATGTCTATATATGATATTTGGATAGAAAATATAAAGTTTGGGAAAAATCGCATTAAAGTTGCGGAAAAACCGACTAAGGATTTACCCTGTAACAAAGCTTTTTGAGCAATACATTTCGTGTGTTATATGGGGTCTTTTTAGGACATATTATATAAAAAATTGAAGGTCTTTGAATTTAGTTTCCAACGCTCTTAACCATTAGTTCATACGACGTCCGAATAAAAAGATATATGTCTGAAGAAGGGCCAATAGGAGGGTGCCAAATAGCACCTTTTTGACTTTTAAAAAAACGGAATATTTACATCCCTTATCTCGCCTCTTTTTTCCAGAGAGCACGACCAAATAACACCCCTAACCTAACCCTTAATCTATCTACAAGGGCTTCAAATAAGATTATCATCCCCGACACGAAATCAAGAAGCGATAACATTAAAACGATCCCTACGACATAAGTATCGCTATATCGCCTCTCTTTTGCTTTGTAGTTTGAGTTTTGGAATGTATTTAATAGTTAAACAAATGCCTACTTTCTGTATTTAATATTTTAAATATCAAAAAAGGTTGATAAATTCGTTTCCTAATAGCTAGAACTCACGGGACGGTGATCGAAAGCTGTGAGTTCGAGTTATTTGACTTGTAGTGGACTGTTTTGTGGGCTGTTTCATGTTGCTTTTGGGCTGTCTATTTTGCTACCATTTAATGGAGTTTTTAAGGAGAAATAGTGTGGAGAAACACCACATAATGGCGAAATGGTGGATTAGTCGTTCTTTGTAACATTTTCGGGGTGTTTGATACTACTATTGTTGTCGTTTTGGGTATGAAGTGATTGGGGTGTGTTGGGATGTTGTAAGCTATATATAACATGGATTTCGACTTGAATCCACTATAGTAGGTAGTTATATTGTGTTATTTCATGTGCTTAAGGTTATCTTGATGTTGATTTAGTTAAATGGATGGACTAAACATGAACTAGTGAATAAAGTTGCTAATTGAGGATAGTTGGAGTTGTGGATTATTTTTTTTGTTATAAATATATGGTATAAGGCTGGAATCATTGATGAATGACTTTATTATCATATTAACGATACTGTTAAGTTAAGTAAGAAGTCTATAAGGGGTGATATGGGAAATACGGGTTTCAATCGGAGCTTGCCGCTCGTCGTGAAGTAGTTGTGACTTGTTGTTGTTATATGGTTTCTTGTTATAGATAATTATGTATTGTTGGATTGCTCTTGTCATTGTTATTGGTATATGGTATTGTAGGAGGCTCTTGTTACAGGGGATATGCTGCCCAAATTTACATAAACGAGCTACTAGTTTAAGTTGCGGACTTAGTCTTTACTCAACACTGATTTTGAATCTCTTTATGCTATGGTAGATTGAGTTGAGTTGTTTGAAGAATTGCTTGGAAGGTATTAAGGACTCAATGAAACTAAGGTATGTTAAGGCTATTCCTTTTTTTCCTTTTGGCATGATCCATACGATACAAATGAAATGAGCCAACGCGCAAATTTCATAAATGCTTCTATTCATAGAAGCACTAGGAGTGCCTATGTTATTGATTCCCCATGTGTCCTATTATTATATCTTATATTCATGGGTCTAAAAAAAATATGTAAGTTGATAAAGTTTATCCGAGAGATCTTATTGACTTACTTCATTATGCATTGCATTCATTTATACATGTACATTGACCCATGACTAGATGGCGTTATATACACATATATTATATGTATATGGGATATGAGAATATGTTATGACGTTATATACGCACAACTACCTGATCAGCTGGTATACGTTTATGATTTCGCCCACAGAGGCTGAGATGATATGATGGGATGCCCTCAAAGGCTTGATGATGTTATGTATGCATATACCTATGCATGATATGACATTTATACGCATACGCATGACATTATAAGTATTTTCATGATTCACAGAGCTATTCAGACTTACAGGTTGAGTTCTTAACTCCATGTTTCTTTCATGCCTTTTATATACTGGTTTTTATGCCTTACATACTCGATACATTATTTGTACTGACGCCCCTATTGCCTGGGGGCCTGCGTTTCATGCTCGCAGGTGCAGGTTAACAAGCTGACGATCTCCCTCCTTAGGATCCTAACTTATCAAGAATTGGTGTGCTCCATTTGATCCGGAGCTGCTATTGGGTTTTGGTACGATACTTTTGTATACATATAAGGGTATGACGGGGCCCAGTCCCGTCCTTTATACAGTTTTACACTTTATTAGAGGTCTATAGACAGTCATGTATAGTTGGATAGTATGTGGTCTTGTCGGCTCGCCCTACTGTATTCCGCATGTATATGTATATATGTCTTTTGAGTATGTCTTCTCACGTATGTTATTCACACGATTCAGCAGTTTAGGGGAAAATGTTATGCATGACCTATACTTATTTTATGTTTATATCTTTAGACGTATGCTTAGGGGTGTTCGGTAGGTAGAACTCAGGCACTCGTCACAACCCATCGGTTTGGGTCATGACAAAAGTTGTATCAGAGCAGTTCCATCCTAGGGTTGTCTGCAGACCGTGTCTAGTAGAGTCTTGTTTATGAGTGTGTTATGCACCACACTTATAAACAGGAGGCTGCAGGACATATAGGATGTTACCCTCCCTTCTTATCTTAGATCGTGCGATATTAGAATTCATTTTCCTAACGATATGTTATGTTTTCAGTGATGCCCAAGAAGGCTACAACCGCTCAAAAGGGCAAGTCCGTGGATGGTGAGACTACAAGTCGAGCGCCATGAGTTACCAGGGCTCAGGGAGAGTCACAGAGTGGGACTCCATCTCAGACTTCACATACCCTACCCTCTCAGGAGGAGATCCGAGGGGCACCAGCTCCAGCGCCAGCCCCAGTACCCCCAGTTCCCCAGCCATATGCACCGGGTCAGGAGATGAGAGATGTTATTCAGCTATTGAATCGATTAGTGGCCGCACAAGCTCGATGCCAGGAGGTAGGTATCGGTCATGCAGATAGGGCCATCAGTGCGAGGGTTCGAGATTTCATTAATTTGGACCCTCACGTATTCATTGGAGCAGATCCAAACGAGGACCCTCATGTATTTATTGATAGGATGCAGAGAACTTTGAGGTTAATAAAGGCCACTGCGACTGAGTCAGTTGAGCTAGCTTCTTGTAGACTTTGGGATGTTGCAGTTAATTGGTACGAGTCTTGGGAGTTGTCCAGAGTTGAGGATGCCCCTCCAGCAGTATGGCAAAAATTTACAGAGGCTTTTCTTAGTCATTATTTGCCACCGGAGCTTAGACGGGCCAGAGTTAATAGGTTCTTGACCCTTCGGCAGGGTAATATGAGTGTTCGGGAGTACAACCTTCAGTTTGATTCTTTGGCTAGGTATGCTCCCACTATTGTAGATAAGATGGAGGATCGGGTTCACCGGTTCGTTATGGGGTTGGAGCCGCACCTGCTTAATGACTGTATGCCGGTCTTACTTCAGCTAGGCATAGATATTATTCGTATTCAGGCATACGCTCAGGGTGTAGAGGAGCATAAGCAGAGGGCCGATCGTGAGCATGATAGGGGCCAGAGTAAGAGAGCGAGATCTTCGGGTCCTTCTGGTGAGTTTCGAGGTGGTCATAGACAATAATACCCGAGGTATCCAGCCCAGCCATCGGCTAGTGCACCCCCTCAGTTTGCCGGTAGGAGATTTGATCGTTCCACATATTCAGGGCCCAGTCAGAGTTCCAGGGCCTTTAGTTCTCAGTATAGGGGTGAGTCAAGTCAGATGAGACAACCCTTGCCACGATGTGCTCAGTGTGGTAAGCAGCATGTTGGGCAGTGCCTTGTAGGGTTGGGTGTTTGTTATACTTGTGGTTATCCAGCCACGTTATAAGAGATTGTACGATGAGAGGTGGTGCAGGTATAGTTCAGCCAGTGAGATCTGTAGCCAGTTTGCCATCATCAGTCCGTCCCCCTGGGCAAGGTTCACAAGCACCAATCGGTCGTGGTAGAGGCATAAGTGGAGCATCTAGCTCGAGTGGTCCTCAGAACCGTATTTATGCATTAGATGGTCAACAGGATCATGAGTCATCACCTGATGTTATTACAGGTATATTATCAGTCTCCTTATATGATGTATATGCATTGATTGATCTAGGTTCCACCTTATCGTACGTCACTCTGTTGGTTGCTAGTAAGTTTGGGATAGAACCTGAGTTGATTGAACCTTTTGAGGTGTCTACACCTATTGGGGATCCAGTGATAGCTAGACGGGTATATAAAGACTGTATAGTAGTAGTTCATAGTCGTTCTACAGCAACAGACCTGATAGAGTTAGATATGGTATAATTTAATGTTATAATGGGTATGTATTGGTTGGCTTCTTGTTATGATAACGTTAATTGTAGATCAAAGATGGTTCGGTTCCAGTTTTCAGGGAGCCAATTCTGGAGTGGAAAGGTAATACTGCATCGCCAAGAGGTAGGTTTATTTCCTATCTCAAGGCAAGGAAGATGATCACAAAGGGCTATATTTATCACTTAGTTCGGGTACAGGATGTGAAAGCAGAGTCACCGACCCTTCAGTTTATCCCGGTGGTTAATGAGTTTCCCGATATTTTTCCAGATGAGCTTCCAGGCCTTCCGCCAAAGTGGGAGATTGAGTTTGCTATTGACACATTCCCAGATACCCAACCGATATCTATTCCTCCGTATAGAATGGCACCTGCAGAGCTGAGAAAGTTGAAAGAACAATTGAGGGATTTGCTTGAAAAAGGCTTTATCAGACCCAGTACATCACCGTGGGTAGCACCTGTATTATTTGTAAGAAAGAAAGATGGTTCCTTGCGGATGTGTATTGATTATAGGCAGTTGAATAAAGTGACAATCAAGAATAAGTACCCGCTCCGGATAGTTGATGATTTATTTGATCAGTTGCAGGGTGCTAGGCATTTCTCGAAGATATACTTGAGGTCTGGTTACCATCAGGTAAGGGTTAAAGAGAAATATATTCCAAAGACAGCATTCAGGACCAGATACGGGCACTTTGAGTTTCGAATTATGTCATTCGGGCTTACCAATGCCCCAGCAATATTCATGGACTTGATGAACCGTGTGTTCAGACCCTTTCTAGATCAGTTCGTGATTGTATTTATAGATGATATTTTGGTTTACTCCCATTCAGAGGCTGAGCATGCAAATCATTTATGTATTGTACTCAGAGTTCTACAAGAAAGGAAGTTGTATGCAAAATTCTCTAAATGTGAATTCTTGTTGAATTCTGTAGCCTTCCTTGGTCATATTATTTTGGGTGAGGGTATCCGGGTTGATACATAGAATATTGAGGCAGTGAAGACTTGGCCTAGACCCACGACACCGACGGAGGTTCGTAGCTTCCTGGGTTTGGCAGGTTATTACAGTAGATTTGTAGAGGGTTTTTCTTCTCTTTCAGCACCATTGACAAAGTTGACTCAGAAGGCAACTAAGTTTCAATGGACTGATGCTTGTGAGCGGAGTTTCCAGGCATTGAAGGAGAGATTGACTTCATCACCGGTTCTGACACTTCTAGAAGGGATCGATGGTTATGCTATCTATTGTGACGCTTTGGGCATTGGATTGGGTTGTATATTGGTGCAGCATGGTAAGGATGTCGCTTAGGCTTCTAGACAACTAAGAAACCATGAGAGGAATTACCCGACCCACGATTTAGAGTTAGCCACGGTGATTCATGCACTAAAGATGTGGAGGCACTATTTATATGGCATTCATGTTGATATTTATACGGACCATACGAGCCTTCAGTATATATTCAAGCAAAAGGAATTGAATTTACGTCAGAGGCGATGGTTAGAGCTACTGAAGGACTATGATGTTGATGTTTTATACCATCCAAGGAAGGCGAATGTAGTAGCCGACGCCCTCAGCCGTAGATTTGTGGGTAGCCTATCATATTTATAGCCAGAGAAGAGTGAGATAGCTCATGAGATTCATCAGCTAGCTAATCTTGGAGTTCGATTACTAGATTCAGGTGGTACCAGAGTTACTATTCAGGACACATCAACATCCTCTCTAGTAACTGAAGTGAAGGAACGCCAGTATGAAGATCCTATGCTAGCTCACTATAGAGATACAACCCCTCAAAAGGAGAAGACACCATTTGAGATTATAATGTATGTAGTCCTCAGATATCAAGGTCGATTATGTGTTCCTAATGTGGCAGGGTTGCGCCAGCAGGTTATGGGAGAAGCTCACTATTTTCGTTATTCTATTCATCCAAGAGAGACGAAGATGTATCATGATATCAGGGGAATATACTGGTGGGATGGAATGAAGAAGAATATAGCAGAGTTTGTTGCTCAATGCCCTAATTGTCAGCAGGTTAAGATTGAGCATCAGAAACCCGGTGGATTATTGCAGGCTATAGAGATTCCGACTTGGAAATGGGAAATGATTAATATGAATTTCAACATAGGCTTACCTCGTACCCAGTGTAAGTTTGATTTTGTATGGGTTATTGTTGATAAACTTACAAAATCAGCCCATTATTTACATGTCAGGACTACGTATTTAGCAGAGGATTATGCAACGCTTTACATTAAGGAGATAGTACAACTTCATGATGTCCCTATATCTATTATCTCAGATAGAGGCGCTCAGTTTACAGCTAATTTCTGGAGTCCTTCCAAAGAGGATTGGGGACTCAGGTACGTCTTAGTGCAACATTTCATCCCAGATAGATAGTCAGGCTGAGCGTACTATTCAGACAATGGAGGATATGCTACGGGCTTGTGTGATGGACTTCATGGGTAGCTGGGACGATCATTTTCCACTTATTGAGTTTGCATATAATAATAGTTATCATTCCAGCATTTATATGGCTCCATACGAAGTTCTTTACGGACGAAAGTGTAGGTCTCCTATTGGATGGTTCGAGATTGGGGAAACTAAGTTAGTAGGACCAGAGTTGGTACAGCAGGAAGTTGAGAAGATTAAGCTTATTAGGGAAAGGCTATTAGCAGCTCAGAGTCATCAGAAGTCCTATACAGATAATCGACGATGAGACTTGGAGTTTCAGGTAGACGACTGGGTATTCCTAAAGGTATCACCGATGAAAGGCGTTATGAGATTCGCTAAGAAAGGAAAGCTTAGCCCTCGGTATATTGAATCTTATAAGATTATACGCAGAGTAGGCCAAGTAGCATATGAGTTAGAATTGCCTTCCAACTTGGAGTCTGTACATCCAGTCTTTTATGTGTCTATGCTCCGTAAATGTATTGGAGATCCCTCTAAAGTCATTCCAGTTGATGATGTTAAGGTTACAGAGCAACTATCATATGAGGAAGCTCCCATTGCTATACTAGATAGACAAGTTTGGAGATTGAGAACTAAGGATGTAGCTTCGGTTAAAGTACTTTGGAGAAACAATAATGTGGAGGAGATGACTTGTAGGCCAAGTATCCTCACTTGTTTCCGCTTCCGAAGGAGGATTAGACTGAGACATCACAACCTTTAGGTACGTATATGATACTTGATTCTTATGTTAGTTATTGTTATTGGTCGTGTAGGGCCATTGGTGTTATTGATGATTGTGGCCCTGTGTGGATTTGTATTGTTGGGTTTGCTATGTGACATGTTGGTAGTAGTACTGTTACAAACGAGACTCTGCCAAAATTTCTATCGATTTCTGGGAGTTTAACATTCGAGGACGAATGTTTCTAAGGGAGGAAGATTGTTACACCCTGTGCGTCCCAAGGTGGCGTAGTGAATATGAGACTTGTTAATCATTATTTAAATGATTTTAAAGTCATAATATGGCTATATATGACGTTTGGATAGAAAATATAAAGTTTGAAAAAATCGCATTAAAGTTGCGGAAAAACCGACTAAGGATTTGCCCTGTAATGGAGCTTTTTGAGAAATACAATTCGTGTACTATATGGGGTCTTTTTGGGACATATTATATATAAAATTGAAGGTCTTGGAATTTAGTTTCCAACGCTCTTAACCTTTCATTCATACGACGTTCGAATAAATAGATATAAGTGTCTGAAGAAGGGCCAATGCGAGGGTGCCAAGTAGCACCTTTTTGACTTTTAAAAAAACGGGATATTTACATCCCTTATCTCGTCTCTTTCTCTATTTTTCTAGAGATCACGACCAAATAACACCCCCTACCTTACCCTTAAGCTCTCTACAAGGGATTCAAACAAGATTATTATCCCAGGCACGGAATCAAGAAGCGATAACATTAAAACGATTCCTACGACGTAAGTATCGCTATATCGCCTCTCTTTTTCTTTGTAGTTTGAGTTTTGAAATGTATTTAATAGTTAAGAAAATGACTACTTTCTGTATTTAAGCTTTTAAATATAAAAAAAAAGGTTGAAAATTTGTTTTCTAATAGTTAGAATCCACGGGACGGTGATCGAAAGCCGTGAGTTTGAGTTATTTGACTTGTAGTGGACTGTTTTGTGGGTTGTTTCGTGTTGCTTTTGGGATGTCTATTTTGCTACCGTTTAATGGAGTTTTGAAGGAGAAATGGTGTGTAGAAACACCACATAATGGAGAAAATGGTGGATTAGTCGTTCTTTGTAATATTTTCGGGGTGTTTGATACTACTATAGTTGTCGTTTTGAGTATGAAGTGATTGGGGTGTGTTGGGCTATTGTAAGCTATATATAACATGGATTTCGACTTGAATCCACTATAGGAGGTAATTATATTGTGTTCTTTCATGTGCTTAAGGTTATCTTGATGTTGATTAAGTTAAATGGATGGACTAAACATGAACTAGTGAATAAAGTTGCTAATTGAGGATATTTGGAGTTGTGGATTATTTTCTTTGTTATAAATATATGGTATAAGGATGGAATCATTGATGAATGACTTAATTATCATATTAACGATACTGTTAAGTTAAGATAAGAAGTCTATAAGGGGTAATATGGGGTATACGGGTTTCAATCGGAGCTTGCCGCTCGTCGTGAAGTAGTTGTGACTTGTTGTTGTTATATGGTGTCTTGTTATTGATAATTATGTATTGCTGGATTGATCTGGTCATTGTTATTGGTATATTGTATTGGAGGAGGCTCTTGTTACAGGGGAGATGCTGCCCAAATTTATATAAACGAGCTACTAGTATAAGTTGCAGACTTAGCCTTTACTCAACATTGATTTTGAATCTCTTTATGCTATGGTAGATTGAGTTGAGTTGTTTGAAGAATTTATTGGAAGGCATTAAGGACTCAATGAAATTAAGGTATATTAAGGCTATTCCTTTTTTTCCTTTTGATATGATCCATACGATACAAACAAAACAAGCCAACGCACAACTTTCATAAATGCCTCTATTCATAGAAGCACTAGGAGTGCCTATGTTGTTGATTCCCCATGCATCCTATTATTATATATTCTGTTCATGGGTCTCAAAAAAATATGTAAGTTGATAAAGTTTATCCGAGAGATCTTATTGACTTACTTCATTATGCATTGCATTCATTTATACATGTACATTGACCCATGACCAGATGACGTTTTATATATATATATGGGATATGGGGGTAGGGTATGGCATTATATACGCACCACCACCTGATAAGCTAGTATACGTTTATGATTTCGCCCGCAGAGGCTGAGATGATATGATGGGATGCCCTCAGAGGCTTGATGATGTTATGTACGCATATACCTATGCATGATATGACATTTATATGCATATACATGACATTATAAGTATTTTCATGATTCACAGAGCTATTCAGACTTACAGGTTGAGTTCTTTATTCCATGTGTCTTTCATGCCTTTTATATATTGGTTTTTATGCCTTACATACTCGGTAAATTATTCGTACTGACGCCCCTATTGCCTGGGGGCCTGCGTTTCATGCCCGCAGGTGCATGTAGATAGGCTGACGGTCCCCTCTTTAGGATCCTAGCTCAGTAAGAATTGGTGTGCTCCATTTGATCCGGGGTTGCTATTGGGTTTTGGTATGATACTTTTGTATACATATAAGGGTATGACGGGGCCCAGTCCCATCCTTTATACAGTTTTACACTCTATTAGAGGTCTGTAGATAATCATGTATAGTTGGATATTATGTGGCCTTATCGGCTCGCCCTACTGTATTCTGCATGTATATGTATATATGACTTTTGAGTATGTCTTCTCACATATGTTATTCACACGATTCAGCAGTTTAGGGGCAGATGTTATGCATAAACTACACTTATTTCATGTTTATATCTTAGACATATGCTTAAGGGTATTCGGTAGGTAGAACTCGAGCACTCGTCACAGCCCATCTGTTTGGGTCGTGACATATGGAGGCTCCAAAAGTTCGTCAAAAGCCCACGCTACCGGACAATACGTCACACTCTTTGTGGCGTTGATTCTAATGCCAAGAGGACACGGACTAAGGGAAATGCCCACCTTGAGATGCTCCGTTTTGACTTCAACAAGACGGCTAAGGTATGGCAAAACTTCGCGCAGGCTAGATTGACGCCTGTCGAGCATAACAATGAATGCACTCGATCTCGAGTGTGTGTGATTTTCTTTCTAATGACTGGGCGACCCATAAATGTGGGTGAGATCACGCTAGGGGAGATGGCCCGTACCCGCTTTGGGCAAAGGATCAAAAGGTTCTTCTTTGGCAACCTCCTGGTGCAGTACATGCTCTCTCGTGGGGTACTAGAGTACCCTGGATATGATGAGGTAGTGGAGGCACCAAAGGCATTGCTAGACATTACATCCTTGCTGGAGTCCACATCAAAGCTAAGCCAGGCTGCGAGGAATGAGAGGGATGAAAACTTCAATAGGTATCTTTATAGTTCCTTCAATGTGATAATGCGCAGGCTAGGGGTCTCGGATGAGGAGCACATGCAGTTGCGCAATGACCTCTCCAGTTCTTCCAAGGAGATGTTGGGAATTGCACTGGGCAGTCCTATTCACCCATCTGAGGACGAGAACGCATACAAAGGATCCGATGATGAGGATGAGATGGGTGATGAAGTCACGGGGTCCATGGCTTTGGTGCCCCTAGGAGCGGATGATGATGATAAGCCCATAGCCGTGGCTATGGGCATCCTGAGGAGGCAGACTCCGACTAGCAGGGAGTTCTTTCTTTCCACCTTACTTTGTTTTGAATTTGTTATGCATCGGAGACTATGCATTGTTTAAGTGTGGGGTGGGGGAATACTTCCTCACTTGTAATTTTATAAAAATTTTATTGTTATTATGTTGTTGTTTGTTTAGCTTAGTTTAGAACTCACATAGTCTAATCAGCTAGTAAAATGAAAAAAAATTAGAAAAAATGCGGACTTTTCCCAACGATGGATCTGTTGGTCAATTTTTTTGAGGGATTAAAGTCCGATTAAAAATACCAAAAAAAAATTTCTTTCGTTCTTTTTATGATAGTTAGGTAGTATCCCTTGGTTTTTCTTTGGACGTCAGTTCTTTTCCAAGAGTGTAGCTCAAACCGTATGTGCTTGTTTTATTATTTTATTTTTTTAGGAGTAGGATAGGGAGAAAACTAAGGTGCTCTGAGGTACCTGTTGACATGTTTGGTGTTGGCACATTAAGTTATGGCATGCGCTTTATCTTTCTGAATATTTGATCTGAATTGTAATGCCCAAGTAAAGTAAGTAGCCTACTCTTTGACGCCCTGTTCTCAGTTGGTTGACTTGTATGCCACCGAGTGCATTACTGCTTAAAAATTCTCAACTCGTTGTGCTTGCGTGACTTGAGAGTCGAACAGAACCATCTTGATTAAGTCAAGTGCAATGTGTGTGTGTAAGGATTAGTGATATTTTGTGCTATCTTGTGTAGTCTAGAACTTGCTCCGTGTGTTAATCGAAGAGAAATTGTTTAGTTATGCTAGTCTAGGAGATGACGTAGGCGTTTCTTGCTTGACCATAGAGGTGCTTGTCACTCACAAAAAAATTTCTGTTGCTAGCCCTTTTGAGTCTATAGACCTTTTCTTTGGCACCTACACTACAAGTTGTATCCCTATTTTGTTCTTAATTTGAGCTTGTTGAACCTTTACCTCCTAAGGCACTTAGTCGTTAAAAGAAGTAAGGTGAGAGATTAGGGAGTGGCTTTCGAGTGGAGCCATGGACGGGCCCTTAAAGTGCACTAAAACTGTGAAAAAAAAGGTCACTAGCCGATGAACCTTAATATATGGGTGTGTGGAAAAAAGAAAAAAAAGGGGAGAAAGAAAAAAAATTGCAAGAGAAAAAAATAGTAGTTCAAATAAAGTAGAAAAACACACACCTCCTAATCTTTCGAATTCGTACTAGTGGGAATATAAAGGTGCTTAATTGAAAAGAGGGTTATGTTATATATGGTGTATGACAAGTGAATTGGTTGAAAAATATATGTGCTCGATGTTTGAGTGTAGTGTATTAAAGTGCTTAGGAGGGTTAGTCACTACTCCTAAATGTATCATACTCGTCCCTTAGCCTACATTACAATCTTAAAGTCCTAATTGATCCTAGATTTGGCTAGCTTAGATTAGTAGAGATGTACACTACGGGCAAGCTTATGGTACGACCGCGAGATGCACATGAATTCTTTGTGAGAGTGAGTGAACTTTGTTCAATTGTGTGATGTCCTCAATGTATGCTCAATGGCATATTTGAACGTATGAGCTACTTTTATATTCACTTTTTTACTTATGGTGAGGGCACTTGGTCTCATGACGGATTGGTGATGTTGTACACTTCTTTTGTTGGGTGAGTGCGTGAGTTGAGGATGCTTAGTGGTAACGAGTCGTCTCTTGAGGTAGGGTGGTTGTGGAGAAGTTGCTTGAGTTGGTTGAATAACATTGTGTATACTTGGACTAGTTTAAAAAAACGGGAAGAATGTGAAATTCGTGTGTTCATGCTTAATTGCCGGTATCGACCATAGTCAAAAGGTAGAGTGTGTGATTATATTAATTGTGAATTGCTCTTTCATAGTGATAGGTACGTAGGGTGTTAATATAGTTCCATTGCTCGAGGACGAGCAAGAGTCTAAGTGTAGGGTGTTGATATTCGACTTAATGTATGCATATTTTGATGTATATTGCCTCGCATTATGCTCATGTCTCGTAATTCCGGATGTATAATATAATAATTTATGCTAATTTATGGTATTTCTATGTGTAGGAATCATTCAGATGCGATTTTGGACGAAAGTGTGTGAATTGGAGCGAAAATGGGAAGAAAAGGCAAAATGGCCTAGTTGAGCGCCGCAGGCAGCGTGGGGCGCTACCTGTGGCGCACAAAATAGAATATTGAAAAGTTGAGCGCCAGGGCCAGCGCCCTACGCTGCCCTGGGCGCTCAAAACATGAACATGTCCTATTTCGACCGAGACTCGGTTATTTCGATCCCAAGACACTCCCAACTCATATAAAAGCCAACCTAAACCTATTTTGAGGGGGAGGGCGTGACTTTGGGAGAAAAACAAAAGTACAAAACACTCGGGAGCACAGATTTGATCAATTCTTCCATTCTTCTTCTAGTATTCATTGATTTTATGTTTGAAAACATTATTTTTGATGATTGTATGAACATGAGTGGCTAAGAACCCTATTGTTCTGGGGTCATGGGTGCTACATGAATGTTGATGTTTGAAGTTTAAATTGGCGAGTTTGATTTTATCATATTGGGTTATTTATTTAATTCTGTTCTTAATTATTTTGCTGAGTAGCTAACAGTGAAATACCATATACGAATCTAGAGTTGAACTCGAAAGTGGGAATTCTAGATTGCATATAGAATTAAATAGAGCAAATTCTTGAACCCGGGCATCGGGGAACGGATTCGCAATTAGGATAGAAATATACCTAATTGCATTGCTTGGTTGAAATACAGGAAGTATAAATGCATTCTTTTTAGTCTTAATTCCATAGACATATAAGCATTAAGTTAGTTTGAATAGGCGAGTAAGAACTCGACAGATTCTTATAAGTAATATTAACCCTATCAATCAACAATCCAAATAAATCAATTAATCATTTTAACCCAAGAACGCAACAAGATTATTAGCTACCCTATGACCCTGGAATACTCTCTTCTAGTGATTTTTATTCAAATTGCTTAGTAAATTAGTCACTTACATATTTTATATTTTATGAGAAATCTCTTGAATCGATAAAATATTTGAATTTGAATCGGTCAAAAGTTAATTATAAGTATCTATGGGAAAGATTACTATAGTTGCATGAACGTGTTCGGTCGCAACAGCAACAAATCAGATTTCTTCAACTGGTTTGCTCTTTTTAGTGGCTTCACAGGGTTTTCTTGCAAATTTTTGAATTAGAGGTCTAAATTGACTCGGTTGATTATCCTTTCTTTAAGAGTGGGATTGATCTATACTTTTCGATAGTTCCGATTAGAGGTGGCAAAATAGATTTAAAAAAATTAAAAAAAAATAGTTATCCATCCATATTATCCATTAAAAAATAAGTTGGATAATGAACTTTTTAAAAATAGATTGAATATGAATAAGAACCATATTATCCACTTAAAAAATAGTTAACCAAATGGATAATCAATGGATAACTAATGTATTTAATTTTTACATTTGTAATGGCTCAAATTGGGGATTCCTTAAGTTTGGGAGATTAGTAATTCTCCCATAAGTGATCATATTCAAGAAGCCATGGATAATATGGATATCCATATTATTCGCCGGATAACCCTTTTTTATCCGTCTCAAATACGGGTCGGGTCGGATAATTTATCCGTTTTTAAATTACCCGTTTTCGACATACTCCTATCCATCCGACCCGCCCGTTGGCACCCTAGTTCCCATGTTCTTTTCTACATGTATGTTTGTAGTGTTTGCTTTCTCTCTCCGTCGTTCTTCTTTCTTCTGGTGAGTTTTCTTCTATTCTCTACTTCCATTTCTGCTCGATCTTCTACTTCTCTGCTTAGTCCTCTTCCTTTTTTGGTTTCTTTTGGAATTTTCTTGTGAAATTTCAGTTTCCTCCCTACTAATTAGCTAGGGAGTCCGTGAATTATACCGTATTTAATTTGGATAACTTTTTTGAACTTTTTGCGCTGCAGGAGGTATTCAAGTCCTACTTGACTTAAAAAATTTGGGCTATCATTTTTTTCGATTTTCATCAAGTTGCTCTTTGTACTGCATGTGTAAGTTTACAACAACAACCCAGAATAATCACTAGCACGTCTGGGGAGGGTAGTGTAGTGTGTACGCAAACCTTACCCCTACACCCTGGGTAGAGAGACTGTTTTCGATAGACCTCCCTCCCTCCAAGAATTCCCCACCTTGCTCTTTTTTGGGTGACTCGAACACACAATCTCTTGGTCGGAAGTGGAGCGTGCTCAACACTAGAGCAACCCACTCTCTGGTATATAATTTTGGCAATATAATCTCTTTTTTGCTTTTGTTTCATTTTTAGTTTTTGGTATTCTCATTCGTGACTGCAGATTTGTAGCTTGGTTCAGTTTCTACACCATTTTAATGTTGGTTATTTTGTTTGATTTTGCAGGCACTCAGCAAATTTTTGTATCGTTGCAGTGTATGTCTCCCTATTAGTTTTTCCTTCTTTTCTTGATCAGTCTTTGAGTTGTATCAAGTAATATTACTTTGTCCTTTTTTTTGCAATTCAAGTATGTTGGAGATTAACAAGTAAAAGTCAGATAAACATAAGTGGTGAGTTTCTATCACTTATGTCCAGCTTCATTAGTGATAATTGTGTGAAGTAAGATTGTTTGTATTGACTTTATTTTTTTTTTCTGTTGAGAATCTCACCTATCATTTTACTCTTGTAACTTCCACTATTTTTTTCTTATATATACTAGAACTATTCCAAATGGTACTTATTCACTGAAAAAGCATAAATATTACATCTCCCATGCTGAAAAATTGTATGAGATTTAGAGTCACGCATTCTACCCCCCCTTATTAGAAGTACATACTTGAGCTCCTTTTCTCTAAAAATCTTAGGTTACTGAACAACTTTATGCAGTTAATAAGCCACAGTTTATAGACGTGATGATAGTTGAAAGCGAGACTTTATGGAGTTGAGATTACATATTCAGGGACATTATCCAAAAATTAATGGAAGTTTACGTAGAATTTGGTGAAAGTAGTGTCAGTTTGTTATCTTAATTTATTTTGAAAGAATGTGGGATTTTGGACTGGATGGTTTTAAGATTTTACTTTCGGTTCCAAATTAATACTACCTTTTATTTATTGTTTTCTTGAAGGAGAAAGCAGAAGTTTAAATTTGTGATTAGAAGTTTTTAGTTCTTAAACTTCAGAGAAGGATAATGCTTTTAGGAAAATGGTCCAAAACGAGACAAAAAATTTGGATAAAATATTGTAGAACATGAATGAAATGAAATAAATAGAGTTGGGTGTACCTCTCAGATGGAGGAATTGAGTAAAGGTGAAAACTTCTATCTTTATGAGTTCTATTGGAATAGATCTCTCTATATCAAATAAAAGCATCAGGGAGTTTAAAACTTTCCACTGCTATATATGAATCCACCTTTTTTTTTAATACCCCTTTACAGGCCCGGGAAAGTCAATTGAATACTCATCTAAGGAAATCTGGAGCAATATGTGATGGACCTTGAAGCAGAGAAGGCCTACTTAAAGTTCGATCTCTTTCCTCAAATCAACACAATAGTGTTGTTTACCTTTACCATTTCAAAAAATAAAAAATGGTGTTATCGACCATTAACTCTTCTTTTGTTTCTGATGACTATATTGTGCTTTTTGCTTCTAATTTTGCCGTGCTTTTTTGTTTTTAATTGTAGCCTTTATTTGTCACTATCTAGATTTTCAGTAAATTGTTGAACTATCTTCTATGGCGCTATGTAAAAAGTATGTTTACATGAATGCAAGAGAAACCAGAGATGGAGCAATTTGTCTCAGTAGTTGACACCTTTTGTTTATTTTCTTTCATATTGCTGTTGTGAAATCAATAGTTATCGGTTAGAAATACTGCACAAATACTACTACTGAATCTGATATGAAGTTGAGCAGAGATTCAGGTGGGGGATTCCAAGCCATTTGCAGAGATAAACTATCACTTGCGGGGAGATCCATAAGCATTTCCTAAGACATTACATGTAAGAAAGCGCACTATAGGACTCATGAAACTTGCATGAAGTTTCCCAAGCTAAAGATTGGATATTACTTATGCTACGATGATGGAAAAATCTTAGAATGATTTTTTCTTTATTTTGGCAACGTACTGAAGCAAGTTAGATGATGAAACACATCATCTTTTTAGCTTTAGCCAAATTATAGGAGAAATAAAGAATGTGAAGGAGTGTACCAGTGTGTGCATCTATAGTAATGCTTGGAGAGGGAAAAAGGAGCATACACGCCATCTAGTTTATATATATAGAGAGAACAATACAGTCATTAGGTCTCCTTTTATTTCAAAAGCAACTTCCTTTATATATATAGAGAGAACAATACAGTCATTAGGTTTCCTTTTATTTCAAAAGCAACTTACATTTCTCCTTCATTACCCAACACGGATAACAAGGTTTACAGTTAGAGAGTTAATTTTGAGAAATAATTGTTGTGTCTCTAGTGTCTCCTGATACAATGCTTAATCTGGAAATCAAAGTACGCTTTGGTTTTTTCTACTACAAGAACTCAAAGATGAAATTTTGGAAGAAGAAAAATGGCAGATTGTTGTTAAGAGAGTTCAAATCACATTGGAGTTCTTCCTAATTAAATATTAAATAATACATATATATATATATATATATATATATATATATATATATAGACAAGAACTTCAAAATTAGGGGTGTGTTTGGTATGAAGGAAAATATTTTTCGAAAAATATTTTTCAATTTTCACATATTTGGTTGGCTTAAATATTTGGAAAACAGTTTCCTCCTGAACTCATTTTCCTCCAATATTTTCCCTATCAAGATAAGAGAAAACATATTTCAAAACTCTTCTTCAACTTTTTCCACCCTATTCCCCATCCCCACCAACCCTCCCACACCTATCCCACCCCACCCACCCCCACCATTCCCACTCTGCCCTACCCCTATCTTAAACAGAAATATTATTAAGAATACTTCTTTTTCATGTTGTAGATAGAATATTTTTTTTTCATTTTAACAAAATGAATATATTTTTTTCATGATATAAAAAAAGTATTTTGTTTCATTTCAACAAAAATGTACTTTCTTTTCATGATGTTGAAAAATTATTTTCTTTCATTTCAACTAACTGATGTAGTAAAAAGTATTTTGTTTCATTTCAACAAAAAATTACTTTCTTTTCATGATGTTGAAAAAGTATTTTATTTCATTTCAACTAACTGATGTAGTAAAAAGTATCTTCTTTCATTTTAACCAAAAAAATGCTTTCTTTTCATGATATTGAAAAAGTATTTTCTTTCATTCAACAAAATGATGTAGTAAAAAATATCCGCTTTCATTTCAATAAAAAAAATATTTTCTTTTTATGATGTAGAAAAAGTATTTTCTTGCATTTCTACAAAATGATGTAGTAAAAAGTATTGTCTTTTATTTCAACAAAAAAAATACTTTCTTTTTATGATGTAGAAAAAGTATTTTCTTTCATTTCAACAAAATGATGTAGTAAAAAGTATTTTCTTTCACTTCAACAAAAAAAGTACTTTCTTTTTTTATGACGTACAAAAATATTTTCTTCATTTCAATAAAAATAATGTAGTAAAAAGTATTTTTTTCATTTCAACAAAATGAGTATTTCCTTTTCATGATGTAGAAAAAAATATTTCCTTTCATTTTAACAAAATGAATACTTTTTTTCATATTGTAGAAAGAGTACTTTCTTTTTCAACAAAAAAAAGTATGTTCTTTTTAGTTATGTAACACAAATTTCAACGTTATTTTTGAGTGAAAAAGTAAAACAGCACATTAGTCCCTTTTGGTTTGTATGAATTTTTAAAAGAATAATTAAATTCTTGAATAAAATAGAGTCCTGAAAACGTTAGGTATTTAGGGATGGGAAGGGAGAGCACAGAAAATATGGGGATTTGGGGGAAGGGGGTTAGGAAAGTAGCATAAAAATTATTTTTCTAAAAAATATTCTCTACGCTCTAAACAAACACTGGAAAATATTTTTCAAAAAAAGTTTTTCACTCACCAACCAAACATGAAAAAATAAGTGATAAAATTACTTATTTTCCAGAAAAATACTTTTCATGGAAAACATTTTCCTTCGAACCAAACACACCCTAGGTCTCCTTTTATTTCCAAAGCAACTTCCTTTCTCTTTCATTACCCAACACGGATAACAAGGTTTACAAATAGAGAGTTAATTTTGAGAAAAAAAATTAAATGTGACATGCAAATATTGCAGAAAACCTGAACATTTTGTTGACAAGTGTTAATTATGTTAGCCAAATTGTATTAGTATTTCAAAAATATTATATAATTGTCATTTAATAATTATCTCTGCATGAAAAGTTGAAATGACAAATATCCTTACTAGCAAATAGGGGTGTCAATTGATATTTAAAAACCGACTAAATGGATCGAACCCTACCGCACCGAACTGATTTTTAGGTTTCTTTTAATAAAACCATAGTTTTTTTTATATATAAATCTATAATCGTACCGATAATTAGGGTAGGTTTTTTATTTTATGAAAATAAACCGAAAAATACCAAACTGTACCGAATAAATTTATATGAAAAATATATATTTATATATTAGGTTAAAAAATAATAAAAAATTAATTTTTTTCTTGGGCCTTGGAATTATGAAAAAGGTTATAAGTCAGCAAGTAATTAAACTCAAAATCCTAATTCTGAAACCCATTATGCTACCTCTACTCAAACAAAATCATTTTCAGCATATTCACTAACAAGGCACAAAGTATTCTAGCAATTATGAATAGTAAACTACAATGTATTGAATATATTTTCTTTCGTATGATTTAGATTTATCTTTTTGAATATTTAATCTTCTATAGACTTTATTCTTGAGTCCCAATTTAATATCTCTCCACTCATGTGATATTGTATACGGGTGAAACCGGGCCCATGGGACACCCCGATTTCCAATAAGGTAAATCGAGCAAGAGACGTGATGATAAGAAACCGGAATCGAGGCAAGGGTCTCATCGAGCCAAGGTTCGGGGGCACAATGCCCTCCCTCGGGAATATTGGGGCCATGACCCCGAGATCGGTCCAAATCCCAAAAGACTTCTGAGAGCGTTGTCAGGCAACCGAGCACAATTAACAGAAGACCGTGATATTCGTGACCAGCCAGGTATTACGACGTGGATCTCGGCACGTACCAGCGAAAATCCGGTGATTAGTTAAATGGAAGATTTTTACCTTCTATAAAATTGTACTTAGGGTAGGACTCCCCTACTATATAAAGGGAGTTTGATTATTCATTAGACACTGTAACATGCATATCAAGGCAATATACTATTATTTTCTCTATTATTCAAAGTTCTTATTTCTTGTTCATCAGTGCTTGGTCATTGTGAGTCCGGATTGAGGGCGGATATTTCATTAAGGCTGTTGTTAAGTCCGGAATCATCCTGCTGAAGTGGTTTGATAATTTATTACTTCCTTTATCAGTTTAATCTAACGTAATTTATCATTTGTATCAAATTAATCCATGTATCCTTAAAACCACAAACAAATTTAATTATTATCCGTTTTTAGGGTAAACCGTTTGGCGCCCACCGTGGCGCTAAGGATAATAGTGGCAATTTGATATGAATTTCCAAACACACCCTATTTTTCACTTGTTCTTTGAAATCTTTAATTTCAGGTCAAAGCTTAAAATGTCGAACTCCCAATCTGCCCCTTTGAACGTGGATGCTGAGTCTGGACACCATGGCGAGAACAACAATGTGGTACCCAGTAGCGAGGTACCCTATGTCGACCCCAACGGAGTTCCGACCGCGGACCCGATCGATGCTAACTCACATGTGGCCATCAATAAAAAATTGCTTACCGATCCTAAGAACAACATCTGTGGGGGAGTCCGATCGGTAGCCCAAAATACACACGACAGTGAAGGTGATGGGATTAACTTGCGAGTAATCTTCGAAATGTTGCAGGTTCAACAAGCAGCGATAACCAATTTGAAAAACCAGAGCCGCGCCCCCAGCAGAGTTGAGCCCGAACCATCCTGGAAAAACGCTCGCAGAAATGAACCAATCGTAGAAAAGCCGAGTGAAGCTGAACTTGGGACCAACCCCGAGATTATAAAGATGCTTGAGGAACTGCCAAAACGGGTGGAATCGGGAGAAAAGAAAATCGAAGCCAATGACAAAAAAGTAGAAACCTACAATTCCAGGGTCGACCAAATCCTAGGAGCACCATCGATATTGAAGGGCCTGGTTTCCAAGAAGTTTGTTCAAAAATATTTCCCTCCGAGCGCAGCTCCGAAGCCGATCCCAAAGAAGTTCTGCATGCCCGAAATTCCTAAGTACAACGGAACAACTGACCCAAATGAATATGTGACCTCCTACACATGCGCCATCAAGAGGAACGACTTGGAAGATGATGAGATCGAGTTTGTCCTGCTGAAAACGTTTGGAGAGACCTTGTCAAAAGGAGCTATTATATGGTATCACAACTTACCCCCAATTCTATTGACTCATTTTCTATAATTGCAGACGCCTTCGTGAAAGCACACGCTGAGGCCATCAAGGTTGAGACCAGGAAGTCAGACCTTTTCAAAGTGAAACAAAGAGATAATGAGATGCTCAGGGAATTTGTGTCCCAATTTCAAATGGAACGAATGGACCTGCCTCCGGTCGCGGACGATTGGGCCGTTCAAGCCTTCACCCAAGGACTCAATGCTTGAAGCTCATTGGCTTCACAGCAGTTGAAGCAAAATCTAATACAATATCCGGCGGTAACTTGGGCCAATGTTCCTAACCGGTACCAATCAAAAATCAGGATCGAAGATGATCAGCTTGGGGCTTCTTCCGGGTCCGTTTATCCCATCAGAGCTAGTGACAGATCCAAAAGAGACATTGATCGTGAACCAAGATAAAAGAGAGACCGGTATCAACCATACAATGGATATCGAAGAGGTAATGGGCCCGGACGAAACCTTGTGAGATGTGAAAGGGGAAGCGACCGAGGTCAAAATAACCGCGGACTCATGAGCAAAAGCGGTTTTGACAGGCCCATCGGGCCTAAGGAAGCGTCGAGCTTATCGGAGTACAACTTCAACGTCGATGCTGCTGCCATTGTATCTGCCATCGAACACATCAAAGACACCAAGTGGCCTCGACCTTTACAGTCCGATCCTGCCTAAAGGGACCCCAACCTAATGTGTAAATATCATGGCACTCACGGCCACAGAACTGAAGACTGACGACAACTAAGAGAGGAAGTAGCCCAGTTATTCAACAACGGATACCTCCGAGAATTCCTGAGTGCTCGAGTCAAAAATCATTTCAGGAATAGGGACTCCAATAAGCAGATCGAGCAGGAGGAACCTCAGCACGTCATTAACATGATCATCGGTGGGGTCGATGTCCCCCAGGGGCCGATGTTAAAGCGCACCAAAGTGTCTATCACAAGGGAAAAATGACCCCATGATTACGTGCCAGAAGGAACCTTATCTTTAAACTACGAGGATGTTGAAGGCATCGAGTAACCGCACAATGATGCACTAGTAATATCTGTACTCATAAATAAATCTCGAGTTAAGCGTATGTTAATTGATCCAGGTAGCTCGGCCAATATCATCATATCGAGGGTCGTAGAATAGCTGGGTCTACGAGACCAAATTGTGCCTGTATTCTGTGTTCTAAATGGATTCAACATGGCATGTGAGACCACTAAAGGGGAGATAACCCTACCGGTGAACACCGCCGGAACCGTTCAGTTCTACGTGATCGAAGGAGATATGAGATACAATGCTCTGTTCGGAAGGCCATGGATTCACAACACGAGGGCGGTGCCCTCGACACTACACCAGGTGTTGAAATTCCCAACACCATAAAGGATTAAAACAATTTACGGAGAATAACAGGCCGCAAAGAAGATGTTCGCGGTCGACGAGGTGGTCCCGATCTCTGCACTCTCGACATCAAAGAACCCAGGTTCGATAACCAAGGAAGAAACCAAATAGCAATCACAGATATCGGCCTCGATCGAGCCGGAAAAGCAGGGGATAGGCAAGGATGACGACTACCGAGTTCCCAGGTCCTTCATAGCCCCTGACGATACCGATGCCACCAAATCAACGGTCAAGGAGCTGGATCAAGTCATATTGATCGAGCACCTGCCCGATCGGAAGGTATACCTAGGCACGGGGTTAAGTCCCGAGCTCAGGAAAAAACTCATTGAATTCCTTATAGCTAACATAGATTGTTTCGCCTGGTCCTACCTTGACATGACATGGATCCCGCCGAAAATAACTACTCACAAGCTGAGCCTGAATCCCAAGTTTCATCAGGTCAAACAGAAAAAGAGGCCTCAGTCCGAAGTCAAGCATGCATTCATCAAAGACGAGGTATTTAAACTCCTTAAAATAGGGTCCATTCGGGAAGTTAAGTACCCGGATTGGTTAACAAACGTAGTAGTAGTCCATAAAAAGGGGAATATATTAAGAATGTGTGTAGACTATAAAGACTTGAACAAGGTATGCCCCAAGGACTCTTTTCCCTTGCCCAACATCAATCGCATGATCGATGCGACGGCTGGCCACGAGATCCTCAGCTTTGTCGATGCCTATTTCGGGTACAACCAAATTCGGATGGACATGGGCGACCAGGAAAAAACGTCCTTCACCACTAAATACGGCACCTACTATTGTAACGTAATGCCATTCAGACTAAAAAATGCCGGTGCCACTTACCAACGCCTAGTAAATTGGATGTTCGAAGAGCAAATATGAAAATCAATTGAGGTTTATATTGACGACATGTTAGTTAAGTCCTTGCGAGCAGAGGACCATTTAAAACATTTGCAGGAAACATTCAACATATTGAAGAAATACAATATGAAGCTGAACCCGGAGAAATGCACATTCGGAGTCGGGTCCGAGAAATTCCTCGGATTTATGGTGTCCAACCGGGGAATCGAGATCAATCCCGATAAGATCAAGGATATAGAGGACATTACCATGGTGGACAATGTCAAGGCTGTTTAAAGGCTAACCGGGCATTTTGCCACCTTGGGTCAATTCATTTTACGGTCCTCCGACAAGATCCATCAGTTGTTTTCGTTATTGAAGAACACTAATAACTTCTCATATGCCCCGGAGTGCCAAAAAGCTGTGGAAGAACTCAAGCGGTACCTTTCGAGCCCGCCTTTGCTTCATACTCCGAAGGCAGACGAGCAGTTATACTTGTACTTAGCAGTATCCGAGATAGCGGTGAGTGGAGTCATGGTCCGGGAAGAGGAAGGTACGCAAATTTCTATCTATTATGTTAGCAGGACTCTAGGCGAGGCCGAAACTAGGTATCCTTACCTGGAAAAATTGGCGCTCGCTTTGCTAAGCGCCTCTAGGAAGTTAAAATCGTATTTTCAATGCCATCCCATATGTGTCATGACTACTTACCCGTTGAGAAATATAATGCATAAACCTGAGCTCTCGGGATGATTGGCCAAATGGGCTGTGGAAATCAACGGATACGATATCGAATATCGACCCCGAACCGCCATCAAATCTCAAATTTTGGCGAATTTCGTGGCCGACTTCACACCGGACCTAATACCCGAGGTCAAAATGGAATTGTTGTTGAACTCGGGGATTTTCTCGGGGATCTGTACCCTCTTTACAGACGGTGCCTCGAATGCAAAGGGGTCCGGACTTGGCATCGTGTTGAATCCACCAACGGGTAATGTAGTTAGGCAATCTATTAGAACTGTAAAATTGACAAACAATGAGGCCGTGTATGAGGTCATGATTACAGGTCTCGAACTGGCTAAAAGCTTAGGGGCTGAGGTGGTCGAAGCTAAGTGTGATTCCCTCATTGTGGTGAACCAAGTCAATGGGACGTTCGAAGTCAAAGAGGAACGAATGTGAAGGTACCTGGATAAACTACAGGTAATGCTACATTGGTTCAAGGAGTGGACCCTGCAACATGAACCTTGGGATCAAAACACTGAAGCCGATGCTCTTGCTAACTTGGGATCGTCGTTTGATATCGATGAATTCAGCTCAGGAACGGTAGTACAACTCATGAAATCGGTAGTGGAAGAAGACCACGCCGAGATAAACTCGACAAGCTTAACCTGGGACTGGAGAAATAAGTATATAGATTACCTGAAGACCGGGAAGCTACCCTCGGATCCTAAATAATCGAGAGCTCTGCGCACAAAGGCGACCAGGTTCAGCCTATCCGAAGACAACACCCTATTAAGGAGAACGTTCGATGGCCAACTCGCCATATGTCTGGGACTGGGAGATACTGAATATGTCTTGAGGGAAGTTCACGAAGACACCTGTAGGAACCATTCGGGTGCCGAATCGTTGGTTCGTAAGGTAATTTGAGCCGGCTACTACTGGATTGACATGGAGAAAGATGCGAAGGAGTTCGTGTGAAAATGCGACGGATGTCAGAGACACGCACCGATGATTCATCAGCCTAGGGATCTACTACATCCGGTCTTGTCACCATGGCCATTCATTAAGTGGGGAATGGACATCGTCGGTCCCCTGCCATGGGCACCCGGTAAGGCTCAATTTATATTATTTATGACTAACTATTTTTCTAAATAGGTGGAAGCCCAGGCATTTGAGAATTTCAAGGAGAAAGAAGTTATTGATTTTATTTGGGACCACATAATATGCCGGTTCGGACTGCCGACCGAGATCGTTTGTGACAATAAGAAGCAGTTCATCGGGTAAGAGAGCAAAATTTTCGAGGATCATAAGATCAAAAGGATGTTATCAACACCCTATCACCCTAGTGGGAATGGGCAGCCGAAGTCTACGAACAAGACCATACTCCAAAACCTTAAGAAGAGATTGACCGACGCCAAAGGAAAATGGAAGTAAATTTTGCCCGAAATCCTATGGGCATATCGTACGACCTCAAAATCTAGTACTGGGGCCACCCCATTCTCGCTGATCTACGGTGCCGAAGCGCTAATACTGGTCAAAGTTAGAGAACCGAGTTTTAGGTTCCGATATGCGACCGAAGAGTCAAATGATGAGCCCATGAGCACGAGCCTAGAACTATTGGACGAGAGGCGCGAGGCCGCCCTCGTCTAGTTAGCTGCCCAAAATAACGGATCGAAAGGTATTACAATCGGAGAGCCAACCTTTGACACTTCAATATCGGGGAATTGGTATTAAGAAAGGTGACACTAAACATCTGAAACCCGAACGAAGGGAAGCTGAGACCGAATTGGGAAGGTCCATATCGAATTATCGAGATTACCGACAAAGGATTATACAAACTCGAAGCAGGGAATGGTAAGCGACTACCGAACAACTGGAACGTAACCCACTTAAAACTATACTACTGCTAAGGTACGACCCCATCCATTCTTTTCTTTACATATATTACGAATTGGACCAACACTTTCAGGCAATGGCCAAAGAATGATGCAGCTATTAGGCCCGAAAGCACGTGTTGCTTTCTGTTTTCCTTGAACCGGTTTTGTCCCAAATGGGTTTTCCAGCAAGGTTTTTAACGAGGCAACAATAGATCATGCTAAATTAGAATTGAAGACTGGTTACGAACAAGAGTCGAGGGTCGCATCAACAGTATCCGAGCCCTCTCAATGATCGACCTCGAATACTGGGGCAATCACCCTCCGATAATGATTTTAGCAAGAAAGGAAACTTTGTGCTTGAACAGTCTCGGCTCGGTGGATAGGATTTATTATAAGGGCCAAACGGTCAAATGAACCATGCCCACATAGACCACTTAAGCCATAACACGATGCTTGTACATATTTGCAATCTTGTATGTTGCGCACAGAAATCAAAGAAAGTTTATACCTTGCAGATACATATTTTGTCCCTTAAGACTATTACATTTTGTTCCTTAAGGATAGATATTGAGCCCAAGGGCCGCCTCTATCCGAATCCAAGGGATCACCCCCACTCGGGGATTGTCGTCCTAGGCAAGCCCGGACGGCTTGGGTATCGAAGGCTAGGGGTACAAAGCCTATTTGGTAATACCCAAACTTAAAAGGCTACGGCCATCCTAGAAATGGCTCGGAGACGTCCGAAGCCCGTAATCAAAACATAAGTCCTTCAAAATTTCCAAACTGATTCAAAGGCTACCCTCGGCAAAACTATAATCTAAAAATATTTAAGTAAGCACTTTGGAGAAAGCTTCTGGTCATACCAAGCCCCCACAAGTTTCAAACAAAATTACATCGAGAACGAGCCTTGTTCTAACCTCCGAACAAGACCCTATTACTACATTTTATTTCGTGCTAAGGCATTTAAAATCTTTGCAGTCATAAAGAAGAAACCAAAAGAAACAAACTCGAAAATTGCCAAAGGGAAAAAACCTTATATATATTCCAATAAAGATCTTTACAAAGGCCAAACAGCCTAAAACAATGAACAAAAATACAAAAACAAAAGAAAAACTTCTAAGGATCCTAAGCCCGATCTCCACCGGAGCCAGCCTCGTCACCGGGGCCATCGGGGTCTTCTCCGCCCTCGGGTTCTCCGGAGCCCTCAGAGCCTTCCTCGTCCTCGGGGTCAGTCTACTTCTTGGCCTCGGCCTCGAGTCTTTTAGCATCTTCGATCTCGTTCGACAGGTCGAAACCTCGGGCATGGACCTCCTCGAGAGCCTCTCTTCGGGACTGCCACTTCACATACTCAACAGTGACTTTTAGGCGGTCTTGGCTGCCTCAGCATCAGCTCTGTACTGAGCCACCATCTCTTCAGCATCGGCCCTGGTTATTTCCATCACTGACTTGGCTATTTTAAGCTCATTGCCAAGGGCATCCCATTCAAAGATGATCGAGCCCAGTTGAGACTGGAGGTCTTCACTTTTTTGGGCCCAGGCCTCGACTTTCTCTCTCGCTACTCGAAGTTGGACCTCCATCAAGGCCAGTTGCTCCTGGGCAACCTCCTTCTCCGAAGCCAATCGGTCCATTTTTCCCTTCCACTCTTTGGTCATGGCCTTGACCTCGTCCATCTCGGCTCAAAGTTGTTCGATCCGGTCAACCTTCTGCTGAACCTGCGGGTTTTGACCATTAATCGCCCCATGTCTAACTTGTCATTGCTAACTTCAAATATCTTTACATGTTCCACCAGGATAGCATGTTCCTTCTGAGCCGCGTCCAACTCAGCCCGGAGATTCTTTATTGCTTCTTTTCAGCAAGCTCCTTGACCTCAGCCCGGTACCGGAGAAAGGCTTCATGATGGAGTACCGAGGCCTACAAAGATATGAGAAGGAAAATACATGAGAGATATCAAAAGCTAAATTCGAAGACAAAAGAGTGTAATGACACCTTACCTGGTCCAGCGCCTGCTGTGCTTCGTTGAACAAGCACGGCGCATCCACCTCATTCATTTTCACCTGATCTTCTTCGGTTACCAGGCACCGAAGGTAGCTAGCTATTCTGACAGGGGCGGAAATAACCCGGGCATCTTCCGGGACAGTGATGATAACTGACCACTTTCGACTGGGATCCATGCTCGGGGCGGGTAACCGATTGATCAACTTTGGGCTCGAGTTCGGCCCACCGACCTCCGAGGATGAGCTTTTCCTCGGCACCTCTAAATCACCCAACCCAGAGAAGTCTTCTAGAGCGGTTGAGTCAACACCATCAAAAAAGCAACGGAAGGGATAGTCCACACCATGAGCCCCTTCGTTAGATTGCTCCTTCGTCGCTCGGGCTTCATCGAACATAGACTCTGTAAACGAAGGCGACCCCAAAATTTCTATAACACCGAGCGGGGTGGAGCCGGCGTCTCGAGAGGTCTCAGCCCTCACTTCTGCACCAGCCTCCTGAACTTGAGAGGGATTAGCCTCTGTTGTTTCCCTTTCCGCTGCCACCTCCTCCTCGGGGATGGATGGCTCGCAGGCCATAAAAAGTTCATCCTCCTCGGGCTCATCCTTGAGACGGTAAAGCGAGTCTGAGTCAGGCACTCGGGAGCTGGAACTTTCCTTTAGCTTACGAGCCAACTTCTCCTTAGCTTCTTTTTCTCCGAGCTCGGGGAACTTGGAGCCCTCCTTCTTTTCTTATCTCATGTTGCGGCCTCGGGCTTCCCCGAAGCAGAGGGATCAGCGAGCATGTTTTCGCCCCTTACTAAGGGCATAAGCTCAATGGTCTTACCATGGGAACGGGCCTCCCAGCGGCCCTTCGAGAGCTCGCGCCATGAGTGCTTGGCATAAGGCATCTGCGAACAAATGCCCTCGATCCACTCCTTGAGCCGAGGAATGGCGTTTAGGACTCAAGCGAGGGCTGCACCACAACAAATATAGATGAGGAAAAGGGAGGTAGAATGTAAAATCAACATCTAAAAAGAAAAGGACACTTACGTGCTATATTCCACTTCTGAGGGAATGGCCTAAATTCGGAATGGCATAACCTCGGAAGGGATCAAGTCTGCGATATTCACCCGGACAAAGCGTCCCTGCCAGCCCCGATCCCGGTCCTCATTGATGCTCGAGAATAGGGCTTTGCTAGCTCGGCGTGTGAGCTTTATCAGTCCCCCTCGGAAGATTCGGGGACTGTACAGGTGGAGAAGGTGATCGATGGTAAATTGACGGGATTCGATCTTATTCACAAAGAATCGAAAGAGGATTATGATCCTCCATAGTGACGGATGGATCTGGCCAAGGCACACGTCATACCTCCTTCAGAAGTCCAGAATGACCGGGTCCACTGGGCTTATTATGAATGGGTAAGTGTAAACACTCAAATACCCCTCCACATGGGTAGTAGTGTCGCCAGCGGTCCCGGGGATCACTACGGTTATGGATGTTGGAGTATGAAGAAAGGCATTGATATCTTGGAGGATCGAAGGTAGAAGCTTGGTCAAAAGTAAAAAATGAACGGAGGAGGGAGTATTTATAGAGGCTTTGCCCCGTTTCGCATCTAGGAGCGGCCTGTCGATGGCTGACACGCGTTTGGAGTCATTATCAGGCGACTGGCGGGATGTTTCGGTTTCTTTGTCATTTCTGTCACGGCATGTTGAAGTTGCAATCGAAGAGCTCATGTCGTTCCTCATCGTCTTCGTAAACTTATTCTCCGAGAAACGAGGGGACTATCTGTATACGAGTGAAACCGGGCCCATGGGACACCCCGGTTTCCAATAAGGTAAATCGAGCAAGAGACGTGATGATAAGAAATCGAAATCGAGAAAGGGTCTCATCGAGCCACGGTTCGGGGGCACAACGCCCTCCCTCAGGAATATCGAGGCCATGACCCCGGGATCGGTCCAAATCCCAAAAGTCTTAAGAGAGCGTTGTCAGGCAACCGAGCACGATTAACAGAAGGATGTGATATCCATGACCAGTCGGGTATCACGGCGTGGATCTCGGCACATACCTGCGAAAATCTGATGATTAGTTAAATGGAAGATTTTTACCTTTTATGAAATTGTACCTAGGGTAGGACTCCCCTACTATATAAAGGTTGGTCTGATTATTGATTAGACACTGTAACATGCATATCAAGGTAATATACTATTATTTTCTCTGTTATTCAAAGTTCGTATTTCTTGTTCATCAGTGCTTAGTCATTGTGAGTTCGGGATCGAGAGCGGATATTTCATTAAGATTGTTGTTAAGTCCGGAATCATCATTCTCAAGTGGTTTGATAATTTATTACTTCCTTTATCCGTTTAATCTAACACAATTTATCGTTTGTATCGAATTAATCTGCGTATTCTTAAAACCAAAAATAAATTTAATTGTTATCCGTTTTTAGGGTGAACAGATATATATATTTCCTCTTTGCTTAGTCTCTTTTATGCTACTGTAGAATAGATGATGGATCTATACTTTGGCTATCTTTTTTGTTTTTAATTCATCACCTTTTAAACAATAAAAATGTATAGACAGTTTTGCTAAGTCATATAAAAGTATGTATGCTATTGCATTCTACTTCTGCTAGTGACTTTTTTATGATATTTAAAAAATAGCAAAGATTATCTAAACCGTACTGATACCGAAGAGAAACCGACATGATTGGGACAGTTTCAAAAAATCTAATTTTGGTTATACATAATAGAATAACTGAAAAATTGGTATGTGTAATGATCCGGCCGGTCGTTTTGAGTTTTACAACCCCGTTCTTCCATTTAATGCTCAATCTATGCTTTACAGTTGTCATGTGACTTGCCGGGGTAATTGGTTCGGATCGGATGAAGTTTTGAAATGAATTGAGACACTTAGTCTCCAAAATAAAAACTTAAGTTGAAAAGGTTGACCGGATGTTGACTTATATGTAAGGGACCCCGGAATAGAATTTTAATGATTCCAATAGCTCCGTATGGTGATTTTGGACTTAGGAGCGTGTCCGAAAAATTATTTGGAAGTCCGTAGTTAAATTAGGCTTGAAATGGCAAAATTAGAAATTTAAGTTTGGAAGTTTGACCGAGGAGTTGACTTTTTGATATCGGGGTCGGAATCCGATTCTGAAAATTAGAATAGGTCCATTATGTCATTTATGACTTGTGTGCAAAATTTGAAGTCAACCGGACTTGATTTGATAGGTTTCGGCATCGAATAAAAAAGTTAGAATTTCTTAGTTTCATTAGGCTTGAATTGGGGTATGATTCGTATTTTAGTGTTGTTTGATGTGATTTGAGGTTTCGACTAAGTTCGTATGATGTTTTGGGACTTATTGGTATATTTTCTTGAGGTCCCGGGGGCCTCGGGTGAGTTCCGGGATGGTTTCAGATCATTTTTCCTTGTTTTGCAACTGCTGGAACTGGTGTCTAGTGTTGTTCTTCGCGAACGCGAAGGGTCTCACATGTTCGCGAAGTAGGATTTTTGGGCTGCCAGGATACGTCCATCGCGAACACGATGAAGGAGAGGCGAACGGGAAGAAGATGCTGGGGAAGCCTATGCGAACGCGAGTGGGCGGACGCGAACGCGAAGAGGAAGGGGAGCTGGGGGCCTGCCTGGCATTAAGCCTTCGTGAACGCGGCTCGTGGCTCGCGAACGCGAAGGGCATAGGTCGGAAGGCTTCGCGAACGTGGCGCGGAGGTCACGAACGCGAAGGAGAAAAGTTTGGAAGCACATTTTAGTGCTTCGCGAACGCGAAGCTAGGGCCGCGAACGCAAAGAAGAAAGGTATGGACAGAATGTTTAAGTTCTGAAAATGGGACTTCGTCCCATTTTCCATTTTTGACGAGTTGGAGCTCGGAAGGAGGCGATTTTCGGGAGAATTTCAAGAAAAATAACGGGGTAAGTGTTCTTAACTCAATGTTAGTCAAATTACCCGAATCCATGGGTGTTTTTAACATTTAATTGGTGATTTAAGTTGGAAAATTGTGAAACCCTCTTGGTTTAATTTGAAGATTTGAGGGTTGAGTTGATGTCGGAATTTGGTAAAAATTATATGGTTGGACTAGTGGTAGAATTAGCGTTCATATTTTGTAACTTTTGTCGGGTTTCGAGACGTAGGCTCCACGAGCGATTTTTGAGTGCAATTTCGGATTTTGTTGGAAAATTAGTATTTTTATATGGAATTAATTTCAATAATTTGTATTGACTGAATCGAATTAATTGTGACTAGATTCGAGGCGTTCAGAGGCCGATTCGCGAGGCAATGGCATAGCAGAATAAAGAATTTTACGGTTTGAGGTAAGTAACAGTTCTAAATTTGATCCTGAGGGTATGAAACCCCGGATTCTGTGATGTGTAATTGGTTTTGAGGTAACGCACATGCTAGGTGACGGGCATGTGGGTGTGCACCGTAGGAATTGTGACTTGATAAATTCCATGGAACTGTGTGGTTGAATAATCTGTTGATATCCATACATTTTCCACGTATTAGAGAAATCAAACTATAAATCATGTTTAAAACGTGTGTTGACATTGTACGGACCCACAGAGGTTGTGTATATGTTGAATTATCTGCTAAATTATTATTTTGCACTCAGTCATAGTTTTACTTGCACATTACATCTTAGTCTCTATTGTTCATTATTGATGCATCATATCATTGTTGTTTGGGCTGCTTATCATGATTTTTGAGAGCCCGAGAGACTGGAGACATTGATGACTGAGTGAGGCCGAGGGCGTAATTATGAGGATATTTATGGGATCGGGCTGCATGCCGCAACATGTTTCATTGATTTATGCCATGATTGGCTCGTTATAGCGCTTGGGCTGAAGGAACCCCTCCGGAGTCTGTACACACCCCTAGTGAGCGCAGGTACCTACTAAGTGCGAGTGCGAGTGCCGAGTGCTGAATGATTGAGAGGAATGAGTGACTGTGAGGAAAGAATGATTGTAAGGTTGGAGTGAATGGGAGGACTGAGTGATTGTTGCTCTAACAGGATGCATTAATTTCATTATTTTTGCATTTCTGCTGTCATATATCACTGTTTTGGAAATTTCTAAAAGACATTATCTTCTGTTTCATAAATGTTGAACTGGAAAGCATGCCTACCTTCTTATGTTGAAAATTACTGTGATTGGACTTAGCCGTGAAGCTCGTCACTACTTTCAGCTGTTTATTTAGTATTGTTACTTACTGGGTTGGTTGTACTCATATTATACCTTGCACCTCGTGTGCAGATCCAGGTACTTTTGGACACGGCAGTTGCTAGTTTTCGAAGCTTTATCTGTTGGAGAATATCGAGGTAGCTGCTTGACATCCGCATACCTTGACTCTCTTTCCTTTTAGTCTTTGTACTTTTCTATATTTTCAGACAGTGTTTTTATCAGTCAGACCTTGTTATCATTTAGATGCTCATGTACTCAGTGACATCGGGTTTTGGGAGTGATTTATGTCGGTATTAATGAGATTTTTTGTATTAACTTTAAATATTATGTTTTCAAACTTTAATTAAATTGTGGTTTATTGAGGTTGTCGGCTTGCCTAGTATTCAAATAGGCGCCATCACGTCAGATTAGGATTTTGGGTCGTGATAAGTTGGTATCAGAGCCTAGGTTACATAGGTCTCACGAGTCATAAGCAGGTTTAGTTGAGTCATGCGGATCGATACGTAGACGTCTGTACTTATCTTCGAGAGGTTGCCGAGCCCTTAGGAAAATTTCACTTTCTTGTATTATGTCGTGCGAATTTGTTGATTCCGGAAACTGAATTTCTTTTATTCTATTCTCTCACAGATGGCAAGGACACATACTACCGGATCAGATGGTTAGCCATCATTGCCACCAGTTAGGGCCGCGAGAGGTCGGGGCCATAGTAGAGGCCGGGGCCGAGGTAGAGGTCGAGGTGTAGCTCGTACAGCAGTTGGAGCAGCACCTGTAGCACCACCGGTTGCTCAAGCTCAGGAGCATATCGCAGATATAGTTGAGCCGGTGGGACCAGCTCAGGCATCAGCGGTGCCCATTGTGATTCCAGGCCTTCAGGAGGCTCTAGCACAGATATTGACAGTTTGCACTGGCCTTGCTCAGGTGGTTTCGGCTCAGGCCGCACCGGCCACTTCTCAGGATGGGAGAGGTACTCACACCCCTGTTGCCCGTACTCCAGAGCAGGTAGTGCAGGGACTTTAGATACCGAGGGCATTACCAGCCCAGCCGGCTGCAGGTGCTCAGGCCCCGGTAGTCCCTGTTATGGCTGATGTTGAGCAGAGGATACTTGAGAGAATTGGGAGGCTTTGACCTCCATCATTTAGCGGTGCTGAGTCAGAGGATGCTCAGGGTTTTCTGGATAAGTGCCAGCGGATGCTTCGGACAGCGGATATTCTGGAGACCAATGGGGTCTCATTCACTACTTTTCAGTTATCTGGGGTTGCCTTAAGATGGTGGGAGTCTTATGAGAGGCGCAGGTCGGTCGGTACAACACCACTTACATGGCAGGAGTTCTGCGTTCTCTTCTTGGAGAAGTTCGTGATGCAGTCTCGCAGAGAGGAGCTGCGCAGACAGTTTGATCAGTTACGTCATGAGGGCATGTCTGTGACGCCGTACGAGATGAGAATTTTTGAGTTGGCTCGACACCCATTTTAGTTAGTTCCCACTGATAGGGAGAGGATTAGGAGGTTCATTGATGGCCTAACATATCAGCTGCGGTTACTTATGACTCGGGAGAGGGTATCTGGTGCTACTTTTGATGAGGTGGCTGACATTGCTCGGAAGATACAGATAGTCCGCAGCCAGGATCTAGGAGAGAGGGAGGCCAAGAGGCCTCGTGGATCGATTGGTTTCAGTGGTGTTCCTTCAAGGGGTCAGTTCTACCATGGCAGGGGTCATCCTTACAGACACGCTCAGACGGGTCGTCCAGTTCACTATGGTGCATCATCCATCCATGGTTCATACAGTTCTCATCAGGGTCAGTCATCTCTCAGTGCCCTTCCAGCCCAGAGTTTATCCCGTGCTCCTTCAATTCAGGGTTCATTTGCACCGGGTGCTTCTAGCGGTTATTCTGGTTCTCGGGGCCCAATTCAGTCCCCACCACCACTAGCATCGGGGAGTTTCTTTGAGTACGAGGAGTTTGGGCATATGTGGAGGCAGTGTCCTCGTCGCCCGGGAGGTCCAGTGCAGTAGAGGAGTCAGACTACGACTTCACCACCAGTTACTTCGCCACCCGCCCAGCCAGCTCAGGGTAGGGGTCAGTCAGCTAGGGGTCGCCCAAGAGGGGGAGGCCGATCAGGTGGCGGACAGGCCCGATTCTATGCTTTTCCTGCCAGGCCAGATGTCGTTGCTTTAGATGCAGTGATCACAGGTATTGTCTCAGTGTGCCACATGGAAGCTTTTATATTATTTGACCCTGGTTCCACTTATTCGTATGTATTATCGTACTTTACTCATTATCTGGATATGCCCCGTGAGTCCTTAGTTTCACTTGTTCATATATCTACGCCGGTGGGCAATACTATTATTGTGGACCGTATGTATCGGTCGTGTGTGGTAACTATCGGGGGACTGGAGACTAGAGTTGATCTCTTATTGCTTAGTATGGTTGATTTCGATATCTTGGGTATGGATTGGTTGCCTCCGTGTCATGCTATTTTGAACTATCACGCAAAAACTGTGATGTTGGCGATGCCGGGTTTGCCAAAGGTCGAATGGAGAGGTTCTCTAGATTATGTTCTCAATAGGGTAATCTCTTATTTGAAGGCCCAACGTATGGTTGGGAAGGGGTGTTTGTCCTATTTGGCCTTTGTGAGAGATGTTGATGCAGACACTCCTACTATTAATTCTGTACTGGTAGTGCGAGACGTTTCGGATGTATTTCCTACAGACCTGCCGGGTACGCCACCCGACAGGGATATTGATTTCGTTATTGACTTAGTACCAGGCACTCAGCCCATTTCTATTCCTCCATATCGTATGGCACCAACTGAGTTGAAATAATTGAAAGAGCAACTTCAAGAACTTCTTGATAAGGGGTTTATTAGGCCAAGTGTGTCGCCTTGGGGTGCACCGGTTCTGTTTGTGAAAAAGAAATATGGTACTATGCGGATGTGCATCGACTACAAGCAGTTGAACAAAGTTACAATCAAGAACAAATATCCTTTGTTGCTTATTGATGATTTATTTGACCAGCTTCAAGGAGCGAGGGTATTCTCCAAAATTGATTTGAGATCTGGGTATCACCAGTTGAAAATTCTGGATTTAGATATTTTAAAGACGGCATTCAGGACCCGTTATGGTCACTATGAATTTCTCATAATGTCTTTTGGGCTGACCAATGCCCCAGCAGCATTTATGCACTTGATGAATAGTGTATTCTAGCCATATCTTGATTCGTTTATCGTAGTATTTATTGATGATATCTTGGTGTACTCACGTAGCCAGGAGGAGCATGCACAACACTTGGGTATTGTATTACAGAGGCTGAGAGAGGAGAGACTGTATGCCAAATTCTCTAAGTGTGAGTCCTGGCTTAGTTCAGTGGCATTCTTGGGACACATAGTGTCCGGTGAAGGAATCAAGGTGGATCCGAAGAAGATAGAGACAGTTCAGAGTTGGCCCAAGCCATCTTCAGCTACTGAGATTCGGAGTTTTCTAGGCTTGGCCGGTTATTATCGTCGCTTCATGGAGGGTTTCTTGTCTATTGCATCGCCTTTGACTATATTGACCCAGAAAGGTGCTCCATTCAGGTGGTCGGATGAGTGTAAAGAGAGCTTTCAGAAGCTCAAGACTGCCTTAACCACAGCTCCAATTCTAGTCTTGCCTTCAGCTTCAGGCTCTTATACGGTGTATTGTGATGCTTCTCGGATTGGTATTGGGTGTGTCTTAATGCAGGAGGGTAGAGTGATTGCTTATGCTTTGCGTTAGTTGAAGCCACATGAAAAGAACTACCATGTTCATAATTTAGAATTGGCAGCTATTGTTCATGCACTAAAGATTTGGAGGCATTATCTCTACGGTATGGCTTGTGAGGTATTTACAGATCATCGGAGTCTCCAGCACTTGTTCAAATAAAAAGATCTAAATTTGAGACATCGGAGATGGTTGGAGCTACTGAAGGACTATGATATTACTATTTTGTATCACCCCGAAAAGGCCAATGTGGTGGCCGATGCCCTGAGTGGAAAGGCGGTGAGTATGGGTAGCCTTGCGTTCATTCCTGTTAGTGAAAGGCCTGTAGTAGTTGATGTTCAAACCTTGGCCAACCAGTTCGTAAGATTAGATGTTTCGGAGCCCAGTCGGGTTCTAGCGTGTATGGTTTCTTGGTCTTTTTTATATGATCGTATAAGAGAGCATCGGTATGATGATCCACATTTGCTTGTCCTTAAGGACACAGTTCAGCACGGTGATGCCAGAAATGTTACTGTTGGAGATGATGGGGTATTGAGGATGCAGGGTCGTATTTGTGTGCCAAATGTAGATGGTCTGTGTGAATTGATTCTTGAAGAAGCCCACAGTTCGTGGTATTCCATTCATCCGGGTACCGCTAAAATATACCAGGACTTGAGGTAGCACTATTGGTGGAGAAAAATGAAGAAAGATATAGTTGGGTTTGTAGCTCAGTGTTTAAATTGTCAACAGGTGAAGTACGAGCATCAGAGACCGGGTGGATTGCCTCAGAGACTTGAAATTCTGGAGTAGAAGTGGGAGCGTATTACCATGGACTTCGTAGTTGGACTCCCACGGACTTTGAGGAAGTTTGATGTTGTTTGGGTAATTGTGGATCGGTTGACCAAGTTCGCGCATTTTATTCCAATCGGTACTACTTATTCTTCAAAGCGGTTGGCTGAGATTTATATCCGCGAGATTGTTCGCTTACACGGTGTGCCAATGTCCATCATTTCAAATGGGGGCACGCAGTTTACATCACAGTTTTGGAGAGCAGTGCAGCGAGGTTTGGGTACACAGGTTCATTTGAGTACAACATTTCACCCTCAGACGGACGGACAATCTGAGCACACTGTTCAGATATTGGAAGATATGCTACGCGCTTATGTTATAGATTTTGGAGGTTTTTGGGATCTGTTTCTGCCACTCGCGGAGTTTTCCTACAACAAGAGTTACCAGTCGAGCATTCAGATGGCTTTGTATGAGGCTTTATATGAGAGACGGTGTCAGTCTCTGGTGGGTTGGTTTGAGCCGGGTAAGGCTAGGCTATTGGGTACTGATTTGGTTCAGGATGCTTTGGAGAAAGTTAAATTGATTCAGGAGCGGCTCCGCACGAAACAGTCTAGACAGAAGAGTTATGCTGATAGGAAGGTTCGTGATGTTGCTTACATGGTTGGGGAGAAGGTTTTCCTCAAGGTTTTACCCACGAAGGGTGTGTTGAGATTCGAGAAGAAGGGCAAGTTGAGACCTCGGTATATTGGGCCTTTTGAAATACTTAAGAAGATTGGAGAGGTGGCTTATGAACTTACATTGCCGCCTAGTCTATTGGGTGTTCATCCAGTGTTTCATGTATCTATGCTCTGGAAGTATGTCGGGGATCCGTCTCATGTTTTGGATTTCAGCACAATACAGCTGGATGGTAATTTAACTTATGATGTGGAGCCGGTGGCCATTTTAGACCAGCAGGTTCGAAAGTTGAGATCAAAGAACATAGCTTCAGTGAAAGTGCAGTGGAGAGGCCATCCAGTCGGAGAAGCTACCTGGGAGATTGAGTGGGAGATGCGGAGCAAATATCCACACCTATTTGAGGCTCCAGGTATGATTTTAAACCCGTTCGAGGATGGACGTTTGTTTAAGAGGGGGAGAATGTAACAACCCGGCCGGTTGTTTTGAGTATTACAATCTTGTTCCCCCCATTTAATTCTCAATTTATGCTTTACAGTTGTTATGTGACTTGCCGGGGTAATTGGTTCGGGTCCAGTGAGGTTTTGAAATGAATTGAGACACTTAGTCTCCAAAATAAAAACTTAAGTTGAAAAGGTTGACCGGATCTTTACTTTTGTGTAAGGGACCCCGGAATAGAATTTTGATGATTCCAATAGCTCCGTATGGTGATTTTGGACTTAGGAGCATGTTCGAAAAATTATTTGGAAGTCCGTAGTTAAATTAGGCTTGAAATGGCAAAAATAGAAATTTAAGTTTGGAAGTTTGACCAGGGAGTTGACTTTTTGATATCGGGGTCGGAATCCGATTCTGGAAATTGGAATAGGTCTGTTATGTCATTTATGACTTGCGTGCAATATTTGAGGTCAATCGGACTTGATTTGATTGGTTTCGGCATCGAATATAGAAGTTGGAATTTCTTAGTTTCATTAGGCTTGAATTGGGGTATGATTCGTGTTTTTAGCATTGATTGATGTGATTTGAGGTTTCGACTAAGTTCGTATGATGTTTTGGGACTTATTGGTATGTTTGGTTGAGGTCCCGGGGGCCTCGGGTGAGTTCCGGGATGATTTCGAATCATTTTTCCTTGTTTTGCAACTATTGGAACTGGTGTCTGGTGTTGTTCTTCGCGAACGCGAAGGGTCTCACGCGTTCGCGAAGAAGGAGTTTTGGACTGCCGGGATTTACCCATCACGAACGCAATGAAGGAGAGGCAAACGGGAAGAAGAGGCTGGGGAAGCCTACGCGAACGCGAGTGGGCGGACGCGGACGCGAATGCGAAGAGGAAGGGGAACTGGGGGCCTGCATGGCATTAAGCCTTCATGAACGTGGCTCGTGGCTCGCGAACGCGAAGGGCATAGGTCGGAAGGCTTCGCGAATGCGACGAGGAGGTCGCGAACACGAAGGAGAAAAGTTTGGCAGCACATTTTTGATCTTCGCGAACGCGAAGCAAGGGCCGCGAACGCGAAGAAGAAAGGTCTGGACAGAATGTTTGGGACTTCCCATTTTCCATTTTTGACGAGTTGGAGCTCGGAAGGAGGCGATTTTTGGGAAATTTTCAAGAAAAATAATGGGGTAAGTGTTCTAAACTCAATATTGGTCAAATTGCCCGAATTCATGGTTGTTTTTAACATTTAATTGGTGATTTAAGTTGGAAAATTGTGAAAACCCTCTTGGTTTAATTTGAAGATTTGAGGGTCGAGTTGATGTCGAAATTTGGTAAAATTTGTATGGTTGGACTCATGGTTGAAAAGATGTTCATATTTTGTAACTTTTATCGGGTTCTGAGACGTGGAACCTACGGATAATTTTTGAGTGCAATTTCAGATTTTGTTGGAAAATTAGTATTTTCATATGGAATTAATTTCTATAATTTGTATTAAGTGAATCGAATTAATTGTGTCTTGATTCGAGGTGTTCGGAGGCCGATTCGCGAGGCAAGGGCATAGCAGAATAATGACTTTCACGGCTTGAGGTAAGTAACAGTTCTAAATTTGGTCCTGAGGGTATGAAACTCCGGATTCTGTGATATGTGATTGGTTTTGAGGTGACGCACATGCTAGGTGACGGACGTGTGGGCGTGCACCATAGAAATTGTGGCTTGATAAATTCCATGGAACTGTATGGTTGAATAATCTGTTGATATCCGTACATTTTCCATGTATTAGAGAAATCGAACTATAAATCATGTTTAAAACGTGTGTTGACACTATAGGGACCCACAGAGGTTGTGTATATGTTGAATTATCTGCTAAATTATTATTTTGCACTCAGTCACAGTTTTACTTGCACATTATATCTCAGTCTCTATTGTTCATTATTGATACATTATATCCTTGTTGTTTGGGCTGCTTATCATGATTTCTGAGAGCCCGAGAGACTGGAGAGGTTGATGACTGAGTGAGGCCGAGGACCTGATTGTGAGGATATTTATGGGATCGGGCTGCACGCCATATCATATTTTATTGATTTATGCCATGATTGGCTTGTTATAGCGCTTGGGCTCAAAGAGTCCCTCCGGAGTCTGTACACACCCTCAGTGAGTGTATGTACCTACTGAGTGCGAGTGCCGAGTGTTGAGTGATTTAGAGGAATGAGTGACTGTAAGGAAAGAGTGATATTGAGGTTAGAGTGAATAGGAGGACTGAGTGACTGTTGCTCTAACAAGATGCATTGATTTCATTATTTTTGCACTTCAGCTGTCATATATCACTGTTTTGAAAATTTCTGAAAGACATTATCTTCTGTTTCAGTCGAATTTGATATGAAATTACTGTTGAGTTTTAAATATTGAACTGGAAAGCATGCCTACCTTCTTATGTTGGAAATTACTGTGATTGGACTTAGCCGTGAAGCTCGTCACTACTTTCAGCTCTTTATTTAGTATTATTACTTGCTGAGTTGGTTGTACTCATACTATACCCTGCACCTCGTGTGCAGATCCAGGTACTTTCGGACACGGCGGTTACTAGTTTTCGAAACTTTATCTATTGGAGACTATCGAGGTAGTTGCTTGACGTCCGCAGACCTTGACTCTCTTTCCTTTCAGTCTTTGAACTTTTCTATATTTTCATACAGTGTTTTTATCAGTCAGACCTTGTTATCATTTAGATGCGCATGTACTCAGTGACACCTGATTTTGGGAGTGATTTATGTCAGTACTAATAAGATTTTTTGTATTAACTTTAAATATTATATTTTCAAACTTAAATGAAATTGTGGTTTATTGAGGTTGTCGACTTGCCTAGTATTCAGATAGGCGCTATCACGACAGGTTAGAATTTTGAATCATGACAGTATGGTATAAATTTTATAAAATAATCAGCCAAACCGAACCATTAACACCCCTGCTAGCAAATATGGCAGTCATTCTTGAAACTTTTAGGTAAATGACAAAATGCTTCGAAGAAGTGACCAAGTTAATTAGCCATATTGTTGCCCGTTAGATGAATAGAACAATGCACTTATGGCTAGTGGCTATAAATAGCCACCATTAGTCACACATTTCTCATGATCAACACCACAAAATATCTCCACTATAAGCCTTCTTCACTCATGCTTAACTTCTCTTTATCTCTATTTCTCCTTTATACCTTTTTATTGTCCGTTTTCCTCTTCTCCTTTCAGCCTTGCTGGATTATTGTAATTCAAATTTTGTTGTTTCCGTATTCTCTTAAATAAATAAAAATAGTATCTGAAATAGTTTTTTAAAATAGTGCTTAGCATTGCTCAAGCTCATTTGTGTATCCGTTTATAAATAATATTATAATATTATTTTATTTTTTTCTCATTGTTATTTCCTAGAAATTATAGGCTTCATGGATTTCCCGGTGACTTCAAATTCACAAAAAACAAGATGTCTGCAAAGTGTGTTCTTTGTCTTCCACCAGGGAGAGGATGCACAATATCTATTAATGGTGGCTCAAACGAGAGGCAGGGGAATAATGGTTGAAAAATAATATTAATATCTCAAAATAATAATAAGCATCTTTGAGTTTCTAATATGATTTGTAACTGAAATTTGCATTACTATTAAATAGCCTTAATGGCTTATTATTCTAATGTTGGCCTATTACTCTAACGTTTCTAACGTTACCTCTTGACATTGAATCTGACATTTGAATGGATTAAATTGCTTTTATAAGCTTATTAAATTGACAATTATAACTTTTCAAGACCTCTGCCAACACTTATATATATATGCACACACACACTAGTCCTTGGACATGTGCAACGCACGTGTATCCTATGCTAATTAGTTTAAATACATTAAAAATATTATAATAAATATAAGAGGAGTTACACGAAAATTAAAGAGAAAAAATGCAAGCTCGAACCGATGAACGTGAGCCTATTCAATCGATATTTATTATTATACTGAAAAAATTGCTATCAAATGAATTTCAAAAGTTATATTTTCGATGACTTCGATTATGTAATTTTTATAATATATCAAATAATCAGATGGATGGTAATTCTTTTTTTTAATATGTTAACAACACATAATTTAAAATGTCGGCTATGGTTGTAAATGTTTTTCTCTAAAAGTTTTTGCCTTCTTCAAGAAATTGTTGCCGAGTGAGAGTAGTGTTTTGTAGAAGCTATATATACAAAAAATTCGTTCAGAACACCTTCCTTAGGATGTCTAATAGATCATCGTCAATCTCATGGTGTATACCTATACAAAAGTAGCAGTTATTTGTGATAGAGATAATAGTTTTTGAAATATTTAATTGATGTATATAAATCAAAACACGTACATGTACCTTTTGTCTCCTTGTTTGATTCAAAATTATGAGTCCTTTCATCCGTGAATTTGACCAAAATGTTTACTGGAATTGTATGAAGATAATTGTATTATAAAATTTAGCACAATCATGTATTAGATGATAGCAATTTGATGTTTTAGTACTTAATGAGAAATATAGCACTCTATTATATCCAAAAAAAATATCTTTTAGATTTTAAATTAAATTTTATAATCAGAAAAGAATTTGACAAACAAAAAGACATGAGAGTTGATAATATTACCATATGTGTGTAATGAGTATCATGAAATTAGAAGGGTTAAATTACAAGTATTTACTAAAGAAAAAATAATAGCGACATGAAATACCTATAGAATCAAAAATAGTTAATTGCAGTGAATAAGGCAAAAAAAAAAAGTATTAAGAAGTCACAGTCGAATTCAAAACGAAACGAAAAGAATCATTTAGTATTATTTGAAAACGAATAAAATTTCTCATGCAGCTCGCAAATGTGAAGTTGAAACGGAAAGTATCAAGCTCCCGTTTGGCCATAAATTTTGGCTACTTTTGTCAATTTTTTTTTTTTAAAAAACATTGTATGTTCATGGAATATGATCAGTTTTTGAAAAAAATAATTTTTTTTTCAAGTTCCTAAAAATTGGTTTAGGGAACTTCAAATTTCAAATAAAATGAATGTTCAAACGGAACTTCAACTTCCAAAAATTATTTTTCAAAAACCTTTTTTTTAAGTTTCGACCAAAAAAATTATCTACAAGATGGATTCTAGAAGATGTGAAACAAGAGAAATGTATTACAGTGATTAGACAATTTGATGTACAATAAAGAATGTTAAAAAACTACAAAATTATTCCTACAACGGTGGAAGATATATTTAACCGAAATGTGCTTTTGAGATAATTAAGAAAATATACAGCCTGCATTACTACTATAGAACGAAACTGAAATGTTAAATTTTACAGTCTGCATTACTACTACAGAAATGAAACTGAAATATGAAAACAATTTTTTTCTCTCTACAGGTTTGGTCTATCTTCTTTGTATTACATGCATTACCATTACAGTTTTTCTACAGTTTGTTGAGACTGTTAAGGTTCTTATAATAGTCCAACTATTACGTCTAATTAATAGAGCAAATAAAAAGCTTTAAACAGTTTCAGTTTATGGCCATCTGAACGGCCACATTATTATTTCTTTGGATTTTACTTTCTTTTTACTTGTTCCTTTGTTGTTATCTTTATTAGATGTATACTAATTAATTTGTCCGCGCTTCGCTCGCGCGGTTATAAAAAACAATAGTAGATGAAGGATATAATTTTTTTGTCTAAATTTAGTTGAGATAAAAGAGATACAAATTTTATTTATATGCATACATAATTTAATCCTATGAACTGATTATATTATAAATATAAATTATCTTTAATTACAAACCAAGCTCGTAATTTCCTTAATTCAAGCACTATACATGTTACAACTTACAAGAGAGGGGCATCCAAATTGTTCCATAATCAGTAGCATAAATAATATACATCTACTCCACCGCATCACTTCAACAAATGCTTTATAAATACTTTAAGAAAAAGGATGAAATATGAATGTTGATTTACAAAATCAAATGCATAAAATAAAATTGAACATATAAGGAGAAAGTATTTAAGAGGCTCAAAAGTATATTACATTAACAAAAGATGGCGGGGCATTAAAAGTTTAAAACATTGGGTACGAAAGTATATGGAAGAAAAGGGATGGCCGGAGGAGTACGAATTCGAGGAAGTAAATAATTTTAAACATATCTAATTTTTTTTATTTCTTTCAGGATCACTACTCAAAGAACACATTTCCGTAAACTATATTCTTTTGAGCACTATACTCAAACATTAAAGTGTTAATCATCAATAAAATGATTATATACCATGAAATCTTTACCAATGCAGTAGCTTAGATCATTAGATATATTTACACACTTTTTATGAAAAGTAGTTTTTAATGTCTAGCCTAATTGCTCCGTAGGTAAACATAAGAGGAACTTCAAGTATTAACGTATCCCCAAAAGACTGCTTTGCTGCTCCTTCAAACATGTCACACATATTACGTTACCTTTTTTGTTTCGTTTATTCTTTATTTCCTTTTACTTCTTTTTTCTACACGTTTCTTTTTCTTATTTTCTTATTTCTCCTGGGCTCATAACTGCATATCCAATCAGTCTCAAGTCACACAACAAAATCACTCTTTTTTCTTCCTAATTTGGTGAAATATATCTCTTTTCTCTAAATAAGTGAGAAGTGAGACGAAAATTGTATTGACCAAAATGATATTTGATATTGCCCGTAAGCATTAGAATATTGTACTCGAGTGTATGTTCTAAGGGTACATCCGGAATCTATCAAAGAGCTCATGCATATGCTTGTGAACTTGTAAAATAAAAATTAAAATAAATAAATAATATACTTGTAAAAAAAAAAAAGGTAAACAGAAAAAGCTCGGACTCAAGTTTAAAATTATTTTCTTCACATAATTATTAGACATCTTTAAATATATTGAGTTTTAATATTAACTTCCCTTTTTTTATAAATATTTACTTGAGTTTTAATTATTTGTTCTTTATTTTGTGTCAATACAGAAATTAAAGAAGAGGGAAAAAAGTGATCATACGTGATTCGCAATTCGAATCTTCTGCAATTGTTTTTTTTTCGTTCTCATTTCTATCTCGGACAAGGTGGGTTGCTCTGATGGTAAGCACTCTCCACTTCCAACCAAGAGGTTGTGAGTTCGAGTCACCCCAAAAATAAGGTGGGGAGTTGTAGGGGTAAGGTATGTGTACACACTATCTTCCTCAGACGTTAAGGTATGTGTACACACTATCTTCCTCAGACGTTGTTGTTGTTGTCGTCTCATTTCTGTCTTCCTTTCCTTATTATTTTCCTTTAACCTTTTACCTTTCTCTTCCTTCCCTTAAAATTTGCAGCCCTTTTCACAAGATACTGAATCCCACCAAAATAACCAAGCAAAATCCTTTTTAACCCCAGATTTTTTTTTCAAAATTTCCTAGAGTTTTGATTCTTTCCCCAATTAATTTTTTTCTACTGTATCAACATCTTATCACCCTCACCTATAAATTCAGTACATAGGGGATTCACAGAGGATACCATTGAAGCCGATAAATCATAGAGATAGGAGCAGTTTGAATTAGAAAATTGGAACTATTCTCTGAGAATCCGAGATAAATATTGATCACCACATGTCCACATCATTTTGCTTTGAGTAAACTGAAAGTGTAAAAAATGAAATAAAAAATTAAGTAAAGCTTTAAACATGAAAACGAAAAAAAAGCCCCACAAGCTAAAATTACAGAGAGATTAGAAAGAGATTATCACAAACGTACAAAATACCTTGGCGAAGAGTTTCGTAACCAGAAATTCGTCGTCGTTAAGCTCGAATATTGGAAATTTCTCTGTTCATCAATTTTTGCCGACATCTCATTTTTTCGAAGATTCGTATAATACAAACAATTCATATGCCCTTATATGAGAAAGCAACTAATTAGCAGATAAAGTTGCAGTTTCTAATCTCGAAAGTTGGTTGATTGAAACGAATAACTCGAATAGAAACCACATTGTAAAATCAATTTTATAGTCTCCAATTTATCAAAAGGTAGGGCTTTCCAAATTCTGATATGTTTTAATTCTGGTTAGTCATTATGGATCTTGATGATGAGTAACTGAAACGTTACCAATGTTTTAATTCAGCAGAGACGGTCCCACGGAGGCTATTCTAAGAGAGGTAAAGAAGTGACGTTTGAGTTTTTGCATTTAAAATGAAATAAATAAATGGAAAAAATAAACAAACTAGAAAAAAGATAAATAGCAATGCTGGTATTTGGGATGTGCCACATCCCACATTATTATTTCTTTGTATTTTACTTTCTTTTTACTTATTCCTTTGTTGTTATCTTTATTAGATGTATATTTACATTATGCATAAAAATATTCTTGAATTAATATTTGCTTGAAGGACAAAACTGTCGTTTAACTTTTGAAGGATATTTTGGTCTTTCAACTTATACTTTAAGGTTTCACGCTTATAATATAGTATGATGATTAGTCTTTTTTGAGTATGTGAAAAAAGCAAAAACATTCTTCTAATTTCTTTTATTGTGCTGATTTTTTTTTTGATTAATCTTTGTTGTTTCTGCTTCTAATTTATACTAGAAGAGCTTGTTGAATTCTGGGGGATACGATTCATCACGGTGTGGGCGAAATATCCTTAATGACAGTGTCCTTGACACGCCTCAAGCTAAATCTTATTCTCCATAATTCAATATTTTTACAACACTCTTAAGGATATTTTCACGTTGTTATTATGGAGAATAATACTGCTAATGTTGTTGTTGATACTACTACACTCGTTGTGCCTATTATTTCTGTTGTTGTCCCATAACTAATTACCTATGCCAAATCTTTTCCCGATTTTTCGAAAATTGAGATTTTTGGTGAAGATAATTTTAAGCGCAAGAAAATTGTTGTTGATAAAAGGAAAAGAAGATTGCTACTAAAGCCAACCTTCAGAGGACAACAAACGTCAGAACAAATCAAACATGTATGACAAAAGAAATGGTTATAAGTATGACAAAAGAAATGGTTATAAGCCCAAAGCTAACAATCAAACCTTCAAGAAAAAAGGAACCTGCTCTGTGTATAGCAAACATGTCCATCATGTTGTTCAATACCGGAAAAGTTCTGGGACTGACAATCCCGCTAAGGCTAAAGTAAATTTGACTGAATCCAAAGTAGATGATATAATTGTTGCGGTAGTTTTTCAAGTGAACCTTGTGGCCAATGTGAAAGATTGGGTGTTAGATTTTGGTGCCACTAGGCACATATGTGCTAACAAAAAAGACTGTGTCTTATACCCAAGTTGAGGAAGTAGAAGAAGTTGTCTATCTCTCAAGTTCTTAGAAAAGGCAAAGTTCTTCTCAAATTCACATATGGAAAAATTTTGGTATTGAATGATGTGTTGCATGTTCCTAGTATTCGAGCCAATTTGGTCTCTGTGGGATTACTAGAAAAAGTGGGGGTGAAGGTTTCTTTTGAATCTGATAAGGTCGTGTTGACCAAGAATAATAAGTTTGTTGGCAAGGGTTACTATAACCATGGTTTGTTTGTACTCAATGTCATGAATGAAAATGTTAGTTCTTCTGCTTACTTCATTGACTCTTTTAATTTATGGCATGCTAGATCGGTGTAACGACCCGGCCGGTCGTTTTGAGAGTAATAGTCTTGATCCCCTATTTTTTGCTTTTCCCGTGTCCGTTTCTACTTATGTGACTGGCCGGGAGGTCTTGTTATTGGTTTCGGAATGTTTTGGGACACGTAGTCCCTAAAACGGAAGCTTAAGTCTTAGAATTTTGACCGTAGTCAGAACTGTGTGAAGACAACTTCGAAATAGAGTTTCGTCGGTTCCGTTAGCTCCATTGAGTGATTTTAGACTTAGGAGCGGGTCTGGACTGTGAATTTGAGGTCTGTAGCTAATTTAGGCTTGAAATGGCGAAAGTCGAATTTTTAGAAAGTTTGACCGGGGGGTTGACTTTTTGATATCGGGGTCGGATTCTGATTTCGAAAGTTGGAGTAGGTCCGTAATATTGGATATGACTTGTGTACAAAATTTGAGGTCAATCGCATGTGGTTTGATAGGTTTCGGCGTCGTTTGTGGAATTTGAAAATTTTAAAGTTTATTAGGTTTGGATTGGAGAGTGATTCGTATTTTTGTTGTTGTTTGACGTATTTTGAGGGCTCGACTAAGTTTGTATGGTATTTTAGGACTTGTTGGTATATTTGGTTGAGATCCCGGGGACCTCGGGTTTGTTTCGGATGCTTAACGGTTTGAATTTGGACTTAGGCAAATGGTTGAAGCTTTCTGATATATGGTGGTTTTGCACCTGCAGTGGGGAGATCGCAGGTGCGCACTCGCACGTGCAGATGAAGGAGCGCAGATGCGGGATTTGGCAGCCCAAGCTGGGTTCGCAGGTGCGGAGGTAATTGCGCAGAAGCGGCCTCGCTTCTGCGGTTGGTCTGTGCGCAGGAGCGTTGAGGGTCGCAGGTACGGTCTCTTAGTCACAGGAGCGGAAGAGCAGGTGCGACCCCTTGCTCGCAGATGCGGACCCAGCCCCTTAAGTCATTTCTGCACCTGCGAAGGAAATTCTGCAGGTGCGGCATCGCAGGTACGACAATAGGTCCGCAGATGTGAAAAGTCTGGGCAGAAAGTTTAAAAGTAAGGATTCGCGATTTTAGTCGTATTTCAACATTTTGGACTCGGACTTAGGCGATTTTGGAGAAGATTTTTGAGGTAATTATTTAGGTAAGCTTCTTGTACTCGTTTTGGATCATAAAACTTGTTTCCCCACTGATTTTCCCACCTAATTAGTGAGATTTTGAAATGAAATTTGGGGGTTTAGGGCTTGAGAATTGGAGAAAGGATTTTGGGTATTTAGATGACTAAATGGTGTCAGATTTTGATAAATTTGGTATGGTTAGACTCGTGAGTGAATGGGCTTTCGGTTTATGTGACTTTTGTTGGATTTTGAGGCATGGGCCGGGGGGCCGGGTTGAGCCGATTTCGGATTTTAAGCTATAATTTAGTAGTTTTCTTGTAGAATTGATCCCTTTAGCCTATATTAATTATCTCGTACTGTTTGTGGCTAGATTCGGGGCATTTGGAGACTGATTCAAGGGGCAAAGGCATTTTGGAGTAGGATTTTGCGCAGTTGAGGTAAGTAACACTTTCAAACTTGGTTCTGAGGTTTCGAAATCCCGAACTATGTGCTTTACGATTGGTATTGAGGTGACGCACATGCCAAGTGACGGGCGTGCGAGAATGCACCATGAGAATTGTGGCCTGGTTGATTCCATGGCACTGTATAGTGACTCTATTTTGTTGATATCTGTGTTTTCATCTTGTGATAAAGTAATTGAGCTGTCAATCATGCTAGATATCATGTTTAGGCTTTATGTCGGTACTATTGGGACCCCTAGTGGTCGTTTCTTGCTGTCATCTCACTGATTTCATTGATATTATGTACTCAGTCATGTTCATGCATTTCATATCATATCTCAGTCTCAGTTGTTATTTACTGATACATCGTATCATTGTTTCGGGCTAGTTTTCATGATATTGTGAGCCCGTGAGTGAGACTGGAGATATTGATGACTGAGTGAGGCTGAGAGCCTGATTATGAGTGACAGTTATGAGATCGGGCTGCACGTTGCATCAGTTATACTGATTTTATGATAGCGCTTGGGCTGTAGGAGCCCATCCGGAGTCTGTAACACCCCCTAGTGAGCGCGATTGATATTATTGAGGGATGGATCTTCCCTAGACATAGATTTTGTCCGAAGTACTTGATACCTAGAGATGGATCTTCTCCACAGGGCTGGATTGGACTTTCCTCGGTACTGGGTGACCTATGGTCAGTGTTGTATATGTTCTGGGATGGATCTTCCCTGGGCCGTGTGGGCCATATACAGTACCGAGTGGTTGAGATATTGAGAGTGTGAGCACTTGAGGTTGTCAGCATGGTGCATCACTTACAGTATAAGCATTGGCATGTAAAGATAACAGAGTTATATTCTTTACACTGTTCGGATCTGCTTTACTTTACTGTTTAAGTTGCCTATGTGATTTGAGAGCATGCCTACGTTTCTGCACAGTTATTTCCATTTTATCTGTACCAGTTGAGTTCGTCACTACCTTTCAGTCCAAAGTTTGGACTTGTTACTTACTGAGTTGGATGTACTCACGTTACTCCCTGCACCTTGTGTGCAGATCCAGGCGTTCCTGGTCACGGCGACAGCTGTTGATTGAGGCATCAGAGTTCGGGGACTATCGAGGTAGCAGCATGGCGTTCGCGGGCCTTGATTTCCCTTTCTTATTCTATCTGTACTTTCAGTTTTATTCTCTAGATACTGTTGTAGATTGTATTCTGGTTTTAGACACTCATGTACTCAGTGACACCCCGGTTTTGGGATGGATTGTACCGTATTTTAGTTAAATTCTATTTTAAAATGGCTTTTCTTTAATATAAATTGTTGCGCTGTTAATTCTAAAAGAGTGTTTTACTGTGTTAAAATTGTTGAGTTGTGGCTCCACGATAGGTGCCATCACGACGGTCATTTTTGGGTCGTGACAATCGGGACATGTTAGTTTATCTTATATTAAGAAGATGCTCTTTGAAGGTCTTATTTCAAATATTGATAAGTGTGAAGTTTGTGCATAAGCTAAACAAACTAAGAAATTATGTGCTTCTGTATTTAGAGAATCTGAATTGTTAAGTTTAATCCATGCAGATTTACGAGACTTGAAACAAACTATGATTAGAGGAGAGAAAAAATATTATGTGATGTTTATAGCAAATTTTTCAAGATATACAAAAGTTTATTTGTTGAGAAATAAAGATGAAGCTTTTGATAAACTTTTAATTTATAAATTTGAAGTAGAAAATCAATTGGATAAGAAAATCAAAAGTGTTAGATCTGATATAGGTGGTGAATTTCTTTTGTTGAATGATTATTGTGAGAAATAAGGCATAATTCATGAGATAACACCTCCATATTCTTCAAAATTAAATGGTGTAGCGGAAAAGAAAAATATGACCTAAAAGAAAATGATGAATAGCATGCTTGTTAGTTCTGGTGCCCCAGATAATCTTTGTGGTGAAGCCATATTATCTACCTGTCATTTACAAAATAGGATTCTCTATAAGAAAACGGGTAAAACTCCTTATGAGTTGTGGAAAGGATATCCCCCTAACTTGAAATATTTAAAAGTGTGAGGGTGCCTTGCTAAAATAATGTTACGTGATCTTTAAAAAAAATAGGAACTAAAACGTTTGATTGTATATTTATTGGGTATGCTGAAAGTAGCGCAACATATAGATTTTTTAATTGTCAAAAGTGATGTGCTTGAACGCAATAATATTGTTGAACCAAAAAATGCTTAATTTTTTGAAAATATGTTTCCTTTAAAAATTGAGAAGATTTCTCATTCTTCTGTTACTCAAAGTGATAATACTTCTCATGTTCTTGTTATTCAAAATGATTTTGAAAGTGAGGAAGTAAGAAGAAGCAAAAATTAAGGAAAGAAAAATCTCTTGGCAATGATTTTTATACTTATCTCGTGGATGATGATCCTTTGACATATTTTGAAGTAATTTTGTCACGACCTAAATCTCACGTGTCGTGATGGCGCCTATTGCAATACTAGGCAAGCCGATAAGCACAATAAAATATATATTCTTTAAGTTTGAAAACATAACAAAATAAGTTTAAGAGTAAAATCTCATAAATACTGATACGAAAACACCGCGACTCAATACAATATTTCCCCAAAATTCGAGTATCACTGAGTACATGAGCATCTATACAATAACATGGTCTGACTACTGAAACACTGTCTAGGAAGGTAGAACAATATAAATAAAACTAAATGTAAATGAGGAGAGTCAAGGTCTACGGACGCCAAAGTAGCTACCTCGAGAATCTTTGAACTGATAAAGCTCCAAAATCAGCAACCACCGTACCCGGAAGTACCTGGATCCGCACACGAAGTGCAGAGTGTAGTATGAGTACAACCAATCCAATGTATTCAATAAGTAACAAGACTAACCTTGGACTGAAAACAGTGACGAGCTCAACAGGTACACTCTAAATACAGAAATAACAGTACAGAAGTGTAGACATGCTTTTAAGTTCAATAATTTAAGCTCAAAGCAGATAAAATATTTCAGGTGTGACTCAAGTGAGGGATGATACATATTTGTATCTACATGTCAATTATGCATGCCAACTGCAATGCAAAACAGTGATAAAATCATGTGCATACTCTCAGAGTATCAATTCACTCAGTCCTCCCATTCACACAATCCTCACAGTCACTCAATCCTCCTAATCGCTCGGCACTCGCCCTCGCACTCAGTAGGTACCTCCGCTCACTGCTGGTGAGTCAGACTCCGGAGGGGCGGATCCTGCCCAAGCGCTATAATAAGCCAATCATGGCATGAATCAATAAGCCTACTGCGTTGTGCAGTCTGATCCCATAAATATCCTCACAATCAGGCTCTCGGCCTCACTCAGTCATCAATCTCTCCAGTCTCTCGGGCTCACAAGTATCATGATAATCAGTCCAAACAATGATGATATGATGTATCAATAAATGGCAATAGAGACTGAGATATGATATGCAAATGATAGTTGTGAATGAGTATATAAGTGCAAATTAAGCAAATAATTCAACAGCAACACGACCTCTGTGGGTCCCAACAATACTAGCATATAGCCTAAGCATGATTTCTAGCATGAGTCACAACTCAATTTCTCTAACACATGGAGAATATATGGATAAGGACAAGATTATTTGACTACACAGCTCTACGGAATCGATTGAGTGAAAATTTCTACGGTGCACGCCCATACGCCCATCACCTAGCATGTGAGTCACCTCCACACCAATCGCATAACATGTAATTCAGGGATTCATACTCACAGAAATCAAGTTTAGAAGTGTTACTTACCTCAAGCCGTGCAAATCTCTACTTCAATAAGCCCTTGCCTCGCGAATCGGCCTCTGAACGCCTCGAATCTAGCCACAAACAACTCGATACAATCAACTCAAGCTATAGGAATCAATTCCATATGAAAAAGCTAAGTTCTTTGATAAAAGTCAAAAAGTCAACTCAAAAAGTCTACCCCGGGCCCACATCTCGGAATTCAATAAAAGTTATAAAATCTGAACACCTATTCAACCACGAGTCCAACCATACCAAAATTACTCAAATTCGATCACAACTCGACTTTCAAATCCTTAAATTAAAGCCTAAAATATTTCTACAATTTTCCCCAATTTTTCAACCCAAAATACTAATTAAAGATGAAAACGATGATATATTCATGTAATTTAACCAAATTCGAGTTAGAATCACTTACCCCAATAACTCCTTGAAAATCTCTCCAAGAATCGCCTCAATCCGAGCTCCCAAAATCAAATTGTGATTTATAACTCAAATCCTCATTTTTGAAGCTTATAAGCTGCCCAGGTAACCCTTCTTCGCGATCGCGGGAAATGCTTCGCGATCGCGAAGCAAAAATTCATAGGCTGCCCAATTTACTCTCCACAAACATGGAATCCCACACGCGAATGCGATATACAGACTTCCCAGACCTACGCGATCGCGATGAACAAATGCGCGTGAACCCCACCCTTCTCTTTTCTTCTTCGCGGAGGCGACTAAGCCTTCGCGTTCGCGATACATTAACTGCCAAAGATACGCGATCGTAGACCTTACCTCGCAATTGCATAGAATAATATTCCATTAGTGACAAACAACCCTTCGCAATCGCGACATCCCACTCGCGATCGTGTATAAGGAAACCAGTAGCATAAATCAGCAATTCCTCCAAGGTTCAAAATGCGCCGAACATGATCCGAATCACACCCGAGGCTCCCGGGACCTTATCCAAACATACCAACAAGTCCTAAAGCATGATAAGAACTTAGTTGAGGCCTCAAATCATATCAAACAACATCAAAAACACGAATCGCGCCCTAATTCAAGCCTAATGAAAACTAATGAATTCCAACTTCTACAATCGAAGCAGAAATCTATCAAATCAACTCCGATTGACTTCAAATTTTGTACACAAATCATAATTGACATAACAGACCTATTCCAACTTCCGGCACCAAAATCCGAGCCCGGTAATCACAAAGTCAACTCTCGATCAAACTTCTCAACTCTCCAAACTTCTAGTTTTCCAACTTTCGTCATTTCAAGCCAAAATCACCTACGGACCTCCAAATCAATATCCAGACGCACTCCTAAGACCAAAATCACCATACAGAGCTATTAGAACCATCAAAACTATTCCAGAGTCATTTACACATAAGTCAATATCCGATTAACTCTTTCAACTTAAGCTTCCAACCTTGGGACTAAGTATCCCAATTCATTTCGAAACATCCCCGGAACCGAACCAACTATCCCGGCATGTCGCATAACAATAATTGAGTATAAAATAAGAAGTAAATGGGGGAACGGGGCTACAATATTCAAAACGACCGGTCGGGTCGTTACAAATTTCTTCATTTGATGCCTCATTTTGGAAAGAAGCTATTGATATAGAAATAAATTCAATTTTACAAAATAAAACTTTAATTTTAGTTGATTTACCTCCGGGAGCTGAACCCATTGGTTGTAAATAGAGTTTTAAGAAACAACTCAATCCGGATAGTTCTATTGATAAATATAAAGCCAAACTTATTGCAAAAGGTTTTATTCAAAAGCAAAATGTTGATTATTTTGATACTTATGCTCTTGTAACTAGAATTTCCTCAATTCGTGTTTTACTTGCCTTGGCTTCTATTTATAAACTTTTTATTCGTCAAATGAATGTTAAAAGTGATTTAGAAGAGAAAATTTACATGGAGCAACTTGAGGGTTGTATAGTGTTCGGCCAAGAAAACAAAGTTTTGTAAATTACTAAAATATTTGTATGGTCTAAAGCAAGCACCTAAATAGTGACATGAAAAATTTGATCAAGTATTGATTAATGATGGTTTTTCATCAATTGAAATAGATAAGTGTGTTTACACAAAATGCATAGATGGTACTTGTGTTATTATTTGCCTTTATGTGGATGACATGCTTATTTTTAGCTCTAGTCTTGATTTGGTACATAAAACCAAACCTTTTTTGTCTTCTAATTTTGAGATGAAAGACATGGGAGAAGCTAGTATTATTTTGGGCATGAAAATTATAAGAGATGGTAATAACTTGATGTTGACTCAAGAACATTATGTCGAAAGAAGTTTTAAAAATTTTGACAATTTTGATGTGGTACCTGTAAGCACTCCTTATGATGCTAGTAGTCAATTAAAAAAGAATAAGGGAGATGTTGTAGATCAAAATAAATATGCTCAAATTATTGGTAGCCTAATGCATTTGATGAATTTTACTAGACCTCATATTGCATATGCTGCGTGTAGATTGAGTAGATATACTCAAAATCTGAGTCAAGATCATTGGAATGCATTAGTAAGAGTAATGAAATATTTGTAATGTACCATGAACTATGGTATCAAATATAGTGAATTTTCCACTGTACTAGATGGATACATTGATGCTAGTTGGATCTCTGATTCAGATGAGATAAAATTCACTAGTGGTTATATTTTCACCGTTGGTGGGGGGGGGCTGTGGCATGGAAATCAAGCTAAGCAAACTATAAGAGCTAGATCTACCATGGAATCTAAATTTGTGGCATTGGAATTGGCTGGCAATGAGGCCGAGTGGTTAAAAAACCTTTTGGCAAGTATTCCACTAGGAATAAAACTAACACCTTCTGTGTCGATGTATTGTGATTGCCAAGCTGCAATAGCGATTGCTAAAAATAAATTCTTCAATGGCAAGAGTAGACATATTCGATTGAGACATAATATGATAAAGTAGTTGCTGAGAGATGGAATTATTTCCATAGATTATGTGAAGTCAGAAGTGAATTTGTATCACGACCCAAAATCCAACTAGTCGTGATGGCACCTAACCTCACCCGCTAGGTAAGCCAAATAACAACAATCTGATTCAATTAATATTTAACTAACTCTAATACACTCCCCAAGGACTGGTAGTACAAATCATGAGCTTCTAAGATTAGAATTTACAAAACTAGTGTGAAATAAAAATACGTCATTTGTCTGAAATATACATGAACAAATTAAAAATTCTAAAGCTACCATGAACAAGAGGCAGCAATGGCTGGAACGCAGGTACATCTTCATATCTAGCTCCCGTCGTACGCAGAAACATCAACGTCAAAATTCTACACGCAAGGTGCAGAAATGTAGTATGAGTACAACCGACCCCATGTACTCAATAAGTAACAAACCTAACCTTAGGTTGAAAGTACTAACGAGCTGGAACACAGGTCAAAGTCCAACAACAGCTCATATCAATATAAAAAAAGTGGTACAGTAAATAACTTAGAAATAAAATGTTTAGCTCATTCACAGTTCAAGAAAATAGACATGCTTTTCAAGCATAAAAGTGAAAACCCAAATCTTTTAACGAGAACACCAAAATATGAGTTAGTTTGTAAAATCGTGATTTTCCTTCTGAAACTTTTCAACAGGTAAATGTTTCATTATCAAATGGCTTGAGGAAAAGTACATCTCTATGCCTACATATCAATGTGTATGATGAATGACGTGATACGATATAGCATGTGCAAAAATGCGTCTCTATGCTTATATGTCAAGTGTGCATGCCAATGCACTACAACATAGTGAACAACCATATGCATACTCTCAGAGTATCAATCCACTCAGTCCTCCCAATCACTCGGCACTCGCACTCAATAGGTACCTGTGCTCACTGGGGGTGTATGCAGACTCCGGAGGGGCTCCTTCAGCCCAAGTACTATAATCTGCATGGACAACTCACGTGCTATAGTATCAATATCTGAATCCACACGGATAACTCACGTGCTGCACGGACAACTCACATGTTATAGTATCAATATCTCAAAATCAGGCCCTCGGCCTCACTCAGTCATCAATCTCTCCAGTCTCTCGGGCTCACAATGTCATGAAACTATCCCAAAATGATAATATGATGTATCAATAAATAACAACAGAGACTGAGATATGATATGCAATGAATGAACATGACTGAGTATGAAATTGCAATGTAAGAAAATAACTCAATAGCAGTAATGACCTCAGTGGGTCCCAACAGGATAAGCATATAGTCTAGACATGGTTTCTAACATGAATCACAGCTCGATAACTCTAGCACGTAGAGATTTTATTATTTCAAATAAGTTCAGGTAATTACACAGTACCACAGAAATAACGGAGTCACAGTTCACACAGTGCACGCCCACGCGCCCGTCACCTAGCATGTGTGTCACCTCAACACCAAACACATAACACGTATAATCAGCGTTCATACCCTCAGCTCCAAGTTTAGAAGAATTACTTACCTCGAACAAGCCGAGTCCAATATCGAGCAAGCTAAACAATGCTCCAGAAATTCCATTCCGCGCGTATCAACTACCGAACGGCTCGAATCTAGTCACAATTAATTCGATTCAGTCAATACAAATTATAGGAATTAATTCCATATGAAAATACTAATTTTCCCACAAAATCCGAAATTACACTCAAAAATCGCCAGTGGAGCCCACATCTCGGAATCCGATAAAACTCACAAAATTTGAACCCCCATTCAACCACGAGTCCAACCATACCAAAATTACTTAAATTCGACCACAACTCGGCCTTCAAATCCTCAATTAAAGTCTATGAAAGTTTTTACTATTTTCAACCCAAAACACTAATTTGTTGATAAAAATAACAATAGATTCGTGTAATTTAACCAAAACCGAGTTAGAATCACTTACCCCAATCCTTATGGTGAAAATCACCTCAAACATTGCTTCAATCCGAGCTCCATAGCTCCAAATGTGTTAAAATGGCCAAAACCTCGAAATATAGCTTTTGTCCGCGGTCGCGAAGCACAAAATTTTCCAGCTCAAAATTTGCTCTTCGCGATCGCGAAGCACAAACTCCCCAACTCCTCCAGACAACCTCTAGTATAATAGTCATAACATTTTGTACAAAACTCTAAATAACAAATTGTTTGACTTTCTGAAAACTAGACATCAAGAACTACAATTTTCATTTTTGGATCATCTCTAAATTCTTTATAGATTGCGAGATATAAGTTTCCAAAGTCGGGTCAGTGCAGCAGAGATTTTGCTCTTCGCGATCGCGAAAGAGCTTCCACGATCGCGATTCACAAGGCCCCAAACTGTTGTTTGCTCTTCGCGAACACGACCAAATGTTCGCGATCGTGATGCACTCCTCTATAGACAAAAATCATCAATTAAAAATTGCCTAGAAATGGTCTGGAACCACCCCGAAACTCACTCGAGCCCCTCGGGATCTCAAGCAAATATACCAACAAGTCCTAAAACATCATACAAACTTAGTCGAAGCCTCAAATCACATTAAATAATGCTAAAACCACGAATCATGCCCCAATTCAAGTTTAATGAAACTAAGAAATTTTAACTTCTATATTCGATGTCGAACCCTATAGAATCAAGTCCGATTGATCTCAAATTTTGCACACAAGTCATAAATGACATAACAGACCTATTCCAATTTCCAGAATCGGACTCCGACATTAATATCTAAAAGTCAACTCCCCGGTCAAATTTCCAAACTTAAATTTCTATTTTAGCCATTTCAAGCCTAATTTAACTACGGACTTCCAAAAACTTTTCCGGACACGCTCCTAAGTCCAAAATCACCATACGAAGCTATTGGAATCATCAAAACTCTATTCCGGAGTCGTTTGAACAAAAGTCAAAACTCCGGTCAACCCTTTTCATTTAAGTTTCCAACATGAAATTTATTCTTTCGAACTAATCCCGAAACACCTGAAACATCAAAACTGACAATTCACACACGTCATAATACATCATACGAAGCTATTCAAGACTTCAAATAATTGAAAGGAGCGTAAATGTTCAAAATGACAAGTCGGGTCATTACATTCTCCCCCACTTAAATATATGTTCGTCCTCGAACGTGCCAAGAGTTGTTCCTAAGCCTCTAAATCATTGTTCCACCCTACCACGCACATTCCTGGGGGGCAATACCACGTCACCTATTATGCATAGGCCTGACAACACAACATAGCTTAAAGTCATTAATTTAACCTTAGCCCATAAACCTTGTAATTCAATTTCCAACATTCAAAATTTCTTTTCAAGACCCGAATCTCACATCTACATACTTTATAAATCTGAACAAACTGTATTAAGCCTTAACCATAACCCGAGATATAATCACATAACATACTACACAACTCGCATACTCGCAACACCATTTTCGATCATAGTAACTACTCAAAACCAATCAAGTACTAGTATTAAACCCCATATCAAACAAAACCTCGTTCCCAAAACCTTTATACACTACTGATAATGAAAGAAACACACAGAATCTCATAACCACTTATCAGATCAACGAGTCATGGAGCTCTCTCGCCCCAAACAGAACCATAATCACTTTCTAAGCCAACTTTCGATATTATCCTCCCAAATATACCGTAATAAAATCCGATAGTACTCATTCTAGGTCCAATGACCTCATCTCATCAAATACAACCACTTTTTTGACTTGCAACCCCAACACAACCTAATATTTACAACCAACTCCTCAAATTTTGTGAAGAGGAAAACCTACGCGCATGCGCACAATTCCTCAAATACGCTGCTCAAATAAACTTTTTTTTATCGTAAATGAAGGAAAACAATGAAATCAGATAAATTATCAAAGAAATGAAATTCCCACACACTGCACGGACAATTCACGTGTCAATGATATAAATCGCCCGGTAAGGTCACATGCCTCAGTCCAAGCATATCATACAGGAGCAATTAAACAAATACACATGCATGTGATAATGAAATAAGATTCTCATACTCCTAGACTGGTATAAATAACACGCCATAATGTAGGCATGTGCAAGGTGTGCTATCACAGCTCGAATCAGCAAGTTATCGCAGAAATAGTAACTACCAAGTTTATTCAGGGAATTAGCCTCTTTGTAACCTCAAGTATAGCCCAGATAGTTCTCAACAAGGTACAAATAAGAGAACATTATAACTTTAAGCTTAACAGTCAACTCTAGGCATATCATAGCCTAAGCATTCTTCCGAGTATGAATACTTGCCTCGATACCCACACATGGGTTCAAACCTCACATATATGCGCACTCATAGCGCGCAACTATCATGAAAGTTGATGTGTGCTAATTATGAGTTTAAATAAAATGCTCACCTCAAACAGGTCGCAACCCTAAAACAATATGCTTCTGAGAACTCCCAGTCTCCAGATTCATAGAATGCATAAATCACCGTAACCGATCCCTACTCCAGCGCTCGAATGACTAACACATCTTTCATGCATGATCATCCCACGAGGAATACTTCTATAATTCTCCTGTGCCATATAGCAAAAATCTGAATATCGGCAGTTGATCAACCATGTGAGTACCGTAATACCGATGAACATCCGTAAGTCAAAACACAATGCGCCTTCTGAAATGCGCACACTTCTCAAGAATTACCGAGCAATTATAACATTCATCTAAATATCTAAAACTGACCATTCTATCCAAACTTCGTGACCTTCCCTTCAAGACCGAATTGCCATCTTGTACATGTAAATCTTAACCACGCACAATACACTACATCTATCATCCCATCATGTGAAAAGCACGAGAATCTCATTATCAACTCTGAGTCACCAACAAATTACATACCCGGTTAGTTATAAACCTTCATCTTTCTTCCTTCCAGGAGGAAATCACAATACGCAACACGCTCCCCATACCGGTAGAAAATATCTGCTTCAAACCATAAAGAACACTTTGAAATCCATTTGCACATAACCAAGCTATCATAACTGAATTCCTTTAACTTGACCAAGCCACGCAGGTCTCCAAACCCAAGAATATTGTCACCAAAATATCTGTAAAGTCTCACCACATCATATTTACCCCTTATAAATACCACAACCGAGACACCCACTCTGAAAAGACCTTATATGAATTTAAAATTGTTCTTTTACCTTTCTTATACTGGAATGTAGAATCCATAGTCATACAGAATTACTGCAAGTCCCAGCACCATCAAATGTAAATCTCAAATTCTATCCATACACAAATCCGAAAAAAATTCTTGATTGATATATATAAATTTTGAATCCATTAGAACCTTCTCGAGAGTCATCCACTCTGCTCAAATCTCAATTGCACTGCCCAAACGGGCCGAAAAACACGTGCTCCCTTAGCTTAACAACACTCGAACAGGTAACCCTACCTTAACACCACCCATCAAATTCATACTCTGTGCGTACTACATACTTCGCAAATAACAACTCACTCATCCCATGATTTTCACATACTCATAAACTATAATATAACCCGTATCCAAGAATTCATTTACTCGATTCATCCTCGATCTCAACCTCTGCAAGTCATATCTGATTCACAAATATGCCTAAGACCAAAACCAATACAACACATAATCGTGCAATCAAATCGCAGATAACAGACTCCCCCACTTGGCTCAAAGCCATAAATCAAAACATTCAATAACTCATAATACCCATACTCTATTACTGCCATAATACTGCAGTCAGTTCAACGAAAATTCTTCTCAAGCTCATGCAACACCAACCATAAAATACCTTAATTATCTGCTAAGCCCGCATTTATTCTCTTGACAGTCAAGTAAACTTTCTCAACTAGATTCAAATTCAAATCTCAACACATACGCCCCGCTGATAGAAAAGAAACTCTTCACTCAGCATTATAAGGGACACACCTACGTAGGTTACTCCGCAGGAGATAACCTACCTACATAGCCTCAAATTGGAATCTTGATATACCCTTTCGCAGCCACAATTACTATGCAATCACTTAATCTTCTTGGGTTGGAACTCACCACAACACATGAAAAATCTACTTCGTTCCACAATTAAACAACATGAAAAATCTTTCAATACACTCATAACTCGAGACTTATACGTCACATCAATATAGAAATCAAGCACCTAATAGTCCTTTTCACATCCCAAACAAACTCATCCAGTCATATTCAAACCATCTGGACACATCCCACAGTCACATCATACTCATCATATGGTCATTTCACCGCTCATCGAGCCATAAATTCCACTCATAGGGACATTACCGAACGTATGAGTCCAAATGTACAAGTTCACACAACTGAAGCTACTGAGCCTAAGCTACGGTCTAAACATGGCCTCAAATCGTCCAGACTGGCCCATCACCAAAACACAGAATACACATCTCAAACCTCGTTCATAGAATCACAAGTCGGTGATGCACAGCTGATACGAGCGCTCACATGTGCACATGAATGCGTGGAAGGAATTCAAAGAGTTATGTTTCAAGCTGAATCAATTCCGCACGATAAGGAAAGAAAGATGGGAGATTATCCTAAATGCCCTGTAGCCTCTCGAAGATAAGTATCGACGTCATCATACTGATTCGCAAGACTCTACTAGACACTTGCTCATGACTTGCAGAACCTATGAACCTGGAGCTCTGATACCACCTTGTCATGACCTAAAATCCAACTAATCGTGATGGCACCTAACCTCACCCACTAGGTAAGCCAAATAACAATAATCCGATTCAATTAATATTTAACTAACTGTAATACACTCCCCAAGGACTGGTAGTACAAATCATGAGCTTCTAATATTAGAATTTACAAAACTGATATGAAATAAAAATATGTCATCTGTCTGAAATATACATAAACAGATTAAAAATTCTAAAGCTACCATGAACAAGAGACAGCAATGGTTGGAACGCAAGTACATCTACAGATCCAGCTCCCGTCGTACACAGCAACATCAGCGTCAAAATTCTGCACGTAAGGTGCAGAAATGTAGTATGAGTACAACCGACCCATGTACTCAATAAGTAACAAACCTAACATTAGGTTGAAAGTAGTGACGTACTGGAACGCAGGTCAGCGGGAATGCAGGTCAAAGTCCAACAACAGCTCATAACAATATAACAAAAGTGGTACAAGAAATAACTCAGAAATAAAATGTTCAGCTCGTTCACAGTTCTAGAAAATAGACATGTTTTTCAAGTATAAAAGTGAAAACCCAAATCTTTTAACGAAAACACCAAAATATGAGTAAGTTTGTAAAATCGTGATTTTCCTTCCGAAACTTTTCAACAGGTAAATGTTTCATTATCAAATAGCTTGAGGAAAAGTACATCTCTATGCCTACATTTCAATATGTATGAGAAGTCATGAATGACGTGATACCGTAAAGCATGAGGAAAAATGTGTCTCTATGTTTGTATGTCAAGTGTGCGTGCCAATGCAGTACAACATAGTGAACAACTATATGCATACTCTCAGAGTATCAATCCACTCAGTCCTCCCAATCACTCGACACTCGCACTTAATAGGTACCTGCGCTCACTTGGGGTGTATGCAGACTCCGGAGGGGCTCCTTCAGCCCAAGCGCTATAATCTGCACGGACAACTTACGTGCTATAGTATCAATATCTGGATCTGCACGGATAACTCACATGCTGCACGGACAACTCACGTGCTATAGTATCAATATCTGGATCTGTATGGACAACTCACATGCTGCACGGACAACTCACGTGCTATAGTATTAATATCTGGATCCGCACAGACAACCCACGTGTTATAGTATCAATATCTCAAAATCAGGCCCTCGGCCTCACTCAGTCATCAATCTCTCCAGTCTCTCGGGCTCACAATGTCATGAAACTAGCCCAAAATGATGATATGATGTATCAATAAATAACAACAGAGACTGAGATATGATATGCAATGAATGAACATGACTAAGTATGAAATTGCAATGTATGCAAATAACTCAACAACAGTAATGACCTCAGTAGGTCCCAACAGGATAAGCATATAGTCTAGACATGGTTTATAACATGAATCACATCTCGATAAATCTAGTACGTAGAGATTGCATGATTTCAAATAAGTTCAGGTAACTATACAGTACCACAGAAATAACAGAGTCACAGTTTACACAGTGCACGCCCACATGCCCGTCACCTAGCATATGCGTCACCTTCAACACCAAACACATAACACGTATAATCAGGGTTCATACCCTCAACTCCAAGTTTAGAAGAGTTACTTACCTCGAACAAGCCGAGTCTAATATCAAGCAAGCTAAACAATGCTCCAGAAATTCCATTATGCGCGTATCAACTTTCGAACGGTTCGAATCTAGTCACAATTAATTCGATTCAGTCAACACAAATTATAGGAAGTAATTCCATATGAAAATATTAATTTTCCCACAAAATCCGAAATTACACTTAAAAATCGTCAGTGGGGCCCACGTCTCGGAATCCGACAAAACTCACAAAATCCAAATCTCATTCAACTACGAGTCCAACCATATCAAAATTACTCAAATTCGACCACAACTCGGCCTTCAAATCCTCAATTAAAGTCTATGAAATTTTCTACTATTTTTAACCCAAAACACTAATTTGTTGATAAAAACAATAATAGATTCGTGTAATTTAACTAACACCGAGTTAGAATCACTTACACCAATCCATATGGTGAAAGTCGCCTCAAAAATCGCTTCAATCCGAGCTCTATAGCTCTAAATGTATTAAAATGGCCGAAAACTCAAAATATAGCTTCTGTCCAAGCATTTACTCTTCTCGATCACGGAAAATGCTTCGCGATTGCGAAGCACAAAATTTTCTAGCTCAAAATTTGCTCTTCGCGATTGCGAAGCACAAACTCCCCAACTCTTCCAGACAGCCTCTAGTATAATAGTCATAACTTTTTGTACAAAACTCCAAATGACAAATGGTGGCTTTCTGAAAACTAGACATCAAGGGCTACAACTTTTATTTTTGGATCATCTCCAAATTCCTTATAGATTGCAAGATATAAGCTTCCAAAGTCATGTTAGTGCAGTAGAGATTTTGTTCTTCGCGATCGCGAAAGAGTTTCCGCGATTCACAAGGCCCCAAACTGTTGTTTGCTCTTCGCAAACGCGATCAAATGTTCGCGATCATGATGCACACCTCTGTAGACAAAAACCAGTAATTAAAAATGGCCTAGAAATGGTCTAAAACTACCCCGAAACTCACCCAAGCCCCTCGGGACCCCAACCAAATATACCAACAAGTCCTAAAACATCATACGAACTTAGTCGAAGCATCAAATCACATGAAACAATGCTAAAACCACGAATCATGCCCCAATTCAAGCTTAATGAAACTAAGAAATTCCAATTTCTACATTTGATGCCGTAACCTTACAAATCAAGTCCGATTGACCTCAAATTTTGCGCACAAGTCATAAATGACATAACAGATCTATTCCAATTTTCAGAATCAGATTTCGACCTCGATATCAAAAAGTCAACTCTCCGGTCAAATTTCCAAACTTAAATTTTTATTTTAGCCATTTTAAGCCTAATTTAACTATGGACTTCTAAAATATTTTTCGGACACGCTCCTAAGTCCAAAATCACCATACGGAGCTATTGGAATCATCAAAACTCTATTCCAGAGTCGTTTGCACAAAAGTCAAAACTCCGGTCAACCCTTTTCATTTAAGTTTCAAATATAAAATTTATTCTTTCGAACTAATCCTGAAATACCTAAAACATCAAAACCGACAATTCACACACGTCATAATACATCATACGAAACTATTCAAGACTTCAAATAGTTGAAAGGGACGTAAATGTTCAAAATGACAAGTCGGGTCGCTACAATTTGACCGATCCTCTGATAAACCTTTGGGAAGAAGATTACTATTTGGAACATCAAGGGGAATGAGACTATTACTAATTTGATTTATATCAACAAAGATGGTAACCCAAACTATGTGATTGGAGATCCCATGAAATAGGTTCATATGGGCAATAACAAGTCATTAGTTGATAAAATGTGCACTATTAAATTATGTCCCTTCGTATGATGTGTGTATAGAGTGCAAGACTACAAGGAATGGGAGGAATGGGAGGTTGAGTATTTAACTCTTAATTTAATCCATAGCCTTTTATAGGTGGTATATTACGCTGCAAAATCCACTTGGTGGATGGACCTATATTAGTATGGAGTGGACCCGCTCCTATGAAGTTTACGGCAAAAAATTTCTAGAGCACTCATGAAAATCAAGCGCACACATGGCCTATTAGCGCAAAACTGCGACAAACAACAAAGTGTGTGGGGGTATAATGTGATAGATAAGACACTAAACATACAAAAGAATTCTTGGTTCATAGAAGTTTTAAACTTCACCAATTGTTCTCTAAATTTAATCTTATTTTATCTAAGTCTAGTTCATAGTCCAAAAGACACCAAATTCGACGCATTATACTCATTTGTGAAAACCCAGCAATTGTTTTTAAAAATTTCATTCTATTTATTATTATTCTTTTTTAGATATGTGGGGGATTATTGAAAAATAATATTAATATCTCAAAATAATAATAAGCATCTTTGAGTTTCTATTATGATGTGTAACTGAAATTTGCATTACTATTAAATAGCCTTAATGGCTTATTATTCTAATGTTGGCCTATTACTCTAACGTTTCTAACGTTACTTTCTGACATTGAATCTGACATTTGAATGGATTAAATTGCTTTTATAAGCTTATTACATTGACAGTTATAACTTCTCAAAACCTCTACAAACATTTCTATATCTATATCTATATCTATACTATATTAAAAGCACAAAAATCCTTAACGAAATGTCGTTCGCCTATTTTACCCTTTAAAAACAGATTTTACATTAGACAAAATTGTAATTTAAGTTATTTTCCTAATATTTAGAACTTTAAAATCAACTAAACTTTGAATACTAAATCTTTCCTTGTTTGAAATATTATTATAGATTCTTAATATTTAAGACATTAAAATCACTTAAGATTTACCTTTCATAAATTCTTTCCTAATTGGGGTAGGTAACACAAGTATAATTGGTAGTACTAAAAATTAAAAAATAATTAAGGTTAAACGTTAGCTTACTTGACAAAAAGACACGTAAAAAAAATCTTTTGAGCATAAAATTTTTATTGCAAAATAACTATAATTCTTTAATGTTGTTTTTCTTAATATTTACTCCATAATATCTTGAGTTTAACTGGAATTTTGTTTATTAAATTCTCCGTATTTGAATTAAGTCCTTATATTTAGGATTCTGAAATTCATTAAAATTTATCCAGAATTAATTAAAATTTAATCTTCTATAAATTTTTGTCACGACCCGAAATTTTTTCCTTCGAACCGTGATGGCGCCTAACATTTCACTTGCTAGGCAAGCCAATGTTAGAATAATATTAACCAATTTTTAAATAATTTTTAAATTTTTAATAATCAAGGAAACAAAAGCGGAAGCAAAGTTTGATATATAGTGAAATAATTCTTAAAAACAACGGTGTCTAAATACCATCCCAGAATTGGTGTCACAAGTGCACGAGCTTCTAGAATAATACAAATAAAGGTCTGAATAAAATAAAGCTGTCTGGAAATAAACACACATCTAAAGTAAAATATACGGGGACTTCAGAACTGCGGACGCCATGCAGTTATACCTCAAGTCTCCTCCGAATAGCTGAAATCCGAGCAAGTCTATGGCACGCCACTAGGACCAACTCCGAAATCTGCACAAGAAGTGCAGAGTGTAGTATCAGTACAACCGACCCCATGTACTGGTAAATGCTGAGCCTAACCTCGACGAAGTAGTGAAGAGGCTAAGGCGGTTCACTTACATTAACCTGTACGCAATATTAATAATAACAACAAATAATAGAAATAAATCAGGTAACTCATTTATAATAATTGAAGCCAACTCGGCAGTCATAATCCATTATTATTTCACCCAACTCTGTTGCAGCGTCCGACCTGCTCTCACAATATATTCATATTCAATTATGTTGCAGCGTGCAACCCGCTCTCACAATATATTCACATTCAATTCTGTTGCGGCGTGCAACCCGCTCCTCCAATATATTCATTTTAATCAAGTCTGTTGTGGCGTGCAACCTGATCCACCAATATATATATGTATGTCGACTTTTAAATAAGTCTGTTGCGGTGTGCAACCCGATCCTCCAATATGGACTTTTAATAAGTCTGTTGCGGCGTGCAACTCGATCCTCCAATATGGACTTTTAATAAGTTTGTTGCGACGTGCAACCCTATCCTCCAATATATTCATTATAATCAATTCTGCTGCGGCGTGCAACCCGCTCCTCTAATATATTCATTTACCAATCCTTATAGAAGAATTTCCCCCAATAAATGCAATAATTAATATAAAATTATAAGATAACAAGCATACAATAATTATGATTTAATTATGAAATAAATAAAGGCAAATAACAAATTATTATGAAAATCAGAGAGAAAATATATAGTTTAATATTTAATATGCTAAATGTCAAATAACAATTAAGGCACATAATTCAAATAGCATGTAACAATTAATGCAGGAATTCAAGAATTAATATTTGACAAAGAATAGGAGAGAAACAATTATTATAATAATTAATTCATACTTTAAAATAATTTATGATTTTTCAAGTAAGCAGGCAAACAATAAATTTGACGACGTATAGACACTCGTCACTTCACCTATACGTCGTTCACATGCAATTCACATAACAAATAATTTAAAGGTTCTATTCCCTCAAGTCAAGGTTAACCACGACACTTACCTCACTTTGAAAATTTCAATCAATTACTCGACCACAACTTTTCCTTTTAAATTTGTCTCCAAAAGCTTCAAATCTATTTACAAACAATTCGATATACTCAATACGAATCATAGGAATTAATTCCATATGAATTTATAAACTTTTCGGATAAAAATCCAAAATTTATTAAAATATCCGGTAGTGGAACCACGTCTCAAATCTCAGAAAAACTCACGAAATCCAAACATCTGTTCCGATACGAGTTCAACCATACAAAAATTGTCCAATTCCGATATCAAATGGACCTTCAAATCTAAATTTCTCATTTTTGGAAGATTTTAGAAAAATCTGATTTTTCTTCCATAAATTCACGGATTCATGATATAAACGAGTATGAAATCATGAAATATAATCAATATAGGATAAGGAACACTTACCCCAATATTTCCCGTGAAAATCGCCCAAAATTTCGCCTTAACCGAGCTCAAAATGACCAAAATAAGTAAAAATGTCGGACTCTTCGATATATACACTGCCCAGGCATTTCCGCACCTGCGGTGCCTGGGCTCGCATTTGCGAAATGGGGCTGCTAGGCGAGGCCTCGCACCTGTGGAGTAAAAATGCGCACTTGTGCTGCCTTCGCTTTTGCGATCATTTGGTCCGCTTCTACGGATGCGCGGGTGCGTGCAGGTTTCCGCACCTGAGGACTTTTGCCCAGCCATGCCCGGGCGCATCTGCGATCGAAGGCTCGGTTCTGTGAGCTCGCACCTGCGAGAAAAATCCGCAGGTGCGATTACAGCATAAGGAAAAAAAACAGATTTTGCTTAAGTCCAGTTCTTGATTCGATTTCAATCCGTATCACTCTCGGGGTACTCGGGACCCCGTACGAATATACCAACAAGTCCAATAACATAATACGGACTTACTCGGGGTCTCATATCACGTCAAACAATGCTGAAATTACAATTCACACCCCGATTCAAACTTTGAGTTTTAAACTTTTCAATTTGCAAATCCCGTACCAAAACATATTAAATGAATCCGGAATGACTTCAAATTTGGTACACAAGTCATAAATGACAGAGCTGTTCAAATTTTCAGAATTGATTCCGACTCCGATATCAAAAAGTCAACCCCATGGTCAAACTTGAAAATCTTTAGCCTTTAAATTGCTAGTTTCGTTAAATGGTCATAACTTGAGCTAGCAACCTCCAAATTAAATTTTGGGTATACGTCCAAGTCCCAAATCACGATACGGAGCTACCAAAACTATCAAAACACTGATCCGGGTCCGTTTGCTAAAAATATTGACCAAAGTCAACTCAATTGAGTTTTAAAGCTCTATTTCACATTTTAATCCATTTTTCACATAAAAACTTTCTTGTAAATTGTACGAACTGCGCACGCATGTCGAGAAATGATAAATTATATTTTTTTGAGGTATTAAAACAAATAATTACTTATTAAATTTAAAGATGACTTTTTGGGTCATCACATTCTCTACCTCTAAAACAAACGTTCGTCCTCGAACGGAGTTAGAAAAAGTACCTGAGCTGGAGAAAAGGTGTGGATATTTACTCTGCATGTCCGACTCGGACTCCCAGGTAGATGCCTCTACCGGGTGACCTCTCCATTGCACCCGAACTGAAGGATAACTCTTAGACCTCAATTGTCGGACCTACCGGGCTAGAATAGCCACTGGCTCCTCCTCGTAAGTCAAATCTTTGTCCAACTGGACTGAGCTGAAATCTAACACATGGGATGGATCACCATGATATTTTCGGAGCATAGACACATGGAACACTGGATGAACCGCTGATAAACTAGGTGGTAATGCAAGCATGTAGGCTACTTCACCCACCCTTTCAAGAATTTCAAAGGGTCCGATATACCTAGGACTCAACTTGCCCTTCTTTCCAAACCTCATTACACCTTTCATAGGTGAAACCCAGAGCAATATTCTTTCTCCAACCATGAATGAATATCACGAACTTTACGGTCGGCATAACTCTTTTGCCTAGACTGAGCTGTGCGAAGTCGATCCTGAATAATCTTGACCATATCCAAGGCATCCTGTACCAAATCGGTACTCAACAACCGAGCCTCTCCCGGTTCAAACCAACCAACTAGCGATCGGCATTGCCTTCCGTATGATGCCTTATATGGAGCCATCTGAATGCTCGACTGGTAGCTATTATTATAAGCAAACTCCGCAAGTGGCAAGAAATGATCCCAAGAACCTCCAAAGTCTATAACACAAGCGCGGAGCATATCTTCCAATATTTGAATAGTGCGCTCTGATTGTCCGTCTGTCTGTGGATGAAATGATGTACTCAACTCCACCCGCATGCCTAACTCACGCTGTACAGCCCTCCAGAAATGTGAGGTAAACTACGTACCTCGATCGAAAATAATAGACATGGGCACACCGTGAATGGGGGGACAATCTCACGAATGTAAATTTCAGCTAACCTCTCTGAAGAATAGGTAACTGCCACTGGAATGAAATGTGCTGACTTGGTCAACCTGTCCACAATGACCCAAACTGCGTCAAATTTCCTTTAAGTCCGTGGGAGCCCAACAACAAAATCCATAGTGATACGCTCCCATTTCCACTCAGGAATTTCTAACTTCTGAAGCAAACCACCAGGTTTCTGATGCTCGTACTTAACTTGCTGACAATTCAGACACCGAGCTATATATGCAACTATATCCTTTTTCATTCTCCTCCACCAATAATGTTGCCGCAAATCTTGATATATTTTGGCGGTACCTGGATGAATAGAATACCTGGAACTGTGTGCTTCTTCAAGAATTAATTCATGAAGCCCATCCACATTAGGCACACAAATACAACCCTGCATTCACAGAACCCCATCTTCCCCCACAGCAACATGTTTGGCATCACCGTGCCGCACCGTATCCTTAAGGAAAAGTAAATGAGGATCATCACACTGCCTCTCTCTTATGCGCTCATATAAAGAAGACCGAGCGACTGTGCAAGCTAGAACCCGACTGGGTTTTGAAACATCTAACCTCACGAATTGATTAGCCAAAGTCTGAACATCTACAGCTAATGGTCTCTCACCAACCAGAATATACGCAAGACTGCACATACTCACATCCTTTCTACCCAAAGTATCGGCCACCACATTGGCCTTTCCGGGGTGATACAAAATGGTGATATCATAGTCTTTCAACAACTCCAACCATCTTCTCTGCCTCAAATTAAGATCCTTTTGTTTGAACAGATACTGAAGGCTACGATGATCAGTAAATACCTCACACGAGATACCGTAGAGGTAATGCCTCCAAATCTTCAGCGCATGAACAATGGCTGCCAATTCTAAGTCGTGAACAGGATAATTCTTCTCGTGAACTTTCAACTGCCGCGACGCATATGCAATTACCTTGCCATCTTGCATTAATACTGCACCAAGCCCAATGTGAGATGCGTCACAATATACCGTATACGATCCTGAACCTGTGGGTAATACCAACACTTGTGCCGTAGTCAAAGAGATCTTGAGCTTCTGAAAGCTCATCTCACACTCGTCTGACCATCTAAATGGAACACCTTTCTGAGTTAATCTAGTCAATGAGCTTGCTATAGATGAAAACCCTTTCACGAACTGACGATAATAACCTGCTAAATCCAGGAAACTCTGGATCTCTGTAACTGAAGTAGGTCTAGGCCAATTCTGAACAACCTCAATCTTCTTAGGATCCACCTTTATACCTTCTGCCGATACAACTTGCCCCAAAACGGCAACTGAGTCCAACCAAAACTCACATTTTGAAAACTTGGCATATAACTGATTATTCTTCAAAGTGTGAAGCACACTTCGAAGATGCTGCTCATGTTCCTCTCGACTGCTGGAGTAAATCAAGATATCATCAATGAATACAACCACAAAAGAATCCAAATAAGGCTTGAACACCCAATTCATCAAATCCATAAATGTTGCTGGGGTATTTGTCAACCCAAATGACATCACTAGGAATTCGTAATGCCCATACCGAGTTCGAAAAGCTGTTTTAGGGATATCAGATGCCCTAATCTTCAACTGATGGTAACCAGACCTCAAATCGATCTTCGAAAATACCTTGGCACCCTGAAGCTTATCAAATAAGTCATCAATTCTTGGCAGTGGATATTTGTTTTTTATAGTGGCTTTGTTCAACTGCCGATAATCTATACACATCAGCATAGAGTCATCTTTCTTCTTTACAAATAATACTAGTGCACCCCAGGTCGATACACTGGGTCTAATGAATCCCTGATCAAGCAAGTCTTGTAACTGCTCTTTCAATTCTTTCAAATCTGGCGGGGCCATACGATATGGTGGAATAGAAATGGGCTGAGTGCCCGGAGCCAAATAAATACAGAAGTCAATATCTCTGTCGGGTGGCATCCCCGGCAAATATGCATGAAATACTTCTGGAAATTCATGAACAACTGGTACTGAGTCCATAGAAGGAACATCCGCACTAGGATCGCGAATATAAGCCAAATAGGCTAGACACCCTTTCTTTACCATACGCCGAGCTTTCATATAAGAAATAACCCTGCTGGCAGAATGACCAGGAGTTCCTTTCCACTCTAACTGAGGTAACCCCGGCATAGCTAGGGTCACTGTCTTGGCATGACAATCCAATATAGCATGATAAGGTGATAGCCAATCCATAGCCAAGATGATATCAAAATCTACCATGTCAAGAAGTAGAAGATCGACACTCGTCTCAAGATTACCAATAGTAACCACACACGAACGATAAACATTATCTACTACAACAGAGTCTCCCACCGGTGTAGATACACACACAGAAGCACTCAGAGAATCACAAGGCACAACAAAATATGAAGCAAAATAGGAGGACACGTAGGAATAAGTAGATCCTTGATCAAATAGAACTTAAGCATCTCTATGGCAAACTGGATTAATACCTGTGATCACAACATCAGATGACTCGGCCTCAGGCCTAGCTAGAAAAGCATAAAATCGGGGCTGGGCCCCACCACTCTGAACTGTGTCCCTGGGACGGCCTCTAACTGGCTGGCCTCCACCTCTAATGGCCTGACCTCACATCTAATGGCCTGACCTCCCCCTCTAGCTGCCTGACCCCTACCTCTAGCTAGCTGAGCAGGCGGCGAAGCAACCGGTACCGGTATGATGGCATGAGAATATTGCCGAGATCTGTTACTCGCCAATCTAGGGCAATACCTTCTAATGTGACCAATGTTCCCATACTCATAACACCCATCCTGATGCCGTGGCTGCTGAAGCTGACCCAGATGGGCCGGATAACCACTATAGTAACTCTAGAGTGGTGGTGCACTGATAGGAGATGAATGTGCACTAAATTCTAGCTGCCCAGAGTAATGCATAATAGGACCGTGACTCCCTGAAGCACCGGGAGATGCATGAAGTGCTGAATGAAACGGTCTGGGAGGATGAACCCTACCAAAATTACCCCTACCTCCAGACGAGGTACCACTGAAACCACCAAACTGACGAGGCCTCTTATCGGACCTCTGCCCTCTCTCCTATGCAAGAACCATCTCGATCCTCCTTGCGACATTAGCAGCCGCCTGAAATGAGATCTCACTTCCGGTCTCCTTGGCCATCTGAAGTCTGATAGTTGAGTGAGTCCCTCAATAAAACTCCTCACTCTCTCTCCCTCCGTAGGTAGTAAAAGGAGAGCATGACGGGCCAAATCCACAAAACGGGACTCATACTGAGTAACAGTCATACTGCCCTGCTGTAGACGATCAAATTGCTTGCGGAATTCCTCTCTCAGTGTGATAGGGAGGGACTTTTCCAGAAATAGCTGAGAGAACTGCTCCCATGTAAGTGCAGGCGATCCGACTGGTCGGGTCAATGTATAATCTCTCCACCACCTCTTGGCAGAACCCGCCATCTGAAATACAGCAAAATCAACCCCATTGGTCTCAACTATACCCATGTTCCACAGCACCTCATGGCAGCGTTCAAGATAATCATGTGGGTCCTCAGAAGGTGTACTACTGAAGTGAACTGGAAAGAGCTTGGTAAACTTATCCAGTCTCAATAAGTCCTCAAAAGACATGGTGGGCCTATCACCGATATGTGCCGCAACAACTGGCTGAACTACTCCAATTGGCGGGGCTGCTGGAGCCTGATTCTGGGGAGACATCTGCTCCGGAGCAGGAGTAGTGGGAATTTGTGCTCATCCCCCAGCCTGTGAGGCGGCTGGTGCCACTGGAAATGTACCATTCTGGGCCACGCCCTCCATAAGACTTACCAAACAGACTAGAGCGTCCTGAAGTACTGGAGTGGCTATGAATCCTTTCGGGACCTGAACCGGTTCAACTGGTACATTCTGAACTGGAACCTCCTCCTGAAGGTCGACCTGAGGTTCTTCAATAGGTGCAACTTCTCGAGCTCTGGACTGAGCTCTACCTCGGCCTCTGTCTCGGCCTCTATCACGACCTCGGCCTCGACCTCTACCCCTGGCCATAGTTGCCACCGGGGGTTCTGGTCCTTGTCCATCGGTAGAGGTATTATGTGTTCTCACCATCTGCGAGAGAATAAGAGTAGAATGGTTCAATCATCGATGATAGAATAAATTCGCACGATAGAATAAGAAAGAAGTGATATTGTTCCTAAACTTCATAGCCTCTGAGAGATAAGTATAGACGTCTCTGTACTGATCCTTCAGACTCTATTAAGCTTGATCGTGACTCGTGAGACCTATATAATCTAGTGCTCTGATACCAACTGTCACGACCCGAAATTCCATCCTTCGGACCGTGATGGCGCCTAACATTTCACTTGCTAGGCAAGCCAACGTTAGAATAATATTAATCAATTTTAAAATAATTTTTAAATTTTTAATAATCAAGGAAACAAAAGCAGAAGCAAAGTTTGAAATATAGTGAAATAATTCTTAAAAATAACGGTATCTAAATACCATCCCAGAATTGGTGTCATAAGTGCACGAGCTCTAGAATAATACAAATAAAGGTCTAAATAAAATAAAGATATCTGGAAATAAACACACAGCTAAAGTAAAATAGACGGGGACTTCAGAACTGCGGACGCCAAGCAGTTATACCTCAAGTCTCCTCTAAATAGCTGAAATCCGAGCAAGTCTATGGCACGCCGTTGGGACCAACTCTGAAATCTGCACAAGAAGTGCAGAGTGTAGTATCAGTACAACCGACCCCATGTACTGGTAAGTGCTGAGCCTAACCTCGACGAAATAGTGACGAGGCTAAGGCGGTTCACTTACATTAACCTGTACGCAATATTAATAACAACAACAAATAATAAAAATAAATCAGGTAACTCATTTATAATAATTGAAGACAACTCAGCAGTCATAATCCAGTATTATTTCACCCAATTCTGTTGCAGCGTGCAACCCGCTCTCACAATATATTCACATTCAATTCTGTTGTGGCGTGCAACCCGCTCCTCCAATATATTCATTTTAATCAAGTCTGTTGCGGCATGCAACCCGATCCCCCAATATAAATATATGTATGTCAATTTTTAAATAAGTCTATTGCGGTGTATAACCCGATCCTCCAAAATAGACTTTTAATAAGTCTGTTGCAGCGTGCAACCCGATCCTCCAATATGGACTTTTAATAAGTCTGTTGCAGCGTGCAACCCGATCCTCCAATATATTCATTATAATCAATTCTGTTGCGGCGTGCAACCCGCTCTTCCAACATATTCATTTACCAATCCATATAGAAGAATTTCCCCCAACAAATGCAACAATTAATATAAAATTATAAGATAACAAGCATACAATAATTATGATTTAATTATGAAACAAATAAAGGTAAATAGCAAATTATTATGGAAATCGGAGAGAAAATATACAGTTTAATATTTAATATACTAAATATCAAATAACAATTAAGGCACATAATTCAAATAGCATGTAACATTTAATGCAGGAATTCAAGAATTAATATTTGACAAATAATAGGAGAGAAATAATTATTATAACAATTAATTCATGCTTTAAAATAATTTATGATTTTTCAAGTAAGCAAGCAAACAATTAATTTGACGACGTATAGACACTCCTCACCTCGCCTATACGTCGTTCACATGCAATTCCCATAATAAATAATTTAAGAGTTCTATTCCCTCAAGTCAAGGTTAACTACGACACTTACCTCGCTTTGAAAATTTCAATCAATTACTCGACCACAACTTTTCCTTTTAAATTTATCTCCAAAAGTTTCAAATCTATTCACAAACAATTCGATATACTCAATACGAATCATAGAAATTAATTCTATATGAATTTACAAATTTTCTGGATAAAAATCCGAAATTCATTAAAATATTCGGCAGTGGGACCCATGTCTCAAATCCCAAAAAAACTCATAAAATCCGAACACCCGTTCCAATACGAGTTCAACCATACAAAAATTGTCCAATTCCGATATCAAATGGACCTTCAAATCTAAATTTCTCAATTTTTGAAGATTTTAGAAAAATCTAATTTTTCTTCCATAAATTCACGGATTCATGATATAAACGAGTATAGACTCATGAAATATAATCAATATAGGATAAGGAACACTTACCCCAATATTTTCCGTGACAATCGCCCAAAACTTCGCCTTAACCGAGCTCAAAATGATCAAAATGTGTAAAAATATCAGACTCTTCGATATATACACTGCCCAAGCATTTCCGCAACTGCGGTGCCTGGGCTCGCACATGCGAGCTCGCATCTGCGAGAAAAATCTCGCATCTGCGAAATGGGACTGCCAGGCGAGGCCTCGCACCTGCGGAGGAAAAATGCACACCTGCGCTGCCTTCGCTTTTGCGATCATTTGGTCCGCTTCTGCGGACGCGCGGGTGCGTGCAGGTTTCCGTACCTACGGACTTTCTCCTAGCCATGCCCAGGCGCATCTGCGATCGAAGGCTCGCTTCTGCGAGCTCGCACCTGCGAGAAAAATCCGCAGGTGCGATTACAGCAGAAGGAAAAATACAGATTTTGCTTAAGTCCAGTTCTTGATCTGATTTCAATCCGTATCACTCTCGGGGTACTCGAGACCCCGTACGAATATACCAACAAGTCCAATAATATAATACGGACTTACTTGGGGTCTCGTATCACGTCAAACAACGCTGAAATTACAATTCACACCTCGATTCAAACTTTGAGTTTTAAACTTTTCAATTTACAAATCTCGTGCCAAAACATATTAAATGAATCCGGAATGACTTCAAATTTGGCACACAGGTCATAAATGACATAACGGAACTGTTCAAATTTCCAGAATCGAATTCCGGCTACGATATCAAAAAGTCAACCCCGTGGTCAAACTTAAAAATCTTTAGCCTTTAAATTGATAGTTCCGTTAAATGGTCATAACTTGAGTTAGGGACCTCCAAATTAAATTCTGGGCATACGCCCAAATCCCAAATTACGATACGGAGCTACCGAAACTGTCAAAACACTAATCCGGCTCCGTTTGCTAAAATGTTGACCAAAGTCAACTTAGTTGAGTTTTAAAACTCTATTTCACATTTTAATCCATTTTTCACATAAAAACTTTCCGAAAAATTATACGGGTTGTGCACGCAAGTCGAGTAATGATAAATAATATTTTTTCGAGGTGTTAGAATACAGAATTACTTATTAAATTTAAAGATGACTTTTTGAGTCATCACAATTTTATTCTTATTTGAATAGTGTATAATAATCATATAAATTCCTTCCGAGCTAACTTTGAACTTTATATATGCACTATAATATTTTTTATATTACATTTGTACTCCTTTCCTTCACTAGCTTGCTTTAGTATCCTTTTTTAGTGTTTTTTTTTATTGCACTTTAGTTTTTGTATTCATTTGACATTAGTAAATTATTAGTTACATATTGATATATTTTAAATACTACCCTTCAGTATTATATAGGTTTTCAAGGGTAATCTGTTATTTCTCAAACTGGAAAGGAAGCATAATAACTTGTGAAATTGAAATTATGACATTACAAAGTGGGAACAAGTTATAAATTGAATTATTGACTAATGATTGAGAATTTTTATGAGAGTTTCTTTCTTGAATGAGTTAATTATACACTATCAACATTCACGATCATCCTCATAAACTTACACTTTTATTTTATAACTCAAGCATAAATTTTAAATAAATTAATACTCATCGCTACCTTGAGACTAGTTATATTAAAAGTGGAAACCCCAAAATAAAAAAGTTAAATTACTAAAATGTCCTTCTAAATAATAATTTAATATTCTACTTACAAGAAAATATTTCGTATGGGACGTGTCTGTTAACTTTTGAAATGAACAACCACCATTTCAGTCTTTGCTTCCTGTTAGCAACCACCAATTCCGTTTGATTCACTTTTCATATAATCCAAACATCCCTCATATTCCTTTATTAAAAGTCACAATCCTTCAAAAAAGAACTAACATTACACTAATGAACACATGGACATCTTTGTTAGTGTTTAGGCTTTAGAAAATTGCATTTACTTGCATAAGTAGGAGTATAGTTGCAAAATGTTTGGAAGGTTCTGAAAGTAACGAATATTTGACAAGGTAATTTCATTTATATCCTGTTCTCTTTTGTGACTTTTTCCTGGATTGGGGCATTTAGAGATTAGAAATACCACATAAAATAAGTGTGGTTCACAGTTGGAGCCAAAACTTCGAAAAAAAAAAAAAAACCTTTAGGTAAGTGATTATATTTGACACTGAGTTTTTTAAAGAAAGATTATGCCATCTTCATTTTTCTAATTCAAGTTTAGATTGTTGGGTTCTAGGTTAGAGAAGTTTTCTGAATTACGTGTATCTTGTCTGATTCAATTGATGATTGGGTTACTCTTTTGTATCTCCTGATTCCTTTTGTTCGTTATACATGAATTACTCTTCATCAATGTTGATTTGACTTATGAATGTATGTTTGAATAAGTTATTTGATCTACGACAACAAAATAAATATTAGGGGATCAATTAATACGAACAGTGAACGTGCTGGAAAAAAAATATTATATGAATGATTCAAAATATTGAGAAATCTAATTAACTGAAAAAATGAAAAAAATCAAATGAACAAAACCATAAAGGAAATTAGAATTAAAAGGCACGAAATATGTCCAAACAACATCTAGCTTTCTGCGAAGAGAATTTAACGAAAAGGAATTGTCGGGAGACGAAAAATATAAAATTCAAAATAATTCATGTACTTGATAATTTCTTCAAAATTATCAAGGAAATTTTTAAATTCTATGGCCAACTTCTTAATTAGTGGAAATCCAAACAAAAAAATCACCACGTTCTTTAACATGAAAATTGTGTTGAAACAATTGTACTTATAAACCAAGAATTACATCTGAAAATTGCCACGACACAAAATCCAACTAGCTGTAATGGCACCTAATCTCACCCGCTAAGTAAGCCAAATAACAACGATCCGATTCAATCTATATTTAACTGACTCTAATACACTCCTCAAGGACTGGTAGTACAAATCATGAGCTTCTAAGATTAGAATTTACAAAACTGGTGTGAAATAAAAATATGTCATCTGTTTGAAATATACATGAACAGATTAAAATTCTGAAGCTACCATGGACAAGAAGCAACAATGACTGAAACGCAGGTACATCTTCAGATCCAACTCCCGCCATGTACAGCAGCATCAACATCCAAAATCTGCACGCAAGGTGCATAAGTATAGTATGAGTACAATCGACCCCATGTACTCAATAAGTAACAAACCTAACCTTAGGTTAAAAGTAGTGACGAGCTTGTACCAAGGTTAGAGTCCAACTCTAATAACCAACAATAGTTCATAACAATATAATTTAAAGCAGCACAAGTAATAACTCAATAATAACATGCTCAGCTCGTATACAGTTCTGAAAAATAAACATTTTCTTTTCAAGTATAATAGTAAAACTCAAATCTTTTTTTTTTTCAAAAATCATCGAAAATATGAGTAAATCTGAAATCTGTAATTTTTCTCAAAAAAACTTTAACGACAGATAAGAAATTTCATTATCAGATGGCATGAGAAAAGAATATTTCTCTATGCCTACATATCAAGTAAACATGTCTAGTGCAATGCAGTACAGTGATGAACTCATGTACTCATACTCTCAGAGTACCCAATCACTCAGTACTGTATATATGGCCAATCCAGCCCAAGGAAGATCCATCCCGAATATATATACATAATAACTGACATTCAGTCACTCAATACTGTATAGGGCCAATCCAGCCCAGGGAACTCCATCCAAAATATAAATCAATAAGGCAACTCCATACCTAGGGAACTCCATCCCGGATATAAATAAATACGGTAACTCCATGCCTAGGGAACTCCATCCCGAATATAAATAAATAAAGCAATTCCATGCCCAGGGAACTCCATCCCAAAAGTGAATATATATGGCAACTCCATGCCTAGGGAACTCCATCCCAAATATAATATCCATTGCGCTCACTGTGGGGGGGAGGGGGGTGCAGACTGTCACGCCCCGAACTCGGGGAGTGCGACCGGCGCTCAACCGAGTGAACCGGCCGAGCAAGCCTGTTAGATTTCCTTCTACCCAAACTCATCCATGAATAAAGAGGAGATGCACTCCATTAATTAAAAAACTGAAAAGATTTCATTAACAACTCCCATTTAATTTCCATTAGCAGCTTCCTTCATAATTTCCAAAATATTACAAGTTTATAGATTTAATGAAAAATATGTTTGCTAAATACTAACATTTCTAGCTCAATTACCCACATCAAACACCACCCACAACCTGTCTACGGAGCCTCTAAGTACAACCAAAGAGTAGTATAGAAGTATCGGCAATAAGGCCCCGACTATACCTCAAAACACAATGTACAACTCAAATGATATCAGGCCCGGAATAGAGTAGGGCTCACCAAAACCTGCTGAATAGAGAGTGACTGCTAACGAGGACCAAAGTTGTCCGTTGATGAACCACCTGCATCCATTGAAGATGCAGCGCCCCCGGCAAAAGGGACGTTAGTACATATGGAATAGTACTAATATGTAAAGCTAACTGTCCTCTTTTAAAATAGAATGCCAATGTAAGAAAGGGAAAATCATGGAAACAACAATCAACAATTAATGATATCCAAATGCTAAGTTAAAACATAATAATTTCCAAAATACGAAGATAATATTATTTTTGGTTGGGAGATCTTTAGCACCGATATACCACTGTTCACAATACCAATACCACCGTACTTTTAGCACGGAGTCCGATCGTGGCCCGATCGGCTAGGCCGTCTCATCCGAGACATCAACCATAATCACAATTTTAATTACAATTTCCAGCACAATCACCACCATGTGTGCGGCATGGCGTCCGATCACGACTTGATCGGCTAGGCCATCCACCACAATGCCGTATGGATCGACATCATCCTTTTCTATCAATCATCTCATCCCAATTAAGGGGAATAATGTTATTACATAAATTTCATCCCAAATAAGGGGAATAATTTTATCACATCAATCTCATCCCAAATAAGGGAATAATTTTATCACATCGATCTCATCCCAAATAAGAGAAATGATCATAATCCACTCCTACGTCGGCACGTGTAGTTTTGGGGTTAGGTTATTTCAACCTACCCTTCCTCGGTGACTATCGATACTCCCAAAAATATTTTTGATTTGCATACAAAGGAAACAGCAATACAAATGCATTTACCTTATAACCTTTCACACTATTTATAGCCTCATTGGCATTTTTATCCACTTACAACATCATTATTTCATTGGCTCTCTAGGCCATACATATGAGTCTTCATTCATGGCACAATGGCCTTATTTCATATTCTACACTTTCATATCTTTCCTTCTCATTGATCATCATCATAAATATCAACAATAGAATATTCCGGAATTCACAACTTTAGGTTCATTAGTAATGAAGACTTTAAAAACAATGGATTTCTTTTTAAGAAATGGAGTAAAATGATTGGCAATCGAAGTACAAATTAAAATCATAAACGAGTAACACATCAGTTATTCTTGAAACACTTTTCCCCAAAAGGGCAATACACAATTTCAAATCATGAATACATAAGATCTCAAAATACATTGGAAATACTTACAAAGCATGGCATTACTTGAAACAACCACATTTAGCCACGACTTGAGTACATAAGCTTTAAAGCAAATCTATTTTCGAAGTTAATTTGGAACAATTGAATCAAGGCTCATTTCTTGACCTTTCTCACATCACTTCATTTCATTGGCACCATTGGCCCTAAGTATAAGTTTCTTTATCGGCACGGTAGCCACACATTACATCTTCAACCCACTTCTTTCTCTTTCAAGCATCCTTATAGATTATCAACAACAAGGCATTTCAAATCAAGACTTTAGGTACATATATAAACAATTGGAGTTTTAGACGCATGGAGTATTTTTTCCAAGTTAAGCATAATGGACTTTCATTTGAAACAAGGCTCAAAGCCATAACATTTTAATACACATATCATGAACACATTCCCAAAGAATAACATATTGTGATAGGAACATTCGGAACACATTTTGAATAAATAATTCTCGACACTTTCTTACTCGGGACAATCGATTTTATTGGAAACAACTCGTAACATGGGAATAAGGAACTTGAGCCAACCATACTTGAAACTTACGGGAACATCATGGAATTCATTTCTAAGAGAGTAGTTTAGCCAACATACCTTGTTTGAGATTTCCTTAAGTTAGTACAACGTCTCAACACTTCTAGCAACTTCAATCTACAATAACAACATCCAATGGGACCAATATTAGTAACAAATTCCATAATTTAGGCCATTTAGGCATTTTATCAAACACCTAGTAGGCATGAATCTCTACACCTCTTAACCATAGAATTAGTTCATCCAACTACTATCATTTACCAATAATTTATCCCACCATTATTCTTAAATAATTCATAACTTCCAATATCACATACATGACCATCCCTCCACACCCAACCAACAAAATTTCATCAAATATTCACCTTTCAATCTCTATAATGGTTATATATTTAAATTGGGAACTTATGGCTTCCAATCACCATACCATAAGTTCTAATACTTAATTCATACTCATATTTCCATAATATATCCATACATGTAAGTCTAAGGGTGTAGGATAACCTTTTTAAGAAATCTTTGAAAACCCTCCTTTGAGTTCTTGAAGAAATTTCTTGAAGATCTAAGTATTTTATGTGTAGATTTCATCAATACTAGTGTAGTAATGATGGAATTTCACACCAAGATGATGGGGATTGCTTACCTTGAAGAAGAGGGGAGTTGATGGTCTTGAGAGAGTGGAGAAGAGCTCCAAAATTCATCCAAGTGAAGTGGGAAAAATGAACCCTGAAATTGTAGTTATAGGCCCAGATTTCTGGGTTTCGGATGCTGCCCTGGATGCTATGGCAGCACTTCACTGCCAGCCCTTCTTTCGGATGCGGCCTCGGATGCTTCGCATCTGCAGTTCACTCCTCTGTCAGCCTTAGATAATTTGGTTATAACTTCTTGTAGAAATGTCCAAATGACAAACGGTTTGAAGCGTTAGAAACTAGACTCAGCGGGCTTTAATTTGATTGGTATATCACTACCTAAGTCTTTATATTTAGGGATTTCTATTCATTTGAAGTAGGGTCTTGTGCTAATTGAGACATCCTTTCCACTTAATGTATCCAACTTGTTCCACACAAAATTCTTACCATTCACAAAACTTTTTATTGTGTTCCAACACACCTTAAATATATATTTTCATTTCAAAATGATGTGGTTCTATCCCATGTGTCTCCTTTAATACTCGAATACATTATTCCCAAAGATCGTTGGCGCACTTTTAAATCTTAAATCAATAGGAAATTCTAACGGGGCCTTACACTCTCCCCCGCTTAGGATCATTCGTCCTCGAATGAGGAGTAGAGTCTGCCCCGAACACCTAACATAACTTGACTCTTCTTTCAAACATTTCAAGCCCCCAAATTTGACTAACTCCCAAATTTTTCAGAAATATCGGCAAAGTCTCCCTTGTAATTGGGGCCTATCCACCTGTCAGAGAATCCCAAAACTACCCTAACAACATATCCATAACTCAACAAAGCATCACAGTATATATCAACAACACTGATCTCAACATTAAGGGCATTACATTAACAGAATGGTATCTAGACATGAGTTGCACATATTTAAATCATAACACATAACAAGTACCCTTTTGAACCATAACCATTTGGTTATATAGGCAAGTGAGAATACTTCATTTACTTTGACGGAGGCAGATATCAACTTCCGGACTTATCTAACAGGAATGACAATTAGGTATCTCTTATAAGCCAATTACCCATTAACTTCACCTTCAATAGTTTCACCGGAACAATAGGCAAAGGATTTCCAACAACCTTCTGAAACCTAGATGCATGATGCATCGGGTGCATGGAGGACAATGATGGGAAAATATCATACTCATAGTTTGGCCTATTTCCTTCAATATTCCATAAGGCCTAATGTAACTACACATACTTTACTTTCCTTAACAATTCACCCAATATATTCATAGAGAAAATCTTGAGAATAACATGTTCACTTTCTTCAACTCTAAATCCCTATGCCGAACACCCAAACTAAACCTTTGGCGACCTCCAACAATTACTCTAAGGTGTGCTAGCTTGAATATGACCATAAAACTTCCTATCCAATATATTTTATCACGGGATAATGCTTATTCTTTGACATGTTTGAACCTTCAACCCCTATAGGTTACTATAAATAGGAACAACGAGGTTCGAGATTGGGCTGGAATTATTCAAGAATCCATCAATGTGCGGAGCAGGGCATTTCAGGAGGTTATATCCTAAGAGACATGAAGGTTACTACCAATAGCGTTGTCATGGTTAATCATTGTGATGATATCATTGATTCTACAAATGAGGCATAGAGTTTGCCTAGTAGGCATTGATAATGTAGGGACCATGTTCATGATTTTGAGATTTAAAAGAAATGGGTTTTTTTAGACATGTGACATATGGGAGGCATGGTCGGGAGGATAAAGACATTAGCGTCAGTTATTCTTGGAAGACTATGAGTCATGAAAAGGACAGCAACAATTGTTTCATTCCATATGTGCCTTGTTCGTCAATAGTAGGCCTCAAGAGCAATATCCAAGTACGTGACACCAATCGCCCCTTGGAATATAAGAAAAACCAGTTTAACTCGAAATGAGAATATTCTTGCACCTTGAATATGATATGGGTTTCAAAAAACATGAAGTTGCATTATGCTCTTAACAGTGACTAGCACAAGGAATCTATGCCACAAGCCCATGAGGATGAAAAAATTGAAGTTGACCACTTGTGAGATTTTTATCATTCTGACAGCTTAACCCTTCACAATAGTTGATCCTATATGAGAGGACTAGAGATATATCAAACTTGTCTTTCAAATCAATATGCTCATGATATGTGCCAAAATCTGAAAGCATCTAATTTCAACCTTTCACGAGTGAAACCACATGGGTAGGACATCTTAATATTGGGGTGAAATCATGTATTGGTTAGACAGAATGAACACTTTGCTATGAGCTAGACATGTTTCTACCATAACAACTCTCAAGCTGCAATACCAGGTCACTTCATGGCAACTACAATACTAGGAAAAAAGTGAGTTACTCACTGAGGCATGATCTAAGTGGATATGAAAGTCATACTGAGATGGACGAACAAAAAGATCTTCCTATGACGAATTTGTGAAAATCTCAAATTTCCCAGAAACTCTATGCAGACAAGTGACCCCTTTCAGTTGACATGTACACATATGATAGGTGATGAGATATACTCTCATGTTACTAGACAGTGAAAAGGTCTCATGATAATATTCACAAATGAGTAAAGTGATTGTTTAAACCATAGGAGTCACATACATCAGAGAGAAAAAGAGTGGCTCAATAAGGATCTCAACACTAGGTTGCTTTACATTAGATTTGATACCACATAGGTAAACATTTTGGACGGTGCATGCATAAGCACAAGTGAGCAAATGTTATCCATTTGAATCAGAAGGTTCTGTAAGAAATTCATCAGGTATAGTCCCTTGTTAAGAATTTAGGGAAGAAAGTGGGAAGTATTAGCCTAGGGTTATAACTCAATTCATGGAAATACTTATAGAGCTCAATTCCACAAGAGGTTGTAAATAAGAGAATTTGTGATAGAGTGGCTTCATGAATAATGTGTCTCGTTCAGAAAGTAAGTACATGCAATGTTTTGTGATCCAGAGTTTTGGTTAAGACCATATTTATGTACGCCCCTTCAATATGGATGTACATATACAACAAGAAAAATAATGCGGTGTTCATAATGATGTACTAAGGAATGACTTGGTGATTTTAGATTGACAGGGCAGTACCTTAATTGATGCCCCTCGACTCCACATCAATAACATACATTGGTACCATAGTGGCATACCCTCGAATGACATCTCCTACACTTCTCACAATGAGGATGGGGTCCGCTAAACTGACTCGCCCCACTAACCTGATAATTACCCTTTTTGCATACATCATAATATCCCCCTTATCCTTCTTCCAGGCCTTCACGGTGGGAGTAACAATCTCTGTACCGGTTTGTTGTATGGGCCTTTTGGAATTGCCCAAGCCTTCCACCCCTAACACGTTCCTGAGCATACTCACAACACGACGCCAAATGTTTCTTCCTGCATATCGGGCAGATCGGGATGGGTATATCCAACCTAGGACATTTGTTCTTCTTGTGCCCCCTCTTTCCAAAACCATAACATTATTTCAAGAATCATCCAATATAAACTCGAGTGGCCCTTCTTTCATATCACACATTCCAGCTTATTGGTACAAACAACCCTCTTTCATTTCTTAGGTGCTCTCACCGCATGATCTGGTGGTGTGGTGATATTAATAGGAACAAGAACACTTCCCCCAAGCAACTGGTTCTTTCATTCCCTCCTAGTTGCCTCGAACCCGTGGGTTACTCATATGAAAAATGAGATATGACGAGGAAATTAGCTTCCTATCTTGAGCTCTATCGCATGATCTGGAGTACCAAAGAAGGGTGACATTTCTAAATGCCCATGTAGCCTCCTAATTATAGATGTGGTCGACAATACACCGATAAGAAGGACTCTACTATACACGGCTCCGAGACATCCCAGGGTACTTTAAAACCTTAGGCTCTGATACCAAGTTTGTCATGCCCCAAACTCGGGGAGCGCGACCGGCGCTCAACCAAGTGTACCGGCCGAGCAAGCCTGTTAGATTTCCTTCTACCCAAACTCATGATTAAAGAGGAGATTCACTCCATTAATCAAACACTGAAAAGATTTAATTAACAACTCCCATTTAATTTCCATTGGCAGCTTCCTTCATAATTTCCAAAATATTACAAGTTTATAGATTTAATGAAAAACATGTTTGCTAAATACCAACATTTCTAGCTCAATTCCCCATATCAAACACCACCCACAACCTGTCTACGGAGACTCTAAGTACAACCAAAGAGTAGTATGGAAGTGCCGGCAACAAGGCCCTGACTATACCTCAAAATATAATGTACAACTCAAATGACATCAGGCCCGGAATAGAGTAGGGCTCACCAAAACCTACTGAATAGAGAGTGACTGTTAACGAAGACCAAAGTTGTCCGCTGATGAACCACCTGCATCCATTGAAGATGCAGCGCCCCTGGCAAAAGAGACGTTAGTACATATGGAATAGTACTAGTATGTAAAGCTAACTGTCCTCTTTCAAAATAGAATGCCAATGTAAGAAAGGGAAAACTATGGAAACAACAATCAACAATCAATGATATTCAAATGCCAAGTTAAAACATAATAATTTCCAAAATACGAAGATAATATTATTTTTGGTTGGGAGATCTTTAGCACCGATATACCACTGTTCACAATACCAATGTTCATAATACCAATACTACCGTACTTTTAGCACGGAGTCCGATCACGACCCAATCGGCTAGGCCGTCTCATCCGAGACATCAACCACAATCACAATTTCAATTAAAATTTCCAGCACAATCTCCACCATGTGTGCGGCATGGCGTCCGATCACAACCCGATCGACTAGGCCATATCACCACAATGCCGTGTGGATCGACATCATCCTTTTCTATCAATCATCTCATCCCAATTAAGGGGAATAATATTATCACATCAATTTCATCCCAAATGAGGGGAATAATTTTATCACATCAATCTCATCCCAAATAAAGGAAATAATTTTATCACATCGATCTCATCCCAAATAAGGGGAATAATCACAATTCACTCCTACACCGACACGTATAGTTTCGGGGTTAGGTTATTTCAATCTACCTTTCCTTGGTGACTATCGATACTCCCAAAAATATTTTTGATTTGCATAAAAAGGAAATAGCAATACAAATGCATTTACCTCATAACCTTTCACACTATTTATAGCCTCATTGGCATTTTTATCCACTTACAACATCATTATTTCATTGGCTCTCTTGGCCATACATATGAGTCTTCATTCATGGCAAAATAGTCGTATTTCATATTTCACACTTTTATATCTTTCCTTCTCATGGATCATCATCATAAATATCAACAATAAAATATTCCGGAATTCACAACTTTAGGTTCATTAGTAATGAAGACTTTAAACACAATGGATTTCTTTCCAAGAAATGGAGTAAAATGATTGACAATCGAAGTACAAGTTAAAATCATAAATGAGTAACACATCATTTATTCTTGAAACACTTTTCCCCAAAAGGGCAATACACAATTTCAACTCATGAATACATAAGATCTCAAAACACGTTGGAAATACTTACAAAGCATAGCATTAGTTGAAACAACCACATTTGGCCACGACTTGAGTACATAAGCTTTAAAGGAAATCTATTTTCGAAGTCAATTTGGAACAATTGACTCAAGGCTCATTTCTTGACCTTTCTCATATCACTTCATTTTATTGGCACCATTGGCCCCAAGTATAATTTTCATTATCTACACGGTGGCCACACATTACATCTTCAACCCACTTCTTTCTCTTTCAAGCATCCTTATAGATTATCAACAATAAGGCATTTCAAATCAAGACTTTAGGTATACATATAAATAATTAGAGTTTTAGATGCAATTAAGTATTCTTTCCAAGTTAAGCATAATCGACTTTCATTTAAAATACAGCTCAAAGCCATAACATTTTAATATACATATCATGGACACATTCCTGAAGGATAACATATTGTGATAGGCACATTCAGAACACATTTTGAATACATAATTCTCGACACTTGCTTACTAGGGACTATCAAATTTATTAGGAACAACTCGGAACATGGGAATAAGGAACTTGAGCCAACCATACTTGAAACTTACGGGAACATCATGAAATTCATTTCTAAAAGAGTAGTTTAGCCAACATACCTCATATTCATCCCTTAATGATACTACAATGATCCATTACACTAAACAACTTCAATCTAAAATAACAACATCCAATGGGACCAATATTAGTAACAAAATCAATAATTTAGGTCATTTAGGTATTTTATCAAAATCCTAGTAGGCATGGATCTCTACACCTCTTAACCATAGAATTAATTCATCCAACTACTACCATTTACCAAAAATTTATCTCACTATCATTCTTATACAATTCATAACTTCCAACATCACATACATGACCATCCATCCACACCCAACCAATAAAATTTCATTAAATAATCATCTTTTAATCTCTACAATGGTTATGTATTTAAATTGGAAACTTATGGCTTCCAATCACCATACAATAAATTCTAATACTTAATTCATACTCATATTCTCATAATATATCCATACATGTAAGTCTAAGGGTGTAGGATTACTTTTTGAAAGAAATCTTGCAAAACCCTCCTTTGAGTTCTTGAAGAAATTTCTTGAAGATCTAAGTATTTTATGTGTAGATTTTATCAATAGTAGTGTAGGAATGATGGAATTTCATACCAAGATGATGGGGATTGCTTACCTTGAAGAAGAGGGGAGTTGGTGGTCTTGAGAGAGTGGAGAAGAGCTCCAAAATTTGTCCAAGTGAAGTGGGAAAAATGAACCCCGAAATTGTAGTTATAGGCCCAGATTTTTGGGTTTCAGATGCTGCCCTGGATGCTATGGTAGCACTTCACTGCCAGCCCTTCTTTCGGATGCGGCCTCGGATGCTTCGCATCTGCAGTTCACTCCTCTGTCAGCCTTTGGTAATTTGGTTATAACTTCTTGTAGAAATATCCAAATGACAAACGGTTTGAAGCGTTAAAAACTAGACTCAGAGGGCTTTAATTTGATAGGTATATAACCACCTAAGTCTTTATATTGAGGGATTTCTACTCGTTTGAAATCGGGTCTTGTGCTAATTGAGCCATCCTTTCCACTTAATGAATCCAATTTGTTCCACACAAATTCTTACCTCACAAAACCTTCTTATTGTGTTCCAACACCTTAAACATATATTTTTATTTCAAAATGATGTGGTTCTATCCCATGGGTCTCCTTTAATACTCGAATACATTATTTCCAAATATCGTTGGCACACTTTAAAATCTTAAATCATAAATAAATAAAAATATATTGCGGCGTGCAGTCCAATCCCATAATATCCTCACAATCAGGCCCTCGGTCTCACTCAGTCATCAATCTCTCCAGTCTCTCGGGCTCACAATGTCATGAAAATAGCCCAAAATGATGATATGATGTATCAATAAATGACAACAGAGACTGAGATATGATATGCAATGAATGAATATGATTGAGTATGAAATTACAGTTTAAACATATAATTCGACAACATAAATGACCTCAGTGGGTCCCAATAATACCAGCATTTGCCTAAGCATGATTTCTAACTTGAGTCACAGCTCAGTTTCTCTAACACATGTAAAATACATGGAAAAATACAAGTTAATTAACTACACATCTCTACGGAATCGACTGAGTCTCAATTTCTACGGTGCACGCCCACACGCCCGTCACCTAGCATGTGCGTTACCTCCAAACAAATAACATAACTTGTATAATCAGGGTTCATACCCTCAGTTCTAAGTTTAGAAGTGTTACTTACCTCAAACCGTGCAATTCTCTATTCCAATATGCCCTTGCCTCGCGAATCGGCCGCTGAATGCCTCGAATCTAGTCACAATTAATTCGATACAGTCAACATAAATTATAGAAATTAATTTCATATAAAAATACTAATTTTCCAACAAAATCTGAAATTTCACTCCAAAAATTGACAGTGGGGCCCACGTCTCGGAACTCGACCAAAGTTACAAAATATGAACACCCATTCAACCACGAGTCCAACCATACCAAATTTTGACATCAACTCGACCATCAAATCTTTAATTTAACCTTAAGGGTTTTCACAATTTTTCCAACTTAAGACACCAATTAAATGCTAAAAATAGCAATAGATTCGGGTAATTTGACCAAAATTGAGTTAAGAACACTTATCCCGTTGTTTTCCTTGAAAATCGCCTCTCCCCGATCTCCAAATCGTGTCCCATTTTCAGAACTTAAATCTGCTGCCCAGGGGTTTGTTCATCGCGTTCGCGACCATCCTCTCGCGTTTGCAATGAACAAATTCCTCAACGGCCATTTCCAAACACTTCTCAGATAGCCTCTAGTATAATGGTCATAACGTTTTGTACCAAACTTCAAATGACAAATGGTTTAACTTTCTGAAAACTAGACATCAAAGGCTACAACTTTCATGTTTTTCTCATCTCCCAATTTCTTTATAGATTTCGAGATATAAGCTTCCGAAGTCAGCCCTGTGCAGCAGACATTTCTTCTTCGAGATTTCCAAACTCTTCCCAGACAGCCTGTAGTGTATTTATCATAACTTTTTGTACATAACTCCAAATGTCAAACGGTTTGCCTTTCTCAAAACTAGACACAAAGAGCAACAACTATTATTTTTGGTTCATCTCCAAATTCTTTATAGATTAATAGATATAAGCTTCCAAAGTCAGATGACGGACAGCAGGAATTCTTTCTTCGCGAACGCGAAGAACAAAATCCCAGAAGCCAAATCCTTCTTCGCGAACGCGAAGAACAAAACCAGCATCCAAAGTAGCCCAAAATGATCCGATAACACCTGAACATACCCGAAACACACCCAAGGCCCTCGAGACCCCAACCAAATATACCAACAAATCCTAAAACAATATACGAACTTAGTAGATGCCTCAAATCACATCAAACAATGCCAAAACCACGAATTACACCCTAATTCAAGCCTAATGAAAACTAACAAATTCCAACTTCTACATTCGATGCCGAAACCTATCGAATCAAGTCCGATTGACCTCAAATTTTGCACACAAGTCATAAATGACATAATGGACCTATGAAAATTTTCAGAACTGGATTCCGACCCCGATATCAAAAAGTCAACACCCCGGTCAAACTTCCAAACTTAAATTTCCTACTTTCGCCATTTCAAGCCTAATTTAACTACGGACTTCCAAATAATTTTCGGACAAACTTCGAAGTCCAAAATTACCATACGGAGCTATTCGAATCATCAAAACTCTATTCCGGAGTCGTTTGCACAAAAGTCAAAATTCCAGTCAACCCTTTTCATTTAAGTTTTCAACATGAAATTTATTCTTCCGAACTAATCCCGAAACACCTAAAACATCAAAACCGATGATTCACACACGTCATAATACCTCATATGAAGCTATTCAAGACTTCAAATAGTTGAAAGGAGCGTAAATGTATAAAACAGCAAGTCGGGTCGTTATATTCTCCCCCACTTAAATATACGTTCGTCCTCGAACTTGCCAAGAGTTGTTCCTAAGCCTTTAAATCATTGTTCCACCTTACCACGCACATACCCGGGGTTGATCCCTCATCACCCTATTCCATATAGTCTTGACAACACCATAATTGAAGTTCATTACTTAAATCTTAGTCCGTAAACCTTGGAATTCAATTTCCAACATTCAGAATTTTGTTTCAAGACCTGAATCTCACATTTACACACTGTATAAGTCTGAACAAGTTGTATCAAGCCATAACCATAACCCCAGATATAATAATATAATATATTAAACAACTCGCATGCTCGCAGCACCATTTCCAATCACAGTAACTACTCCAAACCAACCAAGTACTAGTATTAAACCCCATATCAAACAAAACCTCATTCACAAAACCTTCATACATTGCCGATAATGAAAGAAACATGCGGAATCTCATAATCACTTATCAGATCAAAAAGACATGGAGCTCTCTCGCCCCAACCAGAACCATAATCACTTTCTAAGCCGACTTTCGATATTATTCTCCCAAATATACCGTAATCAAACCTGATAGTACTCATTATATGTCCAATGACCTTATATTATCAAACACAACAATTCCACAGACATGCCACGCCAATATAACTCAAGCCACAAACTGCACAATCCGTGCACCCAGAAATAGGAAATGTCTTGAAGAAGAGAACCGTTTCGCACGTTCAACAAGCACCACTATAATCGCAATGCTATGAACTCATCATACAAAGTAGAACCAAGACACATGAATCTAATAACGGTAACCAACTCTTCTAGATCTCACATTAACATCAACCGCACGGACAACTCACGTGCTATAGTATCAATATCTGGACTTGCATGGACAACTCACGTTCCAATAACATAAATGTCTGGACCCGCACGGATAACTCACGTGCTAATAATATCAATCGCCTAGCATGGTCACAGGCCTTCAATCCAAGCATATCATACAGGAGCAATCAAATAAGTACACATGTATATGATAAATGAAATAAGATTCACATGCTCCTGGACTGGTATAAATAACACGCCATATAGTAGGCAAGTGCAAAGTGTGCTATCACAACTCAAATCGGCAAGTTAACGCAGAAATAGTAACTACCCAATTTATTCAGGGAATTAGCCTCTTTGTAACCTCAAGTATAGCCCAAATAGTTCTCAACAAAGGTACGGATACGAGAAACGTTATAACTTTACGCTTAACAGTTAACTCTAGGCATATCATAGCCTAAGGATTCTTCCGAGAATAAATACTTACCTCGATGCCCGCACATGGGCTCAAACCTCACATATATATGCACTCGTAGCTCGTAGCGCGTAGCTATCACAAATAATTAACGCAACTAGTGCCTCCACTGAGTTTAAATAAAATGCTCACCTCAAACAGGTCGCAACCCTGAAACAATATGCTTCTGAGAACTCCCAGTCTCCAAATTCATAGAACACATGAATCACCGTAACTGGTCCTAACTCCAGCACTCGAATGACTAACACATATTTCATGCATGATCATCCCACGGGGAATACTTCCATAATTCTTTCGTGCCACATAGCAATAATTGGAATATCAGCAGTCCATCAACCAGGTGAGTACCACAATGCCGATGAACATCTGTAAGTCAAAACACAATGCGCCTTTTGAAATGCGCACCCTTCTCAGGAATTACTGAGCAGTTATAACATTCATCTAAATATCTAAAACTGACCATGCTGTCCAAAATTCGTGACCTTCCATTCAAGACTGAATTGTCACCTTGTACATGTAAATCTTAATCCCGCACAACATACCACATCTATCTTGCCATCATGTGAACAACACGAGAATCTCATTATCAGCTCTGAGTCACCAACAAATTACATACCCGGTTAGTTAGAAACCTTCCATTTGCTCTCATCCAGGAGGAAATCACAATACACAACATGTTCCTCACACCGGTAGAAAATATCCGACTCAAACCATGGTAGAAACCATCAAGAACACTTTGAAATCCATTTGCACATAACCAAGCTATCAGAACTGAATTCCTCTAACTCGACCAAGTCACGCAGGTCACCAAACCCAAGAATGTTGCCACCAAAACATCTGTAAAGCCTCAGCTCATCATAATTACCCCCCATAAATACCACAACCGAAACACCCACTCTGAAAATACCTTATGTGATTTTAAAATTATTCTTTTTACCTTTCTTATATTGGAAGGTAGAATCCATAGTCATACAGAATTACCGCAAGTCCCGACACCATCCAATGTAAATAACCGATTCTAGTGATATACAAAATACGAAATTTTTTTCAATTGCCACATATACATTTTGAATCAATTAGAACCCTCTCAAGAGTCATCCACTCTGCCCAAATCTAAATTGTACCGCCCAAACGGTCCAAAAGACACGTGCTCATTAGCACAACAATACTCAAAGAAGTAATCTTGCTTTAACACCACCAATCAAATTCATACTTCGTGCGCACTACATTCTTCAAATAACAACTTATCATTCCATGATTTTCATATTTTCATAAAGTGTAATATAACCCGTATTCAGGAATTTCCTTGCTCGAGCCATCCTCGATCTCAACCTTTGCAGTCATAACTGATCCACAAGTATGTCTCAAACCAAAACTAAACTTTAACATATAACAATGAAATTAAACCGTCAGCAGCAGGCTCCCCCACTTGGCTCAAAGCCATAGATCATGACATTCAATAACTGAGAATATCCATACCGTAATACTGCCATGATACTGCAGTGATATTCAACTAAATTCTTCACAAGCTCATGCAACACCAACCATAAAATACCTCAATCATCCGCTAAGCTCGCATTTATTTCTCTTGACAGTCAAGTCAACTTTCTCAACTAGATTCAAATTCAAATATCAACACGTACACCCCGCTAGTAGAAAAGAAACTATCCACTCAATATTATAATGAGCACACCTTCGTAGATTACTCCTCATGAGATAACCCACATGATTATCATAAAATTGGCATCTTGATATACCCTTTCGCAACCACAATCGCTACGCGATCACTTAATCTTCCTGAGTCTAAACTCATTAACAAGACATTAGAATTTAATTTGTCCTAAAATTTAAGAACGTGAAAGATCCTTCAACACATTCATACTCGAGACTATACGTCAAATCAAGACAGACATCAAGCACCCAATAGCCTTTTTTTCATCACATTCAAGCCATCTGAACATATCCCGTAGTCAAATCAAAATCATCACATAGTCAATTCAACTGCTCATCGAGGCAGAAATTCCACTCATAGGGACACTACCGGACGCATAAGTCCAAACACACCAGTTCTCACAACCAAAACTATCGAGCTTAAGTTGCGGTCTAACCCTGGCCTCAAGTCCTCCAAACTGTCCCATCACCAAAACACAGAATACTCATCTCGAACCTTGTTCATGGAATCACAAGCCGTCGATGCACAGCTAATACCGAGTGCTTAACATGTGCACACGAATGCTTGGAAGGAATTCAAAGAGGTACACTTCAAGACGAATCAATGTCGCACGATAAGGAAAGAAAGATGGGAAGTTTATCTTAAAATGCCTTGTAGCCTCTCGAAGATAAGTATGGACGTCATCTTACCGATCCGCAAGACTCTACTAGACACTTGCTCATGACTTGTAGAACCTATAAACCTAGAGCTTTGATACCAACCTGTCACGACCTAAAATCCAACTAGCTGTGATGGCATCTAACCTCACCCTCTAGGTAAGCCAAATAACAACGATCCGATTCAATTAATATTTAACTGACTCAAATACACTCCCCAAGGACTAGTAATACAAATCATGAGCTTCTAAGATTAGAATTTACAAAATTGGTGTGAAATAAAAATATGTCATCTGTTTGAAATATACATGAACAGATTAACTAAAGCTACAATGAACAAGAGGCAGCAATGACAGGAATGCATGTACATCTTCAGATACAGCTCCCACCATGTACAGCAACATCAACATTCAAAATCTGCACGCAAGGTGTAGAAGTGTAGTATAAGTACAACCGACCCCATTTACTCAATAAGTAACAAATCTAACCTTAGGTTGAAAGTAGTGATGAGCTTGTACCAAGGTTAGAGTCCAACTCCAATAACCAACAGTTCATAAAAATATAATTTAAAGCATCACAAGTAATAACTCAATTATAACATGCTCAGCTCGTATACAGTTCTGAAAAATAAACATTTTCTTTTCAAGTATAACAGTAAAATTCAAATCTTTTTATTTGCCAAAAATCACCGAAAATATGAGTAAATCTGAAATCTGTAATTTTTCTCAAAAAAACTTTAACGACAGATAAGAAATTTCATTATCGGATGGCATGAGAAAAAAATACTTCTATGTGCCTATATATATCAAATATGCATGTCTAATGCAATGCAGCACAGTGATGAACTCATGTACTCACACTCTCAGAGTACTCAATCACTCAGTACTGTATATGGCCAATCCAGCCCAGGGAAGATCCATCCCGAATATATATATACATAATAACTGACATTCAGTCACTCAATACTGTACAGGACTAATCCAACCCAAAGAACTCCATCCCAAATATAAATAAATAAGGCAACTCCATGCCTAGGGAACTCCATCCCGGATATAAATAAATACGGCAACTCCATGCCTAGGGAACTCCATCCCGAATATAAATAAATAAGAAAACTCCATGCCCAGGGAACTCCATCCCGAATATAAATAAATACGGCAACTCCATGCCTAGGGAACTCCATCTCGAATATAAATAAATAAGGCAACTCCATGCCCAGGGAACTCCATCCCAAAAGTGAATATATATGGCAACTCCATGGCCAGGGAACTCCATCCCAAATATAATATCCATTGCGCTCGCTGTGGGGGGTGCAGACTCCGAAAGGGCTCCTTCAGCCCAAGCGCTATAATAAGCCAGGTCCAAGCATAAATAAATAAAAATATGTTGCAGCGTGCAGTCCGATCCCATAATATCCTCACAATAAGGCCCTCGGCCTCACTCAGTCATCAATCTTTCCAGTCTCTTGGGCTCACAATATCATGAAACTAGCCAAAAATGATCATATGATGTATCAATAAATGACAACAGAGACTGAGATATGATATGCAATGAATGAATATGACTGAGTATGAAATTACAGTTTAAACATATAATTCGACAACATAAATTATCTCAGTGGGTCCCAATAATACCAGCATTTGCCTAAGCATAATTTCTAACATGAGTCACAGCTAAGTTTCTCTAACACATGTAAAATACACGGAAAAATACAAGTTATTTGACTACACATCTCTACGGAATCGACTGAGTCTCAATTTCTACGGTATACGCCCATACGCCCGTCACCTAGCATGTGCGTCACTTCCAAACAAATCACATAACACGTATAATCAGGGTTCATACCCTCAGCTCCAAGATTAGAAGTGTTACTTACCTCAAACCGTGCAATTCTCTATTCCAATATGCCCTTGCCTCGCGAATCGACCTCCGAACGCCTCGAATCTAGTCACAATTAATTCGATACAGTCAACACAATGTATATGAATTAATTCCATATGAAAATATTAATTTTTCAATAAAATCTAAAATTTCACTCCAAAAATCGCTAGTGGGGCCCACGTCTCGGAACACGATAAAAGTTATAAAATATGAACGCCCATTCAACCATAAGTCCAACCATACCAAATTCCGACATCAACTCGACCCTCAAATCTTAAATTTAACCTTAAGGGTTTTCACAATTTTTCCAACTTAAAATACCAATTAAATTCTAAAAATAGCAATACATTCGGGTAATTTGACCAAAATTGAGTTAAGAACACTTACCCCGTTGTTTCCCTTGAAAATCTCCCGAAAATCACCTCTCCCCGAGCTCCAAATCGTTAAAAATAGAAAATGGGAAGAACTTAAATCTGCTGCCCGGGGGTTTGTTTTTCGCGTTCGCAACCATCCTCTCGTGTTCGTGATGAACAAATTCCTCAAAGGCCATTTCCAAACTCTTCCCAGTCAGCCTCTAGTATAATGGTCATAACTTTTGTACAAAACTCCAAATGACAAATGATTTAACTTTCTGTAAACTAGATATTAAGGGTTAAACCTTTTATATTTTTCTCATCTCCCAATTACTTATAGATTTCAAGATATAAGCTTCCAAAGTAAGCCATGTGCAGCAGAAATTTCTTCTTCACGATTTCCAAACTCTTCCCAAACAGTCTGTAGTGTATCTACCATAATATTTTGTACACAACTCCAAATGCCAAACGGTTTGCTTTTCTGAAAACTAGACACAAAGGGCTACGCTTCCATTTTTGGATCATCTCCAAATTCTTTATAGATTGCAAGATATAAGCTTCTGAAATCGGATGACGGACACCAGGAATTCCTTCTTCGCGAACGCGAGAGTCTCTTCGCGAACGCGAAGAACAAAATCCCAGAAGCCAAATCCTTCTTCGCGAACGCGAAGAACAAAACCAGCATCCAAAGTAGCCCAAAATGATCCGATAACACCCGAAACACACCCGAGGCCCCCGGGACCCCAACCAAATATATCAACAAATCCTAAAATATTATACGAACTTAGTCGAGGCCTCAAATCACATCAAACAATGCTAAAACCACGAATCGCACCCCAATTCAAGCCTAATGAAAACTAACAAATTTCAACTTCTACATCCGATGCCGAAACCTATCGAATCAAGTCTGATTAACCTCAAATTTTGTACACAAGTCATAAATGACATAACGGACCTATAAAAATTTTCAGAACTGGATTCCGACCCCGATATCAAAAAGTCACCTCCTCGGTCAAACTTCCAAACTTAAATTTTCTACTTTTATCATTTCAAACCTAATTTAACTACGGACTTTTAAATAATTTTTCAGATACACTCCTAAGTCCAAAATTACCATACGGAGCTATTGGAATCATCAAAACTCTATTGCGGAGTCGTTTGCACAAAAGTCAAAATTCCGGTCAACCCTTTTCATTTAAGTTTTCAACATGAAATTTATTCTTCCGAACTAATCCTGAAATATCTGAAACATCAAAACCGACAATTCACACACGTCATAATACCTCATATGAAGCTATTCAAAACTTCAAATAGTTGAAAGGAGCGTAAATATTCAAAATGACAAGTTGGGTCGTTACAAAAATCATCTAAATTACCGTGATAAAAAGTATTTAATAAAAAGTAATTGAAGTTTCAGAAGATGAGAATCATAAGATAAATATGTGTCGAAATTATACAGTATAAAAGATATTGTACAGATACCAAATTAAATATATTATTTTTGGAAATATAAAGACTCTAATTGTTGATAAACTTAACAAAATCACGCATTCGGCTCGCTATATGCACTGGACATACACAAAAATGTTGGACTGCAAAGAACTATGCTAGCTAGCTCTTTTTCTACTTCTACTTAGTTATTTTTCTAACATAATTTAGCTATATTCTTCTCCATATTGCTTCCTTCTACTATATCCATGTGAATGTATGGAGATAATCGAGTAATTATCAGATTCTCAATTTTGATAAAAAATATATATTTCTTCTTACTAATTCTTTGTCAATAGGAAAAACAGTTGTATTCTATTAAAGAATTATCCACGACAAACAAGTTATCATGCAATAATTCACATTGATTATTCGCAAAATTTTATACCTTATTTTTTCATGTACAATTATTTATTCAAAACTTTATTTATGAATATTAATATTATTTACAATATCATATACTACCTGGTTCGGCATACACGTGCAACGCACATGCCGAGAGACTAGTGTGTGTGTATATATATATGTGTGTGTGTGTGTGTGTTCATTTTGAGTGTGTGAAAGAAGTAAACAACTTTCTTCTAATTTTCTTTTGATTAATCTTTCTTGTTTCTGCTCCTAGTTTATACTAGCAGAACTTGTTGAATCCAGGGGGATATGCCTAATTTTATTCATCAAAGTATGGGCGAAATATCCTTAAGGACAGTGTCCTTGACACGCCTCAAGCTAAGTCTTATTTTCCATAATCCAATATTTTTACAACAATGATTCCATTTGGATCTATTAAAAGGACTTACAATGTTAGTTTAATATTTAATGGAGATCAAAAGTGTCATGACCCAAAATTACGTGACCGACACCCGGCACACTATCTAACCCGGGCGTACCAAGCAGTAGAAGAATGCCCATCTATATGTAAAATAAATACATGTGGAAGCCTTTTTGAAAACACAATTATTTTAAATGATTAAAACCATATGTAGACAATAAATTTGCGTCAAGAAAATAATCGAGAACGAAAATATTGCAACAATCGTAGTATTTGATTTCGATTAATTTGAGTGTACAATCTCTATGAATCCTCTGATTCTTCTTTTCAATAGTAAATAAATTCAAGGGCCTTTGAGCTTGATCTTGAATCTATATTTGTTACCACGAACGATGATGTTGAATTCAACTAGTATGAACTTTGATTTGAACTCGTACTCCTTGAATCTTGATTTGTTCTTCGTTCTTGAGCTTGAACTTGATTTGTTCTTCGTTCTTGAGCGTGAACTTGATTGCTTGAACTTGAACTTGTGGAGGAATTTGCAGCATTTGAACCACGAGCTCTTTCTTGCTTCTTGTTATAACTTATGGTCCCTTTTCTAGGTTATGAAGACCCTTATTTATAGTTGTGGGTGGGAAGAGTTATGATAAGAACAAACTCTTTCCGACCAATCAGATTGAAGAGTGACAAGGCCGCATTTGATTGGCCAGAACATGTCACTTGCACATGTGGCGCGGTTTCATTGGCCTTTTAATTTAACTTGGCATGCCTTGTCATTTTGACACATGGCATGATCCCATTGGCTCTTCTGTTTGACTTGGCGTGCCACATCATTTGATACATGGCACCAAATTGGGCCTCTAGGAAGATGGCATATTGTGCTTAATGAAGTGGGCTCATCATTTGTAGCCCAACTAAATAGACTAGCCCAATGAATTAAGACTTATTTATTTAATCCATATATATTGAATTTATATAATTAATTCAATTATATTAGCCCATAATATTTATTTGGACCAATATATCTTGAATTTAAAATATAGTCCAAATTATTTTATGAATTTAATTTTAATAAAATTTATATGCCTACAAATACCCCTACTTCAAGATTCGTCCAAGTGTATGCTTGATAAACAATAGGGACGAGGCTTGAAGTACTAACGTAGTACATAATTTTTTTGAATTCACATTTACTATTTCCTGGAGACCTACTCGTGTACACTCTCTCCAAAGTGTAACTTGAGGTGATTGAATCTTGATTTTTGTAATGCTAAATAGATTAAGATCGCAACAGTTGCAAATTAACAGTAACATCCATTCTTTGTGTCTGGACATTTTTCATGAGGTCCATTTTCTTAAATTTATTCTCGAACATTAACTAAATATGCATGAACCAAGATTAACACGTTGGATTCAATTTTGAGTAGCACTCTCTTGCTGAGCCTCGTGGGAATTGGATAGAAGTAGATTACGATCATTACTAGTTAAATTCTTTTAACCCAACTAGCTTAATTTGCTTTCATGTAGGAGACCATACCATCAATAAAAGTACTAGAAAGCCTTTATAGCACATGTATATCTATAAACCAAAGATTCAAGCACCTCGTTCTAGAAAGTCCCTTCTTTTCTATCATTGGCTTAAGCTCTGTTCAGCTAGAATTCTTTCTCGATGCAAATTTGTGTCATATTCAAGCAACAAACTTTCTTCTTCGACTTTAAGTAGGTTACTTCAGGAAGAAAAGACGCCACATTGATACTTTTGTCCTATTGAAATACAAATTCCTTTCCCACCGATGTCTATAAAAGGGGTACCAACCCAACTAGTTTTGACCACAAGCCAATATCGAGTTCCTCTAATATGTAGACTTGTAGTCAAGTTCTTTTGCACCAGTAGAAAGTTGTCTTCTTGCATCGGCCAAAAATAAAAAGAACCGTGCACTCTATCTAGGCCGAAGTACCAAAGCTAATATTAGTGTTTCACCCATCTCAAATTAAATTGCTTTCATGAACTGCTTTCGCTCATCCTTTCTTTCTTTCTTTCTTTTTCTTATTCTTAACTTTTGTTAATGCATGACTTGATCCCTTTTATTTGTTGCAACATATCGTTTAAACTAGGAAAAACAAGAACTAGAAGCAACCCAAGGGCTCCGAGATCGCAAATCATTGTGTAATTGACAAAGAGACCGCAAAATCTGCAGAAACTTCATTGTTGGCACTGAGGATTTCCAAAATAGTTTTCTTATGCAGACTTTTGCAAGAGTACCGGCGGTCTTTGATATCCCTAAGGAGATGCACGAGATGCCTATATGATTTTCAGCGAAAACACTTGTCTCCTTGTTGCGGCCTGGCGAGAGACACATGAAGTGTCCTTTCAACCTCGGCGATGAAATCCCTACTCTTGGAAGCTCGGAGATACCATATTTCATGTGCTCTGTGTATTAATTTGCAGTTCAAAAGCCTATCGCTTAAGTCCATATTCGACGGGTAAATTTTCTTCCTTCGTTCAAATTTCGTCACCTTTTCATTGCCAGCATGTCTGTAGTGTAAAATTAATATTTTGCAGTAAAAAGTTCAAATCACAGTCTGTCTAATTCTACAGAAGCTAGACTTTTAATTTTAAAACATAGCCAAAATTTAGAATTAGAATCTTCGCGGATCACCCTAGGTGATTTTTCGAAGTTAGCCTTGATTTCTGTCATGCTGATAGTTTCAGATTTGTGCGATTTTGCCAAAAGTTTTATATCTTGATGTAAGTACCTCAGAATCATAAACCGTTTAATTTATCAAAAATTAAAGTTCAATATCTACAACATATCCGAAATTTCGAATTAAATACTTCTAGGATCATTCTAGATGAGTTTTAAAAGTCGGATCTATATTCTAACACGCCATCAATTGTAGATTTGTGCGACTTCACCAAAAATTTTATATCTTGATATAGGGATCTCAAAATTATAAACCGTTTAATTTTTTAGAAACTAGAGTTCAAGATCTACAACATATCCGATATTCAGAATTAAATACTTTCAGGATTGCTCCAGATGAATTTTTGAAGTCAGCTCTATATTCTAACGCGCCATCAGTTTCAGATTATCGCGGCTTCACCAAAACTTTTGTATCTCGATGTTGGAATGTCAGAATTGTAAACCGTTTTAATTGATAGAACCTAGACTCGGAGAGCTTAGTATCACTAAAATCATGGCCCGAATTATGCCATATTGTTCTAGGCAATACTTTGAACTCAATTTTCGAATCTGATATGCCTTGGCAGGTTACCATCTTTCTTGTACTCGTATTTTTTTTTGCTGCCTTCTTTTTTGTTGTTGTAGGCAATGGAGACATCTTCGTCAAATAGGTTAGACGCACATAGAAGGAAAAATTCGTGGCACCAAATAGAAGGACCAATATTCAACATCATATGGAAGTACAAATCCATGACAACATATAGAAGGATCAAATCCATGACAACATATAGAAGGATCAAATCTATGATAATATATGGAAGGATCAAATCCATGAAGAGGATAACTTAAGGTGCAAAGGAACTTCAACGTCCACCTTAGGATTGAAAAATTATAGTTCCTTTTAAGGACAAACCCGCGAAGAGACCAACTTAGGGTACAAAGAGACTAACATGTCCACCTTAATATTGGAAAATTAGAAAACTTCAACTTGAAGACTTGGCGGACTTTGCAGATTTCAACTTGAAGACCAACAAATTTGAAGATTTGACGGGATTGAAAATTTGGCGGACTTTGATGCTTCAACTTGAAGAGCGGTGGACTTTTACTTCAACTTGAAAAATTAGTAGACTTGAAGACTTCAGCTTTAAGACTTGTAGGGCTTAAATAATTCAACCTGAAGACTGGCGAATTTGAAGACTTCAGATTGATGACCGACGGACATGAAGACTTGGAGGGATTGAATACTTCAACTTAAAGATTGGCGGACTTTTAGACTTCAACTTGAAGGGCGGTGGACTTGCTGAATTCAACTTGAAGAGCGACATACTTGAAGATTTGGAGTGCTTATATAATTCAACTTGAAAACCGGCGAACTTGAAGACTTCAAATTGACCACTGACAGACTTGAAGACTTGGAGGGCTTGAATACTTCGACTTAAAGACTGGCGAAATTGCAGACTTCAACTTGAAGGATGGTGGACTTTGAAAAATTTAACTTGAAGAGCGACATACTTGAAGATTTGGAGGGCTTAAATAATTTAACTTGAAGACCGGCAAACTTGAGGACTTCAAATTGAAGATTTGGCCTTCTACTAAAAGTTTACATCCATCAATGGGAGATGCCAATTTGCTATGGAGGCTTGCCCCCATTGGACCACCAATCTTCAATAAGGCACAAAGTTCGTGTAAGCCCGATTTTTAAGTTCCAATTAAGTGGATTATATTCCATCATTCTTCATTCTAACAACGATTGGGGTACCATGTATCTTTTGAACTTATGCGACTGAACTCAGAATGAAACTCTAAGCTACCTACGTACCTCAGTGAAGAGGATCAAGTCATATCGTAATTCAGAATAGGTGATTTTTTTTTAATTTATTTTTTTTATTTATTTTTTTATGTCCTAACTTTTGCCTAGACCGCCTCTTTCGAGGTTTTCAACCTAGCAGACTCTTTTTTTTTTATTTTTTTATTTTTTTTATGTCCTAACTTTTGCCTAGGCCGCCTCTTTCGAGGTTTTCAACCCAGCGAACTTTGTTTTTTGGTGGGCCGTACACAGTTTAGACTCATGTAGGCCAAGAGTGTAGGAACATGCAGTTTAGGCTCGTGCGTCAAGGAGCGTTGCAACTTCAAGGATAATACTTCTTCAAAAACTTACCATTGATAGGTCCGATTCTCATGCCATCTGAATCAACCAGCTTGTAGGCTCCACTTGAATAAGCTTCTTGCACTACATATGGCCCATCCCATTTTGAAGTAAACTTCCCTACAGGTTTATGGGAAGTAATAATGGGTCTTCGCACAGCAAGGACTTGATCTCCTACTTGAAAGGATCTCGGGCGAACTCTTCTATTGAAGGCACGAGATAATCGAGCTTGATAACATTCAAGACTCTGTTGAGCTTCCAACCTCTTCTCATCAAGAGCCTCTAACTCTGCTAATCGAAGTTGAGCATTTTCTTAATCAGTGATCCCTTCTTGAATAGCTAATCATAATGAAGGTATTTGACTCTCGAGTGGTAAGATGGCTTCGACTCCATAAACGAGTGCATAAGGGGTTGCTTGTGTTGGCGTGCAGTGAGTTGTCCTATATGCCCACAGAGCTTCTTCCATACGGTCATATCAATCTCGTTTGTATTTGGAGACAACTTTCTTTAATAAGTTGCATAGAGTCTTGTTGAATACCATAGCTAGACCATTGGCGGCAGCATTGTACATAGAAGAGTTACGTTGCTTGAAGCCAAAGAGATCACAAATCTTATTTATCAACCTATTGTCAAATGGCTTGCCATTATCCATTATTATGTAATGAGGAATGCCAAAGCGATAGATTATGTTTACTCGAATGAAACTTGCAACATTTTCCTTCTTTACTTCCTTAAGAGCCACAACTTCAGCCCATTTTGAGAAGTAATCAGTTGCAGCCAAGATGTATAGGTGTCCACCAGAGGATTTTGGCAATGGTCCAACAACATCTAATCCCCAAGCGTCAAATGGCCAGGATGCAACATTCGGGTGCAAAACTTCAGGAGGCTGATGAATAAAATTCGCTTGGAATTGGCAAGCCTTGTATCTCCGAGCGTAGTCCAATCAATCTTTTACCATCGTTGGACAATAATATCCCATCCTTTTTATATGAAAGTGGAGCTTTGGTCCATATTGGTGTGACCTACAAACCCCAGAATGTGCTTCTTGCAAAGCTTGGAGTGCTTCATCTTTCCCTAAGCATCACATTAGTACTCCCTCGAATGACCTTTTGTATAGAGTATCTTTGTAGTAAAGGAAGCGAGTTGCATGACGACGAATTTCAGTCCTTCTCCTCGGATTTTTTGGAAGTATCCCACAACTTAGGTAGTTAATGATGGGTTGTCTCCATTCTTCCTTCTCAACTTCAGAAATGGCCACAAGATGCTCAAGTTCATTTTCTTCACTTTCACCCTCATTTAGCTGCGGTACTACCCATTTTTCGCAGATAGTAACTTGCGCTTGATTAAGCAGGGTTAGCGATAAAGCTAGGGCAGCTAAAGCATCAGCCTTCTTATTTTCTTTCCTAGGCACATGTTGAATAATCACATCACCAATCCATCCCATTAATTTCTTAGCATAATTATAATAAGGGCATAGTTCAAGTTTCTTGACCTTGTAACTACCTAAAAGTTGATTGACCACTAATTGGGAGTCACCAAAGACTTGCAATTGCAACTGCTTCATATCACAGCCATTTTAAGACCAAGTATTAATACTTGATACTCAGCAACATTGTTGGAATAAAGTTTTGTCAACGTAAAAGAGTAGGGCAGAACTTCGCCTTGAGAGGTGACAAATACTACGCCAGCAGCAGCTCTTCCACGATGCGCAACACCATCAAAGAACATCTTTCATGGAAGTTGAACATCAACAACCTCTTTATCAGGTAGTTCGTCAGTTAGCTCCCAGTCATCAGGTATCGGATGAACTGCCAAGAAGTATGCCAATGCTTGTCCTTTTACAGCCTTTTGAGGGATGTACAAAATCTCAAATTGTTGAAATTGGAGGTACCATCTCGCTAGTCGATCACTAAAAACAGGTTTTGACATCACGAACTTAATGGGATTCGCTTTAGAAACAAGACGAACAACGTGAGCTTGAAAGTAGTGCTTCAACTTTTGAATTGAGAAGACTAGCGCTAAACACAACTTTTCAATTGGCGAATAATTCAGCTCGTTTGGTGTCATCATCCTGCTCAAGTAGTAAAGAGAGTTTTATTTCCCCTCACTATTTTCGTGGGCCAACAGTGCTCCAACAGACCTTTCTTATGCTGAAATATATAGTATCAACGACTTTCCAGGTATATGGGTGCCAAAATCGGAAGCTTCATCAAGTAAGTTTTGATGTTTTCAAAGGCATTGATACAAGATTGGTCCCTCTTAAAAGGAACGCCTTTCTTCATGAGGCGACTGAATGGTTGGCACCTCCTAGCTAGGTTGGAGAGGAATCTCCTAAGGTATGCTAGATTTTCTTGCAGACTTTTCAATTCATGAATATCGCGACGCTCGGGCATCTTCAAAATGGCATCCACCTCGGCTTGATCAATTTCGATCCTTCGATGTCGGACAATGAAACCAAGGAACTTTCCAGAAGTAACTCCAAAGGAACATTTCAATGGATTCATCCTAAGTTGGTACCTTCAGAGCAACTCAAACACCATTCTCAAGTCTTTCAAGTGGTCGCTCTTCTCTCTTGATTTTACCACCAAGTCGTCAACATAGCATTCGACATTCTTGTGGAGAAGATCATCAAAAATATTCTGCATAGCCCTTTGGTAAGTAGCACCAGCGTTCTTCAAGCCAAAAGGCATTACCTTGTAGCAATAAATACCCTTGGGGGTACGGAATGTAGTAAGCTCTTCATATTTTGGTGCCATTCGAATTTGGTTATAACCCGATAAACCGTCTATAAATAACATTGCCTCGTACCCAGTAGCAGCATCGATCATCAGCTCTGGAATAGGAAGTGGGAATTCATCTTTGACACGCATTGTTGAGATCTATGAAGTAAACGCACACCCGAATCTGGCCATTCTTCTTCCTTACAGGGACAATACTTGAGACCCATGTTGGGTATTTAACTTCGCGAATAAAGCCAGCTTTAATGAGTTTGTTAACTTCACTTTCGATCAAGGGAACCAAGTCCGGCCTAAAGCGCCTTTGGGCTTGCTTAACAGGACGAGCGCCATTCTTGACTGCAAGGTGATGAACTGCTACTTTAGGGTCCAAGCCGGGCATCTCTTTGTAACTCCAAGCAAATACATCCTTGAATTCCTTGAGTAACTCGATATAAGTGATTTCTTCATCGATTGCTAGTAAAGCACTTAGGTATGTGGGCCTTGGTTCTTCATCTATGCCAAGGTTAACTTCTTTTAAGGCATTAATCGTTGCCTTCACCTCTTCTTCAAGTTCCTGGGGAGCATCTTTCACATCTTCATCTTCTTGAGGGTCCCCATCATTGAAGGATATGTGATAACACGGTGAAACATCCTCCAATTTCTCGTCATCCTCCATTAGAGATGAAACACCGTGCTCGCCTTGTGCAGTGACATGATATGAAGAACACACACTTTCTTCGTCTTCATCACGTTCTTTAGTGTAGACCACAGTGTATGGCTTCACCTTTAGTACCTCATTACACGTAACCATGACTTTTGTTTGTCGCCTTATTCTAGAAGGAACCAGACTTTGGAAATCCTTAGAGATTTTCTGAATTTTGGGTGAGGCAGGTGTTCTTGTATTTCGATAATTTCTCTGGAACTTATTCTCTTTCTTTATTGGACCCAATCTCTCAAACACGGAAGTCCTCACAGTTGATTTTCCAAGTTGATCAAAGATAGAAGGCTTGTTAGAAGCGGCAGATTCATCTTCTACGGTGATATAATTGCTGCTCGGCCTTCTTATGGATATGAGCACTGGTGACGGTTGCTTGTATCCCAAGCCTTCACGTGGTTTCCTCGTCGCAGCCTCTGATGGGATCTTCTCTAACTTTGACGGCTCATTGGATATGTATCCAGCTTTTGCAAATAGCCTGTACGCGTTAGGATTAAAACCTTCATTTGTTCTATTTGTAGGGAATGCCACATTCTGCAAACGATTTTGGGCCACAAACCCTGCAAGTGGCTTTGAGGAAAACTTTACTGCCTCAATTTGTTTTATCGGAAGAGTTAACTCCTTTAGCATGTTAGTTTGGATATTAGATGATTCACCTTCATCTTTCTTTCTTTTAGGGATATATTGGAGCGCAGGAGTTACTTTCTTGCCATAAGACGCAATATCCCCTCTATAAGATTTATTTGAGTTAGGTTGCACCTCTTTAGTAATAGCTTTGGCTCTACTAGCAGTCACCTCAGCTCTTTTAGTTGTGGGCTCGTCATTCTTGATTTTCATGACATCATCAGCTTTTAGCTCCTTCACAATGCGGTTCTTCAAGTAGAACTTTGCATCGGTAAAGTGTGACTCAGCCTCGGTGAATGACTCATCATCAACAACTACCGTCTTCTCGACTTCACCCTTGTAGTATTTTAAACATTGATGGTAGGTAGATGGAACTACTTTATTCTCATGTATCCAAGGCCTCCCAAGCAAAACATTGTATGAAGTCTTCGCGTCGATCACATGCAGCCATGCACTTGATTGCATATCTTCAATAGTGATTCCTAGCCTGATCACGCCTATGGCTATTTGCCCCCTTGGTTGAATCCTTGGATCATCACACAACTTTCCGAGACTTCGTTCATGGGAATACTAAGTTCTTTCACAGTGCGAATTGGCAAGATGTTCATTGAGGATCCTCCATCAACCAAAATTCTATTTACCCTTTCATCAAGCATATAGCCAACCAGGTACAACGGGTGGTTATGGGGAGTGTCACCTAGTAGAAGATCGTCATTTGTGAATGTAACTTTTTCCTCACAAGCATTAACTTCTTGAGGAATGGACTCGGCGAGCTTTCTTGAGGATGGTGTCGATGGTAGGTCCTCACTCTTTTCTTCCCCTTTGTCAGTATGGCAACAAGAGGCATCAATACCCTCATGGGAAACCTTCGTTCGGAACCAACTTGGTAAGAATTCCTCCAAGGTCACTAGATGTCGTGGCTTTTGAGGATGGCGCACCTCCACTTTTGCTTTCTTCAAATGCTTAACTGGACTCCATCTCCTTGATCTTTTTACCATCATTTTCTTTGTTGGTTGTTCTATTGATTCTTTTCGTGGGCTCCTTTTGTGGGCCTAAGACGAGTCACCAACGTCCAACCTTCATCATCATCAGGTTGATCAACTTCAACATTGTTGTTCTCCAGTGATTCTTCATTTTTATTTTCTCTAAAACTACATAATTCATCTAGACTGAATGAGCCAAAGGTGATAGAGACTTGGTTTGTGCTTGCTTTCTCATCTGCAAGCACGATCTTCTTTTCACAAACCAAGTCCATAACTTTGTCTTTGAATACAAAGCACTTCTCTAGAGGGTGACTCACAAGTCAATGGTATTTATAGTAATTTGGGTCATTTGTTTTACCAGTTTCATTTGGCCGCTTCATCTCCGGAAGCTCAATGAGATTTAACTCGAGGAGTTCTTCAAAAATTGCTGGCACATCAGAATCTAGAAATGGGTACTCCTTCTCTTGCATTTCTTTTAGAGTCAACTTTCCACTTGGTTTATCTTGAAAAAATGTGGATTTCGTACTCTGCTTCTTGCTTACATTCGTTGTGAACTTCACTGGTGATGTGTTGACATTCATAGCTTCTTTGTTTTCAGACTTAGGTGCAAACTTGCTCCATTTCCTAACTTCTTGCTTGTCGTTCCCTTTGCGAGGCTCATAGATAGGCAGTCTTTCGTTTCCAGTGGAGGCCATGCTTAACTCCATGTCATGGGCACGAGTCGCAAGTTCTTTAAATGTGCTAGGCTTGATACCTTGCAAGATATAGCGGAGTCCCAAATGCATGCCTTGGATGCACATCTCAATGCCAAAAGCTTCACTAAGCTTGTCTTTGCAGTTGAGGCTTGCATTCCTCCAACAATTGATAAAGTCAATAACTGGTTCACATTTCCGTTGACGAGTATATGTAAGTTCCACCATGCTCATAGTGCGACTTGTGCTATAAAAGCGATTGAGGAACTCTTGCTCTAGTTGATCCCAGCTATCAATAGATCCCATCTCGAGGTCTGTATACCAATCAAAAGCATTTACCTTTAGCGAGCGGATGAACTGCTTGATGAGGTAATCTCCATAAGTCCCAGTGTTGTTGCATATCTTAACAAAGTGTGCCACATGTTGCTTTGGGTTGCCTTTTCCGTCAAACTTTTGAAACTTTGGAGGTTGATAGCCAGCAGGCATTTTTAACATATCGATCCTCGCAGTATATGGCTTTACGTATGTAAGAGAGGACTTGGTAACAACTTCGTACTTGCTTTTAATAGTTCCTTCAATGAACTTCTTCAGTTGATCGATTGGAATTATCCTTTCATATGAGACATGGATAGCCTTAGCGGATACTACTTGTCTTGGGGGAGAATTACTCTCTGGAACCTTTGGGAGCTTGACAGGTGCACGGGTAGATTCTTCTTCTATCAAGATTCCCACCCTATCTGTTAACTTGTCAATTCTAGCATCTTGATTTTGCATGCACTTGGTCAAGCCATCGATTGCTTCCGTCAACTTTGCCAACTGCTCCTCCACAAATGAAGTGTTTGTCACCATGGCTTACATGATTGTTGTGGATGATGGAGAGTAGCATGGATGGTCACACGGATTGATCCTTGATTGGCTCACACTATGCGGTGTAAGTGGAGAGGATCCATCACTTGAAGCATCATCATCTTCCTTCACATCAGAGTTCTTGGATCCGGAGAGGTCAAGCAGAATAAGAATTTTCTTGATCTTTTCATCAACATCGCTTCCTCCTTCGGGTGCGTTTGTGGAAGATCTTGCTCCTTTGAGGGTGAAGATCCGAAAATAGGGGTTGATGCGGACGACACTTGGGGTGCTTGTTGTCCTAATGAGCTTGCTTTGCTTCTCGTAACTAGTCCAAAGCTTCCAAAGGTAACATCGAGGATGCTTTCCACATCAGCATAGAACATGGAATTAGCAGCCTTGGTGGAAGTTGAACTAGAGTTGATTTTCTTTGAAGCCATTTCAATGTTCTTGAACTTTGGTGATTGAAAAGTTGAGATGAGAGGTAGAGATTGTCCCACTGGGCGTGCCAGAATTTGTAGACAATAAATTTGCATCAGGAAAATAATCGAGAACGAAAATATTGCAACAATCATAGTATTTGATTTCGAGTAATTTGAGTGTATAATCTCTATGAATCCTTTGATTCTTCTTTTCAATAGTATATAAATTCAAGGGCTTTTGAGCTTGATCTTGAATCTATATTTGTTGCCACGAACGATGATCTTGAATTCAACTGGCACGAACTTTGATTTGAACTCGTACTCCTTGAGTCTTGATTTGTGATTCGTTCTTGAGCTTGAGCTTGTTTGCTTGAACCTGAACTTTATTTGTTCTTTGTTCTTGAGCTTGAACTTGATTTGTTCTTCATTCTTGAGCTTGAACTTGATTGCTTGAACTTGAACTTGTGGAGGAATTTGCAGCGTTTGATCCACGAGCTCTTTCTTGCTTCTTGTTATAACTTCTGGTCCCTTTTTTGGGTTATAACGACCCCTATTTATAGTTGTGGGAGGGAAGAGTTATGATAAGAACAAACTCTTTCCGACCAATTAGATTGAAGAGTGACAAGGCCACATTTGATTGGCCAGAACATGTCACTTGCACAAGTGGCACGGTTTTATTGGCCTTTTAGTTTGAATTGGCATGCCATGTCATTTTGACACATGGCATGATCACATTGGCTCTTCTGTTTGACTTAGCGTGCCATGTCATTTCACACGTGGCACCAAACTAGGTCTCTAGGAAGATGGCATATTGGGCTTAATGAAGTCGGCTCATCATTTGTAGCCCAACTAAATGGACTAGCCCAATGAATTAAGACTTATTTATTTAATCTATATATATTGGATTTATATATTTAATTCAATTATATTAGCCCATAATATTTATTTGGACCAATATATCTTGAATTTAAAATATAGTCCAAATTATTTTATAATTTTAATTTTAATAAAATTTATATGCCTACACCATATATGAAACAAAATCTTTAAATCCATCATTTTTTATAGTTGAAATGTACGAAAGAATAACAATATTTCTTTCATGCGTGTTATATGAATAACTATCGATTACAACTCCAAAAGAATAAAAATTGTCTATGGAATCTCTAAGACACAAGGATGAAATAAATACTTGGGATGAACCCAATCAAAATTAAGTAAGATCAACATGAAGGCTACCACGGAATAGAAGTGGTGCGTTGCTATATGCCTCGAAAAGATAGTCATCCTAGCCCCATCCACTAGCGTATCATGTCTCATCCTAAAAATATGTAAAGTAAGTGGGACCCTGGAGAGGGCCCCTGAGGGCTGAGTAAACCACGACGGTACTCAATAAGTGTCATAAACTCTCTCTAACTCAAGTTCTTGGGTGTAACAACCCGACCGGTCATTTTGAGCATTTGTACTTTGCTCAGTAGTTTGAGGGCATGAGTAGCTCCTTATGATATATTATAACTTGTGTGAATCGTCGGTTTTGATTTTCAGGTTAATCGGAATCGATTTGGAAGAATGAATTTCATGATTTAAGTTTTAAGTTGGAAGAGTTAATCAAGTTCGATATTTTGGTGTTTGACCTCAGATTGGAGATTTTATGGTTCCGTTAGGTTCATATGGTGATTTTGGACTCGGGCGTATGCCCGAATTTGCATTGGGATATTTTTAGAAGGTGTCGGCGCTAATTGGCGAAAGTTAAAAATTTGAAGGTTTGGAAAGTTCATAAGTTTGACCGGGAGTTGACTTTGTGGATATCGGACTCGTATTATGGTTCTCGGAATTGGAATAGCTTCGTTATATCATTTGGGACTTGTGTGAAAAATTTGAGTTTTTTCCGAGTTGATTTGATATGTTTCGGCGCGAGTTTTAGAAGTTCAAAGTTCATTCAAGTTTGAATTGAGATGTGATTCATCATTTTGATGTTGTTTGATATAATTTGAGACCTCGAGTAAGTCCGTGTTATGTTACGGGACATATTTGTATATTCAGATAAGGTCCCGAGTGGCTCGGTTAAATTTCGGACGGAGTTCGGATCGATTAAAGCCTTGTTGAAGCTGCTGAAATTTTTTGGGTTGCTGGTGCAACCGCTTCAGTGGAAGCTTGGTCGCAGAAGCGACTCCGCAGAAGCGAGCAGCCCATCACAGAAGCGGAGTGGGCAGCTGGGCAGTGGACTCCGCAGATGCGAGGTTCCAGTCGCAAATGCGACGCCGCAAAAGCGGCTAGTAGGATCGCAGGTGCGAACAGACCAGGGCAGAAGCTATAATTGATGTTTTGGTCATTTTATTCACATTTTTGAATTTTGGAGCTCGGTTTGGTCGACTTTGGAGAGAAATCTTTCCACACGACTTTGGATAAGTATTCTTGACTTACTTATGATTATATTTCATAAATTAATCTTCGTTTTTGGCATTGGATTATTGATTTTTAAAGAGAAATCGGAGGAATTGTCTATAGTATAATAAAATGAATTTTTTAGATTTGAATGTCGATTCGGAGTCGTATTTGAGTGAAACTAGTATGGTTGGACTCGTGATTGAATGGGTTATCAGATTTTATAAGTTTCGTCGAGTTCCGAGGTGCGGGGCCGAGTTTTATTTTTAATTGATTTTGGGCTTTTGAGTAAAGATTCGACCTCTATCAATTGGAATTGTTTCCTTAGACTCTATTTGATGTATTTGAGTTGCTTTTGCTAGTTTCGAGCCGTTCGGAGGTCGGTACGCGTGGGATGGCATTTTTGGAGAATCGCTTGGCTTGCTCGGTATTGGATTTGGCTTGTCCGAAGTAAGTAATACTTCTATACTTGGAGATGGGAGTATGAACCCTGATTATACGTCTTATGTGATTTTGTTTAGAGGTGATGCACATGCTAGGTTACGGGCGTGCACCGTAGAAATTAAGACTCGGTCGATTCCGTAGAGCTGTGTAGTCAATTAACTTGTATTTTCCATGCGTAGAGAAACTGAACCGTGACTCATGTTAGAAATCATGCTTAGGCAAATGCTGGTATTATTGGGACCCACTGAGGTCATTTCTGCTAGCGAATTATATGTTTAAATTGTAATTTGGTACTCAGTCATGTTCATTTATTGCATATCAGATCTCAGTCTTTTGCTATTTATTGATACATCATATCATCATTTTGGGCTAATTTCATGACATTGTGAGCTCGAGAGACTAGAGAGATTTATGACTGAGTGAGGTCGAGGGCCTGATAGTGAGTGATGTTTATGGGATCGGGATGCACGCCGCAGTATATTTTATTGATTTATGCCTGGATTTGTCTCATTATAGTGCTTGGGCAGAAGGAACCCCTCCGGAGTCTGCACACCCACAATGAGCGCAGTTGATATTATATTGAGGGATGGATCTTCCCTGGACATGGATCTTGCCTAATTATTTATATTGTGAGATGGATCTTCCGTAGGTTGTATTGGCTATATACACTACTGAGTGATTGAGTATTCAGATATTACATATATATATTTAGGATGGATCTTCCCTGGTCTAGACTGGATATATACAGTGGTGAGTGACTGTGCGCGAGTTGTCATTTATATTTGGGTTGGATCTGCCCTGTATAGTATCGAGTGACTGAGTGTGCTGAGTATTGAGCATGATGTGTGAAAATACAAGACAATGAGATTCAGCACTCTGAGAGTGTGAGTACATGAGTTCATCATTAAGATGCATTGCATTTGCCATGCGTACTTGAGATACGGGCTTATATATGGATTTCCTCATGCTACCCGATTTTGGTGACATTCATGATTTCACCTATTTAATGACATGTAGGCATAGAGATGTATTTTCTTCATGCTATCTGAAAATGAAACATCTTGTTTATTGTTGAAAGGTTTTTAGAAAAAATCACAGTTTTCAAACTTATTCAAATGCTTTTGGTGTTTTCGGAGAAAGTTTTGGGATTTACTGTTATACTTGAAAAGCATGCCTAAATTTCCATAATTGTGAACGAGTTGAGCATCTTACCTCTGAGTTATTTTCATGTACCATTTTATTATTATTGTTATGACTGTTGCTGGTTATTGGAGTTGGACTCTGACCCTTGTCCCAGCTCGTCACTACTTTCAACCTAAGGTTATGTTTGTTACTTATTGAGTACATGGGGTCGGTTGTACTCATACTACACTTCTGCACCTTGCATGCAAATGTTGGATGTTAATGTAGCTGCGTACGGCGGGAGCTGGATCTGAAGATGTACCTGCATTTCGGTCATAGTTGCCTCTTGATCTTGGTAGCTTTAGAATATTAATCTGTTTATGTATAGTTCAAACAGATGATGTACTTTATTTCATACCAGCTTTATAAATTCTAAATCTTAGAAGCTCATGATTTGTACCACCAGTCCTTGAGGAGTTGTATAAAAATTTAGTTATCTCATCTTTGATTCACGTTAGTGTTACTATATTATGTTATTTTGTTAATTGGCTTACCTAGCAGGTTGGGTTAGGTGCCATCACGACAGTTTGGATTTTGGGTCGTGACAAGTTGGTATCAGAGCTCTAGGTTCATAGGTTCTACAAGTTATGAGTAAGTGCCTAGTAGAGTCTTGCGGATCGGTATGATGTCATCCATACCTATCTTGGGGAGGCTACAGAGCATTTAGGATAAACTTCCCATCTTTCTTTCCTTATCGTGTGATATTGATTCAGCTTGAAGCGTAACTCTTTGAATTCCTTCCACGCATTCATATGTGCATGTGAGCGCTCGGTATCAGTTGTGCATCGACGGCTTGTGATTCCATGGATGAGGTGCGAGATATGATTTCCGTGCTGATGATGGGTCAGTATGGAGGACTTGAGGCCGTAATTTGACCGTAGCTTAAGCATGGGGTGTTCGGCTGTGTGAGCACGCGCTTTTAGGACTTATATGTTCGGTAACGTCCCTATGAGTGGAATTTATGACTCGATGAGTGGTTGGATGGTTATATGATGAGTATGATGTTACTGCAGGATGTGTCCAAATGGTTTGATTGTGGCAAGAATAGTTTGCTTGAGATGTAAAAAGGACTATTGGGTGCTAGATTGTTGTCTTGATATGACATATAGTCTCGAGTTATGAGTGTGTTGAAAGATTTTTCATGTTGTTTAAGGGTGGAACGAAGTAGATTTTCATGTCTTGTTGTGAGTTCAGACTCATGGAGATTAAGTGATTGCATAGTAGTTGTTGTGAAAGGGTATAGAGAGATGTTAGTCTGAGGCTAAGCAAGTGGGTTATAACTTGCGGGGTAATCTACGGATGTGTGATAATTATGATGTTGGGTGGAGGCTTTCTTTTCTACCAGTCGGTTATACTTGTGCAATTTGAGTTTGGATCGGTTGTAATAGTTGACCTGACCGTCACGAGGATAAATGCCAGATTTATAGATTATTTGAGGTATTAGATGGTTTGTATGACATGAGCTTATGAAGGATTGAGTTGAAATTCGGTGCGGGATTATGGCAGTAATAGAGTATGGGTATTATGAGTTATCACATGTTTTATTCCATGGCTTTGAGCCAAGTGGGGGAGTCTGCTATCACCGATTTGATTGCATGGTTATGTGTTGTGCTAGTTTCGGTTTGAGGCATACTTGTGAATCAGATGTGACTTGCGGAGGTTGAGATCGAGGATGACTCGAGTAAAGGAATTTCTAGATGCGGTTATGTCACACTTTATGGGTATATGGGGATCATGGAATGATTGAGTTGTCATTGTAGAAGATGTAGTGCGCATAGAATAGGACTTTGCTCTATTGCATTAAGGCGAGGTTACTTATTTCGGTGTTGGTATGCTAATGGGGCACATGTCGTTCAGCCCGTTTGGGCAGTGCAATTGAGATTTGAGCAGAGTGGATGACTCTCGAGAAGGTTTTAATGGATTCAAGGTTTATATATAGCAATTGAGAATTTTGTGGATTTGTATATGGCTAGAATCTAAGATTTAAGTTGAATGGTATCGAGACTTGTGGCATTTCTATATCATTATGGGTTCTACATTTCAGCATCATGAGGGTGAAGGAAACAATTTTGGATTCATAGAAGGTCTCTTCAGAGTGGGTGTCTCGGTTGTGATACTTTTGGATGCTTGAGAGCGAATACAGCGGCTTATGGGCCTTAGGGCAGTACGGTTGCATGCTAGGATCTCTTGTGATGAGCTTTGCGTGAGGATCACGGTTTTCTAACAAGGAGAAGGTTTAGCTTGAGGGCAATTCAGAAGGAACACGGAGAAATGGGATAGCTTAGTAGTAGCTTGGATCAGCATGGTAATGGATATGATTGGTTTTTTGGGTACTTACATTATGGTGAGGCTCTACAGATGTTTTGGTGTCAATACTCTTAGGTTTGGCGACCTGCACGGCTTGGTTGAGTTAGAGATATTCAGTTCTGATGGCTTGGTTATGTGCAAATGGATTTCAAAGTGTTCTCAATGGTTTCTACCACGGTTCGAGGTGTATATTTCCTGTTGGCGTGGGGAGCATGTTGCATCTTGTGATTTTCTCGTGGATGAGATCAAATGGAGGGTTCTTGGCTAATTGACAATGTATTCTTGGTGACTCGGAGTTGATTATGAGATTCTCATACTTTTCATATAGTGGCATGATAGATGCGATGTATTGTGTAGGATTGAGATTGCATGTAAAAGGTCACGCTTCAGTTTTGAAGGGAAGGTCATGAATTCTTAAACAACATGGACGATTTCAAATGACTAGATGAATGATATTAATACTTGGTATTGCTTTAGGAGAGTGTACATTTCAGAAGGTGCACTGAGTGTTGACTTACGGATGCTTCATTGGTATTGCGGTACTCGCCTAGATAATCGACTGCTGATATTCAGATTTTGCTATGTAGCATGGAAGAATTATAGAAATATTCCTCGTGAGATGATCGTGTATGATAGATGTGTTAGACATTCGGGCGGTGGAGTTGGGATCAGATATGGTGATTCGTGTATTCCATGGATTTGGAGACTGGGAGTTCTCAGAAGCAGATTGTTTCGTGGTTATGGACTATAAAGATGTGGCTAAGCTAGACAGATGGTAGTATATGTTATGGTTAGGTCATTTTGGACTTTCGGAGGATTATTTATCTATTTGTGGATGACCAGAGTTGATAGGGGCCCATTGGTAGGCCCAACGAGGATGTGTATTCTACACCGAGTCGAATTGGTCAACTCCGTATTGCTATTGTTGGGAGATGTGCTATTCGATTAGATTTGAGCTTATTCGTGTTCTGATATGATCTATGTGTTACTCCTCTATTCTACGAGGGGTTGTGATTTGTTGGTTATAAGCACATATGGTGTGGTTCTGTTTGGGTCTTGTAGCGGGATCTGAGCGAGATGGTTATTGGGGTATCGAATGGTTGATTGCGCCTTGGCTATGTTTTCTCCGGACTGTGGAATATTGTGCTATTTGCTTCTCTATGGTTATGGTCATACACTTCGTGTATTTGATGTCGAATTGCGTGTAGTTGTTGATTTTGAGCATGGTGGAATGAGGTATTTCATATGGACCCGTGTTTGGATGGGGTCACGCATTGAAGCTGGGTTATGTCGGGATATAATCCTTTGTGTTAGATTCATTTGTCTTGGTTCTACTATGTAAGATGGGTTTGTAGCATTGCGGTTGTGGTGGTACTTGTTGAACTTGCGGGATGGTTCTCTCATTTGAGTCATTTTCCATGATTGAGTACATTTGGGTTGTTGCTTATTGGTGCTCGGATTGTGTGGGTTGTGGTCTTAGGTTATATTGAGGTGGCATGTCACTAGAGCGATTGTGTGATGAGATGAGGTCATCGGACCTAGAATGGGTGCTACCGGATTTGTTTGCAGTATATTTGGAAGGATAATGTCATTGATCGGCTTAGAAATTGGCTATAGTTCTTGTCGAATGAGAGGGAGCTCCATGACTTGTTGATCTGATAAGTGGTTATGAGTTTCTATGTTATACCCCATATTTTTTGTACGTGAAAGTACGCCATAAATAAATTGATGAAAGCTCGGAAATGAGATGTTACATCCCGCATTTTTGTACGTTAAATTTTCGTTGTAAGTTAATCGACGTAAGCTCGAGAATGAGATTATTTTGGGATTATAAGTATTATGCTATTTCAAACAAGGGATAAGTAAATTCGTGAAGGTGAGAGGGTAAGAAAATCGAAGAAAATGAGTTTCGTTAAAATTTGATAATTTGGGATAAAATACGGTCCGAGCTATAATACCTGGTATTTATGGACTAGTGCCATACAAGGTACCACATGACCATAATAGTAAGTGTACAAAGTGTGTTAAAAGTGAGTAGTATTTTAAATAATTTGAGATAATTCTTAATTATGTGGATAATTGGATAATTATTGGATTAGTGGGGAATTAACTAGTTAATTAAGAAAATGAGTGGATAAGCTTAAGAAGCCCCAATGTGGCAGCAACATATGATCATTTAAGTGACTCTTAAGTCGCATTGAAAGGCGAAAAAATTGGAGGAATTATTGGTTGCCAAGTCATGCATAAGTGGGGCCCACAACCCACAAAATTATGCTAAGTTAGTAAGTGAGATGTTAATGTCTCTATAACGTGAGAGATGAAGACTTCAGCAAATTAAAACAAAAAGTTTGCATCTTAATAACGTAATGTTCTTGAAACAAAATTCAAAAAAAGATCTCTTAGCATCTTAGCAATGTGAGGTGTTGAAATTTTAAGGGAGTACAGTGCAATCTTTCTCAAGAATATCATACGGATTCTTCCCTACTCCGATCTTGCCGATTACATATTGTCGTAATTGACGTGTATTAGAGGGATTGTCAAGAGAACCGGCTCAGGTATGTTAAGGCTAAACCCTTCCTTCATTTTGGCATGATCTTGTAATTACATATGTTTGATAACGAGACATAAAGAGAAGTTCATACTCCCGAATTTATATACATTATCCTAGTCTCATAAATTATAGTATTCTCCTTATCGGGACTTCATATTTAATTGAGTGTTGTCTTCTTCCAGTCAAGAGAGCAGAGAGCCTATATATACAGTATTATAATATTTTCATTACTATCGAGCTATAATCGATGGGCAGGCCCCTATTGGGCAACCTCTGATCAGATGGTAAGTTATATACCAAGCCTACTGTGGTCGAGCGCCTATGAGCGAGCCCAGTTGGCCGAGATACAGAGCCTAGTATGGCCGAGTGCCTATGAGAGAGCCTACTACGGCAGAGCAGTTATATATACCGAGTCTTATAAGGCCGGACAACTATTTTACTTACTATATTGAGAGAGTTGAGTCAGTATCAGTAGGTGAGCATATCTTCAGATTATCTTTGACTCCCAGTTACTTTCAGTTATTATATTATCAGTTCAGTTTCAGCTTTCAGTATATTACCTTACATACTCGGTACATTATTTCGTACTGAAGTCCCTTTTCTGGGGGCGCTGCATTTCATGCGTGCAGGTTCAGGCAGACAGACGGGTAGACCTCCTCATTAGGTGTTGTCCGAGTTCAGCTTGATCGGTAAGCTCCATGCCCTTCGGAGTTGCCGGGTCTAGAGCTTTATGTACATCTTGTGTATATATGTATATATGTTATGAGTAGGCCGTTACCTGTTATGATCACAGTATATCCATCAGTAGAGTAGGTCGGGGCCCTATTCCGATCACAGTATATCCAGCAGTAGAGGCTTGTAGACATATCCTGTCAGTTAGTATAGTATTTTAGGCTTGTAGGCCTTTTATATATATTTTGTTGGTTTGCCAGTTGTAGTAGTTATGACGGCCTTGTCGGCCCAGCATTATATTGATGTTTAGTCAGCATTCGTAATTGTCTTGCAATGTGGCCCATGGCCAAAGTATGACATTATATGATTGGAGTCCCTTAGTCGCAAGTTGGTACGCAAGGATAGGTGAGGCACCGGGTGCCGGTCTCGCTCCCCAGGTTCGGGGCGTGACATTCTACGTGCTTCTTTCATCATTGGCAATGTATAAAAGTTTTAGAATGAGGTTTTGTTTGATATGAGGGTTATTGCCGGTTGCTTCGAGCAGTTATTGTGGTCGGGAATTATTGCTATGAGTATTTGAGTTATATGGTATATCATGTGATTTTGTCTTGGGTTATGGTTATGACTTAATGCAGCTGGTTCAGACTTATACAGTGTGTAGATGTGAGATTCGGGACTTATAGAAAATTTCAGATGTTGTAAATTGGATTCTAAGGTTTACGGGCTAAGGTCAAAGAAATGATCTTCAGTTATGTTGTGTTGTCGGGTCTATATGGAATAGGGTGACGCGGGATCACCCCCGGGTATGTGCATGGTAAGGTTACACGGCGGTTAGATGGATTTGGAACGACTCTGGACACGTTCGAGGACGAACGTATGTTTAAGTGGGGGAGGATGTAACGACCCGATCGGTCGTTTTGAGCATTTGCATTTCGCTCGTAGTTTGAGGGCATGAGTAGCTCCGTATGATGTATTATGACTTGTGTGAATCGTCAGTTTTGGTTTTCAAGTTAATCGGAATCGATTTGGAAAAATAAATTTCATGATTTAAGCTTTAAGTTGGAAGAGTTGACCAAGTTTGACTTTTTGGTTTGACCTCGGATTGGAGATTTTATGGTTCCGTTAGGTTCGGATGGTAATTTTGGACTCGGGCGTATGCCCGAATATGCATTTGGATATTTTTAGAAGGTTTCGGCGCTAATTGGCAAAAGTTAGAAATTTGAAGGTTTGGAAAGTTCATAAGTTTGACCGGGAGGAGACTTTGTGGAAATCGGACTCGGATTGTGGTTCCGGGAATTGGAATAGCTTTGGTATGTCATTTGGTACATGTGTGAAAAATTTGAGTTTATTCCGAGTTGATTTGATATGTTTCGGCGCGAGTTTTGGAAGTTGAAAGTTCAAAGTTCATTCAAGTTTGAATTGAGGTGCAATTCATCATTTCGACGTTGTTTGATGTAATTTGAGACCTCGAGTAGGTCCGTGTTATGTTACGGGACTTATTGGTATATTCGAACGAGGTCCCGAGTGGCTTGGGTCGTTTCGGACGCGGTTCGGATTGATTGAAGCCTTGTTGAAGCTGCTGGAATTTTTAGGTTGCTGGTGCAACCGCTTCAGCGGAAGCTTGGTCGCAGAAGCGACTCCGCAGAAGCGAGCAGCCCATCGTATAAGCGGACTGGGCAGCTGGGCAGTGGACTCCGCAGATGTGAGGTTCCAGTCGCAAATGCGACGCCGCAGAAGCGGCTAGTGGGATCGCAGGTGCAAGCAGACTTCGACAGAAGCTATAATTAAGGTTTTGGTTGTTTTATTCACATTTTCGGATTTTGGAGCTCGGTTTGGGCGATTTTGTAGAGGAATTTTTCCACATGACTGGAGTTAAGTATTCTTGATGCGCTTGTGATTATATTTCATGAATTAATCTTCGTTTTCGGCATTGGATTATTGATTTTTAAAGAGAAATCAGAGGAATTGTCTATAGTTTCATAAAACGAATTTTTGAGATTTGAATGTCGATTCGGAGTCGGATTTGAGTGAAACAAGTATGGTTGGACTCGTAATTGAATGAGTTATCGGATTTTATAAGTTTTGTCGAGTTCCGAGGTGCGGACCCGGGTTTGATTTTTGGTTGATTTTGGGCTTTTGAGTAAAGATTCGACCTATATCAATTGGAATTGTTTCCTTAGACTCTACTTGATGTATTTGAGTTGTTTTTGGCTAGTTTCGAGCCGTTCGGAGGTCAGTACACGTGGGATGGCATTTTTGGAGCATCGCTTGGCTTGCTCGGTAATGGATTTGACTTGTCTTAGGTAACTAATACTTCTAAACTTGGAGTTGTGGGGATGCACCGTAGAAATTGAGACTCGGTCGATTCCGTAGAGCTGTGTAGTCAATTAACTTGTATTTTTCATGTATTTTCCATGTGTTAGAGAAACTGAGCTGTGACTCGTGTTAGAAATCATACTTAGGTAAATGCTGGTATTATTGGGACCCATTGAGGTCATTTCTGCTGTCGAATTATATGTTTAAATTGTAATTTCGTACTCAGTCATGTTCATTCAGTGCATATCAGATCTCAGTCTCTGTTGCTATTTATTGATACATCATATCATCATTTTGGGCTAGTTTCATAACATTGTGAGCCCGAGAGACTGGAGAGATTTATGACTGAGTGAGGCCGAGGGCATGATAGTGAGTGATGTTTATGGGATCGGGATGCACGCCGCAGCATATTTTATTAATTTATGCCTGGATTTGGCTCATTATAGAGCTTGGGCTGAAGAAGCCCCTCCGGAGTCTGCACACCCACATTGAGCGCAGTTGATATTATATTGAGGGATGGATCTTCCATGGGCATGGATCTTGCCTAATTATTTATATTGAGGGATGGATCTTCCCTAGGCTGGATTGGCCATGTACAGTACTGAGTGACTAAATGTCAGTTATTACATATATATATATATATATATATATATATATATATATATATATATATATATATATATATATATGTATATAGGTATATATATATATATATATATATATATATATATATATATATATATATATATATATATATATATATATATATATATATATATATATATAGAGAGAGAGAGAGAGAGAGAGAGAGAGAGAGAGAGAGAGAGAGAGAGAGTGTGCGCGAGTTGTCCTTTATATTTGGGCTGGATCCGCCCTGTATAGTGCAGAGTGACTGAGTGTGCTGAGTATTGAGCATGATGAGTGAAAATACGAGACAATGAGATTCATCACTCTATGAGTGTGAGTACATGAGTTCATCATTGAGATGCATTGCATTTGACATGCGTACTTGAGATACAGGCATAGAGATGGATTTCCTCATGATATCCGATTTTGGTGACATTCATGATTTCACCTGTTTAATGACATGTAGGCATAGAGATGTATTTTTCTCATGCTGTCTGAAAATGAAACATCTTGTTTATTGTTGAAAGGTTTTTGGGAAAAATCACAGTTTTCAAACCAATTCATATGCTTTTGGTGTTTTCGGCGAAGGTTTTGGGATTTGTTGTTATACTTGAAAAGCATGTCTATCTTTCCGTTATTGTGAACGAGTTGAGTATCTTATCTCTGAGTTATTTTCATGCACCATTTTATTATTATTGTTATGACTGTTGCTGGTTATTGGAGTTGGACTCTAGCCCTTGTCCCAGAACGTCACTACTTTCAACCTAAGGTTAGGTTTATTACTTATTGAGTACATGTGGTCGGTTATACTCATACTACACTTCTGCACCTTGCGTGCAGATGTTGGATGCTAATATAGCTGCGTACGGCGGGAGCTGAATCTGAAGATGTACTTGCGTTCCGGTCATAGCTGCCTCTTGATCTTGGTAGTTTTAGAATTTTAATTTGTTCCTATATAGTTCAAACATATGATGTACTTTATTTCATACCAGCTTTGTAAATTCTAAATCTTAGAAGCTCATGATTTGTACTACCAGTCCTTGAAAAGTTGTATAAAAAGTCAGTTATCTCATCTTTGATTCACGTCAGTGTTATTATATTATGTTATTTTGTTAATTGACTTACCTAGCGGGTTGGGTTAGGTGTCATTATGACGGTGTGGATTTTGGGCCGTGTCATTGAGACAAGACTTTATAAAAATAATTCAATCAACATTTGATATAAAACGATAAAAATTATATCAATTCATTGTTCTTGTCATTTCAAATGAAAAGACTTGAAAAATATAAATCATGATACAAACTTTTAAAATATTTATATCGACCCAATAAGAATCATGCAAACCATTTCAACTGCATTAAGTCACTGAAATCCCTTTCGGCTCCTTAGGCCTAAACATAATAAAATTATGTTTTATCTTTCCACTGGGAGTACTATACCGTCACCGACACAAGAAGGTCAACTAGGTTATGTACATAGTAGCAAGTATCATATACCCTACTTGCTCAGGTCGTCTCATCGCAGTGTTGTACGAATCGACTCAGCCATGCTATTAATAGCACAAAATAGCACCCTCTCAAGGAGCATACTCTGTCGTAGTCTATACCATGAAGTGGCCATCTACGGCACGTGTAGTTTCATGACAACAAATATGATATATCCGAAGTCAATCTCGGTGAACACAAGTAACTCCCAAAATATTTGATACCCAAAAATAGATTCATAGCAAATAGCCTCAAAGTATATATTTTATCAAACCATGATGTTTACGATCAATCCAAACCTTTTGAACAAAATCAAATAAAACCCTTTCTCATTTCATATTAAGCAATTAACAAAATAAGATTTCAATCCTTAAAGATTTAAGAAGTGGTATTTCAAAATATAAAGATTCTAGAAATATTATATTTCTCATTTTATAAAACAAAGGTAAATATAAAACTCAAATGTTTAATCATTTTATCATCAACACAAGTTCTTTAACAAAATTTATAACATCAGTCTCAAGTGTCATTTAACCAACCAATATTTAAAATAAAGTTTTAGAAAATAACATGACACTTTATATGTAATAAATATTTTAGTACATGAAGATATCCGCACCCACTTGTCCCCACAAGTACGAACATACATATATATAAATAACTTATGTCTTAACCCAAATCATGCTCTTAGAGAAAGTCCCTCAAGAAAAGTAAGTTTAATCAACTTACCTCAAGTCCAAGCTCCAAAATAATATTACAATGCTCCAATTGATACAAACTCTCAAATGTTGCCAACAACACTATATCTATATAAATGAACTCACATACGTAAATAGCGCGTCACAACAAAACCAACCAAACCAACTAAGTGCCTTGCACCTAGGTTCAACTTCACAACATTACAAAGTTTCTTATTTCAGCATTTAAAGGCCAATCCTTGAGTTTAATTAAACTCCAATTCATCCATTAAGTGCATTATGGAATCTATTCGTCCCATTAGAAACTCAACATGACATCGCTCAAACAAACCCAACACTATTCATCTTCTCTACTAACGACTTTCCAATTTCAAGACTAGTTTTTTATAGTTTCATGAATTGATGTTTAAATTTAAATCTTTTTTCATAAATATACTTTTAATACCCATGGAATATAATATACAAGATTGAAGTGGAAGAAATACTTCTTTGTCAAACCTTAGAATTTTTAAGACTTGAGTTCTTGAAGTGTTCTTGAGATATTCTTTAAAAATTTATAAATCCTATATTGTTGGAGTGTTAGAAGAAGAATTAAATAAACCAAATCTACCAACATACTTGTTAATTACTCACCTCTATATGGTATCAATGATGTAGGAGCTCCCCCTTACTCTCTAATCTTCAAAAATTTGCCCCAAACAAATAACATTTCTCTTTCCACGAAATAGTCTTTTAAAGGCTTCAGTTGACCCAGAGCTAGGATAGGCGCGACGCACCACCATCGCGCGCGACCGGTCCACTTTGTAAAATATTTTTGACGCCAGATTTGTTGCGTTGGGGGCAGTTCACTGCCTATCCTTCTTGGCAACAGAGGCGTGAAGATTCTTAGTTTTGTTAAATCACTTACAAATCGACTTCTTGTCTCCTTGTTAGTCAACCACGTTATTTTCTTCTTATTCATTCATTTAGTCACCTGAAGCATTTGTCCTCATTACTCCATTTCTTTTATTTCTCTCTCTTTTATTTTTTTATTTTTTATTTTTTATAATTTTATTAATCCAAGGTTTAGTCAAACCAAGCACTAGCCCCAAGAAATTCCCAGCATTCATTCCTTTATAAATAAATATTTTGTTCCCATGTCTTCTATTAAAACAAAACGTCTTGACTTATATCTATCTCTCTCTCCCTCTCTCTCTCTCTCTCTCTCTCTCTCTCTCTCTATATATATATATATATATATATATATATATATATATATATAAAGGAGGGAATAAAAGTGGTGACTTGGCAACTCTCTTAGGCCAAGAATCACATTTATCTTTTTTCTCCTTTTTTGCTTCTTTCCTCTCATTATTTTCTTTCAAATTCAATTTATATTAGAAAGCCCAAAAGTTTGTAAAAGAAATTAAATAAAGAGCAATCAGAAAAGATTTCTTAATACTTAGTGACCAAACAAATCCCCACTCCTCCATATAACTTCCTAATTAATGGTAAGGTAGCAATTAGCTTTCATAATTAGAAGAATCAGAAACGGCAAAAGCAATTAACACATTAACACAAAGGAATATAAGTATCTCACTGTATATTTGTGTGTGTCATTGTTGCATTGGGAGTATAGGCTGCTATAACTTGCGGCGATGCACATGAAACATTATCGTGAGGGAGTGACTCAGTCATGAAGTAGTGGAGTAAGGATCAGGACATGAGAGGGTAGTTATAGAGCCTCATATTTGACCAATTCTATTATCTCCCCAAATAATGCAGCAATCACCTCTCCTCAGCAATGTGAGCTGCTACGTTTAGACGTTGTGGACTTAGCAATTCGCTTGCTCAAGATTACTTTGTCTTAGATCATTTACGTTCACAATTGTGCTCATGTATTTCATTTTAGATGAAGTATTTGTTGCTTTCTTTTCTTAGTTACCATGGTACAATAATCTATTTTCACGTTTAGTAACTAGAGCCTAGAATATACTTTAAGTTTTACAAAAATGTTGTCACGTACTTTAAATTTATTATAGTTCTATTTTATAACGTAATTGGTTCTTTCTTTTATTAAGTTGTATGAAATGTTGATATATTATTGTTATGTGTGGCATTAAATTTCTAAATTCAGAAAACAATCTATGAGAAGATTTTGTTAAATTTATTTAGCACCGTTTATCTTCAAATTAAGTGCCATTATTATATTGTTAATGTTATAAGTTAAATTGGCCAAAAACAGCACGGAGTATCAATATTCTTGAGACTTCAAATGTTTCACATAGAGATACCTTGTGATGATTTCTCAGTAAATTTGAATTAGTATAATATTAGAAAAATACACAAATATTATATACCGAAACAAAAATACCAAACTGTCACGACCCGAAATTTTTCACCGACGGGACCGTGATGGCGCCTAACATTTCACTTGCTAGGCAAGCCAACGTTAGAAAATCATTAAACTAATTCCTTATTTTCATTCAGTAAATAACAATAATAAACTAAGATGAAATATAATAAGTGCGGAATATCATAAAACAGTATTAATTACTACCACCCGGATCTGGAGTCACAATTCACGAGCATTCTAGAATTTACTATAAGTAATAGTGTAACGACCCGGCCGATCGTTTTGAGAGTAATAGACCCGATCCCCTAATAACTGCTTTTCCCAAATCTTTATCTGCTATTGTGGCTTGCCGGGATGATTGATTTTGAGTTTCGGGGTATTTTGGGACACTTAGTCCCTAAATGAGAGCTTAAGCCTTAGGATTTGGACCATAGTCGGAACTATGTGAAGACGACTTCGGAATGAAATTCCGTCGGTTCCGTTAGCTCCGTTAGGTGATTTTGGATTTAGGAGCGTGTCCGAATTGTGTTTTGGAGGTTCGTAGCTCATTTAGGCTTGAAATGGCGAAAGTCGAATTTTTGGAGTTTTGGACCGGTAGTGAAATTTTTGATATCGGGGTCGTTTTCCGATTCCGGAAGTTGGAGTAGGTCCTTAATATTGATTATGACTTGTGTGCAAAATTTGATATCAATCGGACGTGATTTGATAGGTTTCGGCATTGGTTGTAGAATTTTGAAGTTTCAAGTTCTTTAAGTTTGAATTGGAGGGTGATTCGTGATTTTAGCGTTGTTTGATGGGATTTGAGAGCTCAACTAAGTTCATATGGTATTTTAGGATTGGTTGGTATGTTTGATCGAGGTCCCGGGGGCCTCGGGTGTGTTTCGGATGCTCAACGAGTCATCTTTGGACTTAGAGAAGTGGCAGATTTCTGGTGTTTTATTGCAGAAAAATCCTTCATCGTGTTCGCGAGAGGTGCCTCGCGATCGCATAGTGCATCTGGGAAAGGCAGCGAAGTTGTTCTTCGCGTTCGCGATGTTGTTCCCACATTCGCGAAGGTGTGGGAACTTAAGCCTACGCGTTCGCGATATGGTCCTCGCGTTCGCGTAGAGGAATGGGGCAGAGGAAGCTTCGGGCATTAAGCCTACGCGTTCGCGAAGAGGTTCCCGCGTTCGCAAAGGGTCCGTCAGTGGAAGGTACGCATTCGCGAGAGTCCCCTCGCATTCGCGAAGGAGGAATTTTGGGCCAGTGGAAGATTGTTCATAGCGTTCGCGATCGTGATGTCGCGTTCGCGAAAAAGAACACACGTGGGCAGAATTTAAGGTTCAAAAACGAGGGTTGAGTTCATAACACAAATATTTAATTGAGAGCTCGGTAGAAGGCGAAATTTGGAGAGATTTTCGGAGAAAGTTTTTGGGTAATGATTCCTAACTCCTTTATGGTTATATTCCACTAATCTATGGTTGATTTCATCATTTAATTTCGGATTTGGGGTGAAAAATTGAGAAAGATTCTTAGGCCGAATTTTGGGATTTTGATCGAGATTTTGGTATTAGATTTGAACAATTTTGGTACGAGTAAACTCGTGAGTGAATGGGTGTTCGTATTTTGCGACTTTTATCCGATTTTGAGACGTGGACCCGGGGTGACTTTTTGGGCGTTTTCCCTAATTTCACGCTTTTGCTTCGAATTAATTAGCTAAATTAGTTACTCGTAGTTATATTTACATTATGTAATTTATTTGAATAGATTCGGGCCATTTGGAGTCGGATACTCGTGGAAAAAACGTGTTTTCGAGGTGATTTGAGCGGTTCGAGGTAAGTGGCTTGCCTAACCTTGTGTTGGGGACTTCCCCCTTAGGATATCTTGATATTATTTGGTGTGTGGGCGCCATGTACGTGAGGTGACGAGTACGTATACGGGCTATTATTGCAAAAATCCTGTTTAACCTTTTTAAATCATAAATTGTTTCTCTTATTAACTCGTACTAATATGTTTAATTGTGTAGTTTAGACTAGAAAAGCATGTTTACGTGTTTTAACTGCCTAATTGACATTCTGTGCGTCATGTTTAGCTAAGTCCTCATTTGCCTTATCTGTGTCCAGTATAAACTGTATAACTCGATGTCATACCTGTCATTTCATCTTGCGTTGCATATTTACTTTAGGAGTACAGACTTATTCCGGGAGATCCCCCAGCACTGCATATTTACTTGGGACTACGGACGTATTTCGGGAGATTCCCATGTACTGCATATTTATTTTGGGACTACAGACGTATTCCGGGAGATCCTCCAGCACTGCATATTTATTTTGGGACTACGGACGTATTCCAGGAGATCCCCTTGTACTGCATATTTATTTTGGGACTACGGACGTATTTCAGGAGATCCCCCTATACTGCATATTCATTTGAAACTACGGGATAGTATCTCGAGAGATTTTCCCACTGTGTTTACCTTGTTTTGAGCCGAGGGCTCCCTTAACTGTTAAATTTTCGAGAATTTCTTTAACTATGTTACCGTAAATTTCACTTATATCTTTTACTGCTTAATTTATTATATTTACTCCGGTAGGGCCTTGACTTGACCTCGTCACTACTCGATCGAGGTTAGGCTTGGCACTTACTGGGTACAATTGTGGTGTACTCATGCCCTTCCCTGCACATGTTTTCGTGTGCAGATCCAGGTGCGAGCTATCAGCCTCGAGGTTAGTACGTGCTACTGATTCTAGGAGACTTCAAGGTACTTCTGCTTGCGTCCGCAGATTTTCGGAGTCCCCTTCTACTCCCTCGCCTAGATACTTTTTTTATTATCCTCAGACTTTTGTATAGAGCTACATAGATTATAGCAGCTTGTGACTTAGTGATATTCCGGGTGTTGAGAAATTTTTTTGTATATGCCGAGTGGTACTACTCTTGGCTATTTATAATATATTGTTTATCTTTAAAATGTTGTGTTTCTTTATATTTTTCGTAATATTAGGTTTACCTAGTCGTAAGGACTAGGTGCCATCACGACACCTTACACAGGGATAATTTTTGGTCGTGACAAGTTGGTATCAGAGTACTAGGTTCGTAGGAGTCGCGAGTCACAAGCCGGTTTATTAGAGTCCTGCGGATCGGTGTGGAGACGTCCGTACTTATCTTCGGGAGGCTATGTAATTGTTAAGAACAATCATATTTCTTTGATTTCCTTGTCGTGTGAGTTATTGACACCAAAAATTCTAAGATTCTATTCTATTCTTTCTCACAGATGGTGAGGGCTCGCAATGGGAGGACCGACGATCAGGCACCCGAGCCCCCTGCCAGAGGCCTGGGTCGGGGTAGAGGACGACCACACGGTGCAGCCCGAGCACCTGCGAGAGCTGCGTCAGAGAAGCCCCCAGCAGCTCCAGCTGGAGGGCCAGCGCCGGAGATCCCTATTGCTACTCCAGCCCTCCAGGAGACTTTAGCTCAGTTCTTGAGCATGTTTAGCACTCTGGCTCAGGCTGGACTATTTCCGATAGCTCCCGCTACATTTCAGGCCGGGGGAGGGGCACAGACTCCCGCAGCCCGCACTCCTAAGCAGAGGGTCCAGGTTGATCAGGCCCCAGAGTATATTCCTTTGCCCCCAGTGGCTCCAGTTCAGCATGAGATCAGGGTAGCTGCTTCTGAGGCAGAGCAGCTCAGACTTGAGAGGTACAAAAAGTACCACCCACCTACTTTCAGCGGACTAGCCTCAGATGATGCTCTGGGTTTTCTTGAGGAGTGTCAGCATATTCTCCGCACTATGGACATTGTGGAGACGAGTGGGGTTTCTTTTACCGTTTTCCAGCTGAGGGGAGCAACATATCAGTGGTGGCATACCTATGAGCTGAGTAGTCCGGACGAGGCAACATCACTCACTTGGACTCAGTTTTCAGAGATGTTCTTGCGTGAGTATGTTCCTCAAAGACTCAGGGATGCTTGGCGCGCAGAGTTTGAGCAGTTGCGTCAGGGTGCTATGACTGTGTCGGAGTATGCAGTCCGTTTCAGTGAGTTAGCTCGCCATGCGCCGGCTCTGGTTGCTACAGTCAGAGAGAGGGTTCGTCGCTTCATTGAGGGACTCTACCCCAGTATTCGGACCAGTATGGCCAGGGAGTTGGAGATGGACATCACGTATCAGCAGGCAGTGAGCATTGCCAGGAGGGTGGAGGGCATGTTTGCCCGGGACAGAGAGGAGAGAGAGGCCAAGAGGTCTCGAGAGACTGGTCATTATTCAGGAGCTCGTGCACCAGCAGCACGCTATGGTAGGGGTTTTGTGAGTCGCCTTGTTCATTCAGCTCTTCCAGCAGCCAGTGGTGTTCCAGTGTAATGACCTCAAGAGCCCTATTATGCACCGCTAGTATCCAGTATGCCTCCTACTCAAGGTGCTAGTACCGGCCAGTCCAGCAGGCCAGGTCCGAGTCAGCCTCAGCCCCCGCGTCCTTCGAGAGGTTGTTTTGAGTGTGGTGACACTCGTCACCTGGTTAGAGATTGCCCCAGATCCAGGAGGGGTGCACCTCCACAGACTTATCAGCCTCCACGTGCTCCACCGGGTCCTCCGACCATTCTTTCAGCACCAGCTGCTACCCCACCTCCTCAGCCAGCTCGAGGTGGAGGTCGGGGAGATCGAGGTCGCCTAGAGGGGGAGGCCAGGCCAGGTACTATGCCCTTCCAGCCCGTTCAGAGGTCGTTGCTTCATATTCAGTCATCACAGGTATCGCCCCTGTCTGTCATAGGGATACATTAGTATTATTTGACCTAGGCTCTACGTATTCATATGTGTCTTCTTATTTTGCTCCACATTTTGGGATATCTCATGATTCTTTGAGTTCCCCTGTTTATGTATCTACTTCTGTAGGAGATTCTTTCATTGTGGATCGTGTATATCGGTCGTGTTTGATTGCTCTTAGTGATTTTAAGACCAGAGCCGATTTGTTATTACTCATTATGGTAGATTTTGATGTTATCTTGGGCATGGACTGGTTGTCGCCTCATTATGCTATTCTTGATTATCACGCTAAGACCGTGATGCTGGCTATGGCAGGTTTGCCGAGATTAGAGTTAAGAGGTACCTTAGAGTATACTCCCTGCAGGGTCATTTCATTTCTTAGGGCTCAGCGAATGGTTGAGAAGGGGTGTGATGCGTATTTGGCCTATGTGAGAGACGTCAGTATTGATACCCCTATAGTCAAGTCAGTTCCAATAGTGAGGGACTTCCCAGATGTGTTTCTAGCTGATTTTCCGGGCATGCCGACCGATAGAGATATTGATTTTGGCATTGATTTGTTGTCGGGCACTCAGCCCGTCTCTATTCCTCCAAACCGTATGGCTCATCCTGAGTTGAAGGAGTAGTTGCAGGAGTTGCTTGATAAGGGCTTCATCAGGCCCAGTGTATCACCTTGGGGTGCTCCGTTATTATTTATGAAGAAGAAGGATGGTTCTATGCGTATGTGTATTGATTATCGGCAGTTGAATAAGGTTATAGTGAAGAACATGTATCCTTTGCCTCGCATTGATGATTTATTTGATCAGTTACAGGGTGCCAGGGTATTTTTCAAGATTGACTTACGTTCTGGCTATCATCAGTTGAAGATTCGGGAGCCGGATATCCCGGAGACTGCTTTCAGGACCAGATATGGTCACTATGAGTTTCTTGTCATATCATTTGGGCTGACCAATGCCCCAGCAGCCTTTATGCATTTGATGTACAGTGTATTCCGGCCTTATCTTGATTCCTTCATCATTGTGTTTATTGACGACATCCTGGTATATTCTCGGTCTCGGGAAGATCATGAGCAGCACCTGAGGACCGTGCTTCAGACTTTGAGGGAGAAGAGGTTGTATGCAAAATTTTCTAAGTGTGAATTCTGGCTTGATTGAGTGATATTCTTAGGCCACATAGTGTCTTGTGATGGGATCAAGGTAGATTCGAAAAAAGTGGAGGTAGTTCAGAGTTGGCCCAGACCATCATTAGCTACGGAGATCCACAGTTTCCTTAGTTTGGCGGGGTATTACCGTCGCTTTGTGGAGGGATTTTCATCCATTGCAGCACCTATGACAAGGCTGACCCAGAAAGGTGCTCCGTTCAGGTGGACCGAGGAGTGTGATCAGAGCTTTCAGAAGCTCAAGACAACTTTGACTACAGGCCCAAAATTAGTATTGCCTACAGGTTCGGGGTCCTACACTGTCTATTGTGATGCCTCGAGGATTGGCCTTGGAGCGGTATTGATGCAGGATGGTAGGGTGATTGCCTACGCATCTAGATAGTTGAAGGTGCATGAGAAGAATTATCCAGTTCATGATCTCGAGTTAGCAGCTATTGTTCACGCCCTGAAGATCTGGCGTCATTATTTGTACGGTGTTCCCTGTGAGATTTACACTAACCACCGGAGTTTGCAGTACTTGTCCAGTCAGAAAGACCTTAATTTGCGTCAGCGGAGGTGGTTGGAGCTACTTAAAGACTATGATATCACTATATTGTACCACCCGGGGAAGGCCAACGTAGTGGCCGACGCCTTGAGTCGCCGGGCAGAGAGTTTGGGGAGTTTGGAATATCCTCCGGCATCTGAGAGGCCCTTAGCCTTGGATGTTCAGGCCTTAGCCAACCAGTTCGTGAGATTGGATATTTCAGAGCCTAGCCGGGTATTAGCTTGTGTGGTTGCTCGGTCTTCTCTTTATGACCATATCAGGGAGTGCCAGTATGATGATCCTCATCTTTTAGTTCTTCAGGACAGGGTTCGGCGAGGTGATGCCAGAGATGTGACTATTGGTGATGACAGTGCGGTGAGGATGCAGGGCCGGATCTGTGTGCCCAATGTAGATGGGCTTCGGGAGTTGATTCTTGAGGAGGCCCATAGCTCGCGGTACTCCATTCATCCGGGTGCCGCGAAGATGTACCAGGACTTGAGGCAGCACTATTAGTGGAGAAGAATGAAAAAAGATATAGTTGGGTTTGTGGCCAAGTGTCTCAACTGTCAGCAGGTTAAATACGAGCACCAGAGGCCGGGTGGATTACTTCAGAGGTTAGAGATCCCAGAGTGGAAGTGGGAGCGGATCACCATGGACTTTGTAGTTGGACTTCCACGGACTTTGAGAAGGTTTGATGCTATCTGGGTGATCGTGGATCGGCTGACCAAGTCAGGTCATTTTATTCCAGTGTTGACCACTTATTCTTCTGAGAGGTTGGCTGAGATTTATATCAGAGATATTGTCCGCCTTCATGGTATTCCAGTATCCATCATTTCAAATAGAGGTACACAGTTCACAAACCGGTTTTGGAGAGTCGTACAACAGGAGTTGGGTAATAGGGTGGAGTTGAGCACAAACTTTCACCCTCAGACGGATGGGGCAGTCCGAGCGCACGATTCATATTCTTGAGGATATGATTCGTGCATGTGTGATGGAGTTCGGAGGGTCATGGGACCAATACTTGACACTTGCATAGTTCGCTTACAATAACTGTTACTAGTCCAGCATTCAGATGGCACCGTATGAGGCCTTGTATGGTAGGCGGTGCCGGTCCCCAATGGGATGGTTTGAGCCGGGCGAGGCCCGATTGTTGGGTACAGATTTGGTCCTGGATGCCTTGGATAAGGTGAAGGTGATTCAGGAGAGACTTCGCACAGCCCAGTCCGGGCAGAAGAGTTATGCAGACCGTAAGGTTCGTGATTTGGCATTTATGGTTGGTGAGCAGCTCTTGCTTCGGGTATCGCCTATGAAGGGTGTCATGAGGTTCAGGAAGAAGGGAAAGTTGAGCCCGAGGTCCATTGGTCCTTTTGAGATATTGCGGCGAGTTGGGGAAGTTGCTTATGAGCTTGCATTGCCTCCCAGTCTAGCAGGAGTTCACCCGGTATTCCACTTGTCCATGCTCCGGAAGTATCACGGTGATCCGACTCATGTATTGGATTTTAGCTCAGTCCAGTTGGACAAAGATCTATCTTATGTTGAGGAGCCAGTAGCCATTTTGGACAGGCAGGTCAGAAAGCTCAGGTCAAAGAATATTGCTTATGTAAAGGTCCAGTGGAGGGGTCAGCCGGTCGAGGAGGCAACTTGGGAGACTGAGCAGGATATGCGCAACCAGTACGCTCATCTTTTCACAGTTTCAGGTATGTCTTTATACTCGTTCGAGGACGAACGATTGTTTTAAGAGGGGAGGATGTAATGACCTGGCCGGTCATTTTGAGAGTAATAGCCCCGATCCCCTATTAACTGCTTTCCCCAAATCTTTTTCTGCTATTGTGACTTGCCGGGATGATTGGTTTTGAGTTTCGGGGTATTTTGGGACACTTAGTCCCTAAATAAGAGCTTAAGCCTAAGGATTTGGACTGTAGTTGGAACTATGTGAAGACGACTCCGGAATGGAATTCCATCGGTTCCGGTAGCTCCGTTAGGTGATTTTGGGTTTAGCAGTGTGTCTCGATTGTGTTTTGGAGGTTCGTAGCTCATTTAAGCTTGAAATGGCGAAAGTCGAATTTTTGGAGTTTTGGGCCGGTAGTGGAATTTTTTATATCGGGATCTTTTTCCGATTTCGGAAGTTGGAGTAGGTCCGTAATGTTGATTATGACTTGTGCGCAAAATTTGAGGTCAATCGGACGTGAATTGATAGGTTTCGGCATCGGTTGTAGAATTTTGAAGTTTCAAGTTCTTTAAGTTTGAATTGGAGGGTGATTCGTGATTTTAGCGTTGTTTGATGGGATTTGAGAGCTCGACTAAGTTCGTATGGTGTTTTAGGATTGGTTGGTATGTTTGATCGAGGTCCCGGGAGCCTCGGGTGTGTTTCGGATGCTCAACGAGTCATCTTTGGACTTAGAGAAGTGGCAGATTTCTAGTGTTTTATTGCAGAAAAATCCTTCATCGCATTCGCGAGAGGTGCCTCGCGATCGCGTAGTGCATCTGGGAAAGGCAGCGAAGTTGTTCTTCGCGTTCGCGATGTTGTTCCTGCGTTCGCGAAGGTGTGGGACCTTAAGCCTACGCGTTCGCGATATGGTCCTCGCGTTCGCGTAGAGGAATGGGGCAAAGGAAGCTTCGGGCATTAAGCCTACGCGTTCGCGAAGAGGTTCCCGCGTTCGCGAAGGGTCCGTCAGTGGAAGGTACGCGTTCGCGAGAGTCCCCTCGCGTTCGCGAAGGAGGAATTTTGGGCCAGTGGAAGATTGCTCATCGCGTTCGCGATCGTGATGTCGCATTCGCGAAGAAGAACGCACCTGGGCAAAATTTAAGGTTCAAAAACGAGGGTTGAGTTCATAACACAAAAATTTGATTGAGAGCTCGGTAGAAGGCAAAATTTGGAGAGATTTTCAAAGGAAGTTTTTGGGTAATGATTCCTAACTCCTTTATGGTTATATTCCACTAATCTATAATTGATTTCATCATTTAATTTCGAATTTGGGGTGAAAATTTAGAAAGATTCTTAGGCCGAATTTTCAGATTTTGATCGAGATTTTGGTATTGTATTTGAGCAATTTTGGTACGAGTAAACTCGTGAGTGAATGGGTGTTCGTACTTTGCGACTTTTACCCGATTCCAAGACGTGGGTCCGGGGTGACCTTTTGGGTGTTTTTCCTAATTTCACGCTTTAGCTTCGAATTAATTAGCTAAATTAGTTGCTCGTAGTTATATTTACATTATGCAATTTATTTGAATTGATTCGGGCCATTTGGAGTCGGATACTCGTGGCAGGAACGTGTTTTCGAGGTGATTTGAGCGGTTCGAGGTAAGTGGCTTGCCTAACCTTGTGTTGGGGACTTCCCCCTTAGGATATCTTGATATTATTTGGTGTGTGGGCGCCGTGTACGTGAGGTGACGAGTACGTACACGGGCTATTATTGCAAAAATCCTGTTTAACCTTTTTAAATCATAAATTGTTTCTCTTATTAAGTCGTACTAATATGTTTAATTGTGTAGTATAGACTAGAAAAGCATGTTTACGTGTTTTAACTGCCTAATTGACATTCTGTGCGTCATGTTTAGCTAAGTCCTTATTTGCCTTATCTGTGTCCAGTATAAACTATATAACTCGATGTCATACCTGTCATTTCATCTTGCATTGCATATTTACTTTGGGACTACGGACGTATTCCGGGAGATCCCCCTATACTGCATATTTACTTTGGGACTACGGACGTATTCCGGGAGATCCCCTACCACTGCATATTTACTTTGGGACTACGGACGTATTCCGGGAGATCCCCCAGCACTGCATATTTACTTTGGGACTACGGACGTATTCCGGGAGATCCCCATGTACTGCATATTTATTTTAGGACTACGGACGTATTTCGGGAGATCCCCATGTACTGCATATTTACATTGGGACTACGGACGTATTCCGGGAGATCCCCTTGTAATGCATATTCATTTGAAACTACGGGACGGTATCTCGAGAGATTTTCCCACTGTGTTTACCTTGTTTTGAGTTGAGGGCTCCCTTAACTGTTAAATTTTCGAGAATTTCTTTAACTATGTTACTGTAAATTTCACTTATATCTTTTACTGTTTAATTTATGATATTTACTCCGGTAGGGCCTTGACCTGACCTCGTCACTACTCGACCGAGGTTAGGCTTGGCACTTACTGGGTACCATTGTGGTGTACTCATGCCCTTCCCTGCACATATTTTCGTGTGCAGATCCAGGTGCGAGCTACAAGCCTCGGGGTTAGTGCGTGCTACTGATTCTAGGAGACTTCAAGGTACTTCTCCTTGCGTCCGCAGATCTTCGGAGTCCCCTTCTACTCCCTCGCCTAGATACTTTCTTTATTATCCTTAGACTTTTGTATAGAGCTACATAGATTATAGCAGCTTGTGACTTAGTGATATTCCGGGTCTTGGAAAATTTTTTTGTAGATGCCGAGTGGTACTACTCTTGGCTATTTATAATATGTTGTTTATCTTTAAAATGTTGTGTTTCTTTATATTTTTCGCAATATTAGGCTTACCTAGTCGTAAGGACTAGGTGCCATCACGACACCTTACGGAGGGATAATTTGGGGTCGTGACAAATAGTCTAAAAGAAATACAACTGTCTGAATGAAAGAAAACAGTAGGACATAAAATATAGACGGGGACTTCAAGGTATGTGAACGCCGACAGATCTACCTTGAGTCTTCGGACAACGGACCAGTAGAAATATCGATCAACCTGAGCCGCTATCAAAATCTACACAAAAAGTGCAGAGTGCAGCATCAGTATAACCGACCCCATATACCGGTAAGTGTCGAGCCTAACCTCGGCGAAGTAGTGATGAGGCTAGGACAAGACACCCACATATAACCTGAATAATATAATCCTGCTAGTGGCAACAACAGTAAATAAAGAAATAACATACAAATAATGGGAAGGGAACATACAGTGGGAGAATACAACATAAAGAGTGAGAATAATGAAAAGACAGAATTAAACCGAAAATCCTTAAACGAATTGAGCAATTAAAACAACAAGGAAAACTGCACGGCATCACCCTTCGTGCTTTTACTCTCAACCTCACCAAATAAATAAATAGAATGGCACGACATTACCCTTCGTGCATTAAACCTCTCATAATATACACGTCATCACCCTTCGTGCTTTAAACCTCTCATAATATACACGACATCACCTTTCGTGCTTTACACTCTTCCTTACAATATAATTAATGCATGCACGAAATCACCCTTCGTGCTTTACACTATTCCTCACCAATCACAAAATCAATAACAACGGATAGATAAGAGTATCACAAAGAAACCAGTATTTTACCCATAATCAATAGCACAATGTAATCTCAACCTTGAATCAATATTCGAAAGTTACCAAATCTCAATGAAACCAGATATGAGTCACCCAACATTTCAAATAACCCGCTAAGCATGGATAGTAGAATTTAAGGCTACAAAATAAATAAGAATAGAATTTCACTCGCATGATATGACTCGACCACAATGCATAGATGCTCGTCACCTCAACTATACATCATATTTAACAACAAAACACGTAGCAAATACTCACACAATACTTATTCCCTCAAGCCAAAGTTAGACACAACACTTACCTTGCTCCGAAGGCCACTTAATTCTCAATCACGGCTTTTCCTTTGGAATTCACCTCCAAACTACTCGTATCTATTCAAAAATGACTCAATAATATCAAACATTGCTAAAGGGATCAACTTTAATGAATAATTACAAATTTCCCAAATTTTTCTCCAAAAAGTCTAAAATCGACCCCGGGTCCGCTTGGTCAAAACCCAAGGTTCAGACCAAAATCCATTTACCTATTCACCCCGAGGCCGAATATGTAATTGATTTTGGAATCCGACCTCAAATCGAGGTCTAAATTCCCGACTGCCCTGAGAGGCTATACTTGTTTTTCATTTGTTAATGCACTTAGTTGCTATCTGTCATTATTGTGAAATTTCTGAAAGATTCTATATCCGGATTACCTGCATTGTAACTGTATAAACTGATTTGACTTGAACTGCCGGATTTGAAAGCATGTCTATTCTTTACTGGAATTATTGAAAATGAACTGTATTTGTATAGCTCGTCACTACCTTATCAGTTCTTTATTTATTTCTGTTACTTGCTGAGTTGGTTGTACTCATGCTACACCCTGCACTTCATGTGCAGATCCAGGTGTGTTTGATCACGGAGGTCATTGAGTTCGTGCGCGATCGAGTACCAGAGACTACGAGGGAGCTGCCGACGTCCGCAGACCTTGTCTCTCCTTCTATGTTCTCTTTCCTCAGACATTGTTTGTATTAGACTGGATATCTAGATGCTCATGATTCAGTGATACCCCGATGTCGGGCTATTTTTTCGCACTTATGCTTTGGGTTTTACCCCGTTTTCATGAAAGATGTTGGTTATTTTTAAATATATTAATTCATTTTTGTTAAATGTTGAAAGTGTTTTGGAGATGTCAGCTTGCCTAGTATCACAATAGGCGCTATCACGCCAGGTTAGGTTTTGGGTCGTGACAAAAAGTATATATCACTGAGGCATATTTATAATTAAGTACAATAAAATATAATTATTAAAAGATATAAAATTATAAAGGCAGAATAGCATGGGAGGCCCCTGTACTTGTCCAGTTCTATCATGCCGATGTTCGTACTTACAAGTTTGCCAACCAAATCTCTCTACCCTTAAAAACTGAGCATTTTAAACCCCGCTCATCCTATATGGCATTTTTTACTGAAGTGCGTGTGCTACACTCGTTTAAGGAGCGTGAGGCCTATTAAAAAGACACCAACAATCATTTTTTGGCTGTTATCTTCTTCCCGATTGTTCATCCTCCATTGTTGAAGTAAAGTGAGCTTTTCTTCTTTCCTTTTCTCTCTCTCTCCACAACATTTTCTATCCAATTCTTTTTTTTTCTCTTTCTTTCTTCAATATTTTTTGTCCAATTCTTTCTCCCCTCCCCTATCTTCTTTGTTTGTTTCTTACCTCGAATCTGAAACTTTTTCATAAATTTCGAATCCTTTGGCCAATAATTCATATTTCTCTTAAAATTCAATTATATGCCCATTTTGTAAAAGGAAAACCCATCAAACTATCAAAAATACCAACAAACCAAAAAAAGGGTTAACCGAAAAATTCTCAAGAATTACCACACCTCAAGATTAACCCATAAAGGATTTTGAAGCACAAATTATTCTTTTACCAATTAATACTTAAAAAAGATTAGACCTTTTTGAGAAAATTTAACCCCAATTTCAAAAATCAAACAAGGCAAGACTTATTTTCTAAATCAGTAAAAAGAAGAAGAAGAAAGATAATGAATTATTCCCCCATTTTCGAGCTGGACAAAAAATGGACCACCGAACCTCTTCTCCGCTACCTAACGCCTTCAGCCATGGAAATGGACCACCGAACTTCTTCTCCCACTTTTCTTTTCTTTATTCATTTTAATTTTATTTCTATAATATAAAAAGGGAAGAATTGGAAGGGGAGAGGAGGAAGAACATGAAGAGAGAGAAGCGAGATGGGCAGGAGGAAGAACGTGAGAGGAGAGAGATAAATCAATGAGGGAGAGGATTAGGGGATTAATGTTTGAATTTTATTTTTATTTTTTATTTTTTATTTTTTGATTTTAATTATTTTTAATCTACCATGTGACATGGCATCTACACATTATTTTTTTTGACGTGGCAGCCAACGTGGAGGGGATTGTATTGCACGCACTGACAGCCTCCTGTCATAAGCGTTTATTATACACGGTTTGAAGGAGTGTAAGTGTTCAATTGGCAAATTGTTAAGTTTGGGGACCGGAATGACAAAGTAGCACAAGTATAGGTGCCATTTAGGCCATTCTGCCAATTATAAATAAAAACTTTTTCCAATTTTATTTTTGTTTGTTTATTTGTTCTTCTGCTTCAAAATTATGTTAAATCACTTTTGATTTGTTTCATTATATAAGAGTTTAAATGTTTAAAATAAGGATGACAATATTGTATTTAAGAGTTTCGAAAGATAAAAATAATTTGCTAAATACGTAAAATTCAAGTCACCTCATTAAGTAATTTGTGTTCAGTTCCTATTTAAGAGTTTCAAAAGAACATATTTCAGAATTATTTATTCTCTTTTTAATCAAAAGTGAGAATAAACATTTTCAACAAAAATATTTACGATCTTTTAAATTTCATTAAAATAATTTAAAAACATTTATTAATAGTTTTAATTTGTCTTATAAAATTTATATTTTAATATAGGTTACACCTCATATTCATAGGGGGTATAAGTGTAAGATTTCAATAGTATAGGGGGTGCAAGTGTTTAAGTTTAAAATACAATTGGTGTTTAGTATAATTAACCCTTTGATTTATATATTTAGCAAGAATTAAACAAATAGTTGAACCTATTATCTTTGCATTTATCTATATCCGAGCAGTAGTTTCACTGCAAGACATTGAGACATTACAATTATTTCACTTTATAAATCAAGTAATATCTTATTATGCTTATATGCTTTAAACTTAGCTAACATTAATGATTAAAATAATGAATAAATCACTCCAAAATAACTCCAATGAAAAAGAATACAAAACTCAACTAAGCATCATTAATATGTCTAGACAACTTTATTGGCTAAGAGTAAACACATATTTTTTAAAATAAACAAATATTTTGCTAGTTTCTTTAATATCAAACCAAATCAAATATTGTAGCTTTTATTTTAAAATTTAAAAGAACCAAACCAAATCAAGTCAAAAGTATATCTAGTTTTTTACGTGAACTTGATATGATTTTGAACACCCCTAGTCTAAAGCCAAACACTACTCAAATTTTTCTATTAGTTATTCATTAAAGAATAAATTTCTATGTAAATTTATCAATCATCTAAACCTCAATTTGAAATTTATTTAAGACTTGCATATGAATTTTCTATGGTCAAGTAATGTGAAGTTGTAAATAAGCATAAACATATTGAAATTTCCAATTTAACTTCTAATAAGTTACAAACAGAAAGAATATAGTTAATAGGGAGGCGCCAGTTTAGGAGTTATTGGCAATAACAGATAAATAATTACTGAGTTATGCCAATAACATTGATTCTCCAAACTTCTCCAATCCCAGAATTTGATTGTACATATACGAATACTCATTTTAGGAGATCTACAAAACAACAATCCTCATGGTATCTCAAGGGGGGAAAAAATCTGATCTCTATCAAAATCATTTTGTACAGATTCTGTTGACGCCTAGATCAATTTAAGATCTCTCGTCTACGAAAACATTATTACATCATGGACCTATCAAAAAAGAATTAGCAAAAAGAATGGTTCCTACAAAGTTTTACAGCCGCAATTATTCACTATGATACAATTAAATAACAATAAGACAATCCAATGAGAAACAGAAAGGGGGAAAATGCACAGAATGCGCTCACAAAACTCAGTAATCTGCTCTTCTACTATTGACAAGGTCACCAGTGATATCATCCTCTTCATTCTCGCATTGTTGCAGCAGTTTCCTGTAAGACTCGTCATAAGCAGTAGCCAATTGCAGATGCTTAATTGCATCGTTCTTGCGACCAACATTGACCAACGCACTGTAAGAACATCATGTACCAGTTTAATCAATTGTAGAATTGGAATAAACACAAGGTCTTTTAGAACTTGCTTTCCTAGGTGGAACTAATTGGAGATGATAAACCACGGGTCAAGAATTAAAGGAAAACCTTTACCTTGACAGCAGTACTAATCCGTCATAGTAATGAGCCTTGCTCTTTGGGTCCTCTGGCTCTTTTATACTAGCTATTCGTTCCAGGTGTACAAGTCCCTCTCCCATCTTACCCTGTAAGAAAAAAAGAAAGGTGCAATATCACACTGAGAAACCTACTCCCATGACGTCTTCATAAACAAGCTGTGCTGGTCACATTATCCAAGGGCTCGGGCTTGGCTCAAGAAAGAGAAGCCTCGAGACAGATCTGACTTTGACTATAAGCCCCAAAATATGGCAAGTCAAGTTCAAAACAACAGAATAAAATAGAAGTTGGACTTACATAGTGGTGAGAGAGCAATACAGTCATCAAATGAAGAGGAAACAAAAATCTGTCTACAATCCTTATGTAAAGATCCCGAAAAAAGAGAGACAAAAAGACTAAAGAATGAAGACTACATTGAGCACCATTCTGGAGGTGTCAGCATTCTTATAGCTGACTCACCTACCATCCACACTAACTCCAGGCACTGAGCAATCAGCCGACAACCTATCCGCCTTTATATTATTTGTTTCATTTAATCTCAATTCGAGTCCAAAGAGTGGAATGAGGAAAAGAAAGAGTGAGGTTATAGCTAGTTTTGATGGCAAAAAACAGTAAAGCGAGAGAATATGCAATGCCTAAGGTTTCTTTCAATGAAGGACAAGGCAGAGATACATAGAGGGTAATCAGTTTGTTCAGATCATTGAAGGGAGAGGGGGGAGAGCAGCTAGGAATTGGGGTAAGTCGGGTCGATTCTTCACTGTTATATAGGAGAGCAGCAATCAGGAGGCCATAGGGGCAGTTTAGAGTCTTCAAAAATAAAACTATATTGTAAGAAAGGAAGCTGAATGATTGAATCATTAGTGTTATTTATATTTATATGAACATTAAATTCAAAGAAAGATAATTGACAAAAACAAGCTAAATATTCTCCGAACATACTGCAGATGAAACAGACAGGAATTTAACAAAACATTTGAATAGGAAAGAGAACTAAGATAAAAATTCTAGCATATACAGGCCAGGGAAAAAAAAAAGAAAAAGGGAAATCTTATATTAGGAGCCTTCTCAGTTCTCTAGGCTGAAAATATATTTGAAAATTATCCCACAATAGAGTTCCAATAACTCAACCCACTAAAAGCAGCAAAAAGGAAAACATCCCCTACATACATGGTTTCTCTATCGCCACCACTGCCATGTCACAGGGAATCACGTAAATAGTGCAAGGTACTCAATTATCTGTACTAGAATTCTTTTAATTAAACTACTTATAATAAAAAAGAATTCTTATTGTCATGTCAAGCCTATTAGGTCAACCATCAAGCCAATTTCTTAAAAAACCATTACCTGCCGTATACAGGCAACACCTGCCCATTGAGATGATAGAATCAGGAGATCAACATCCTCAATGTCCATCGGATTCTCCTTTAGCAGAAGCTGAACTTGCAGAAATAGACTTTGGTTAGCAACAAATCAAGTTTGCTGGATTCTAGCAGCCAGATCAAGGTCTGCTGTAGAGTATACTGCATACTACATAGACTTTAGAAGGTTACCAGATATAGAAAAACAGATTATGACTTTTAACAGAATTTAGTAACCATTTCATGGAAAATTCTTAGTCCACAAAAGCACACTGAGGTTTCTTCACTCAAAAAGATCAATAAACTCAAATTGAAATGCAGGACGTCAGACTCGAACCTTGCCAATAGCACGTTCCAAGTACTCAGTAGCTTCTGGTAAGGAACCATCTTGCAAAAGTGACTGACCAAGAACAAGCAAAGCTCGAACATACTCGGGATCCTTTGCAAGAGCAAGTCTGTAAGACATACATTAAAATGGGAGATACTACAGTAAAGAAAGAAAATAAATGAGCAGGTGAGGATTGTTTTTATTTAGTGAGAGACCTACCGAAGAAAGGACATAGCTTCATCTTTACGTCCTCCTGCTAAGAATTTGATTGAAAGCTGATGAAGTTTCAACAACAAAAATTTAGACAGCAGCAAGAACTATTCAACATTTCATGTCGATAACAGGAAAAGAAAATAGTTACTAACATTAACCAATTCATGAGGTGATAGGTTCTGGACAGATACTTTCCGCTGCTTTTTTGATGGATCTATTTTGATTTCTTCAGGATTACCTAACTCTTTCTGATGTGCAGTCACTGACTGAGGATCCTTATGAGGTAGCCCCAGTTTCTTGCGAACATCTGGATGCTTTAGCAATAGTTGCTGCCCATAAAGGTAATGAGTTCTCCACATTCATTGATTTTCATGAAGATGTAAGAAAGTGCAATCTTAAGAAGTGCATTTTCAATGGCAACAAGTGGACCGGGAAAAGAATAAAAACTTAAAAGACAAACTGTTATGTACGATCTGCTAGACAGCACTGCTAGAGGGAGCAAAAGCGAGAAAACGAGGAGCTCATAGACATTTTCCAAGGGAAGTTTGAAGAAAGTTACCATCTTCATTATCTAGCAGTTTATCTATCATGCTTTCTTTCCACGTATCCAGGAAATTTAAAGAATAAGTCCCAGCACTCCGCATGGATCATGCAAGTTCGAAACTTAATGCCTTTTCAAGAAAAGCTCTTGGAGTCCATTCATAAGAAGTTACAAAACCTTAAAGATAACTGAGAACATTTGCATTTATCTGCATGCCCAGTCACCAAGGAAATAAAATTGAGACAAGGAACATTCAGGGAAGGATACTTCAGAAGAGATACCTGAACAACAGTCATCGAACTATTGGTAAGCCAATAGACTGAACTCCCCTGAAAAATAGACAAATGAAAGAAACTTCATTTCATGCACATGATCCTTTATCAGGCATATCAAGATAGAAGGGCAAATGAATGAGTCAGAAAGGTAATGAAACTTGTTTCCCCTTTGCAACACCCTCTCCAACTCAACACCACAATTAAAAAAATTGGAATAGTAAACGTAAGGGACTTATCAACACTAACATCTATTTTTAAGTGATCAGTCCACCCACAGCTGCCATTCTTTCGCATAAGTCTCCAGTATCACATAGAGAAACTAAATCAAGTTGCTCTCTCCATCACCCAAAACTCCATATGGGCTTCCCCTTCTGTAAGATATTATATTGTACTGTTGAGGAATCGTCGGGTCATTACTCATTTGGCAGTTCATCACCTCCCACAGCATCAGCTTTCCAATTCCAAATGACCATTAGATGTGCCACTTATTCACCACAATATCAATTGCATTAATTGCATCTCTATTCCTAGTACAGTCCATTCTCTGAAGGTATTAACCAGAGAACAATGATTTGCAAGAGAAACTAAACCTATCAACAAGAACATTAATTCATAAAATACTATGTTCAATCTACCCAACTATGATATGGTTCAGTCTGTTAACTTTAACAAACGCAACAGATTGGCCCAAAAAGCTGCATTTACAATGACAAAAATCTCATAGTGTCTGTCCCAACAAAGAAAGCCTTGGGAGACATATCCAAACTAGACATGATGCAGACTACCAAGAAAAGCAAGAACATCCCGGCAATTCCAACTCAAACTCTGACACGATGAGTTACTCCTTACCATCAATTAGTTGTTAAAACACAGGTAGAGATGTTCAGATTCAAAGCAGAAATATCAGTATATTTACAATATGATAAGCCCCTTTTGCCCTATATGGAGGAAATATTTCTATGATCAGAGGGGGTCAAGAAGAACGGAGGCAAAAGTCAAACTGTACCTCCATTAACAACCTCTTAAGAAAACAATGATTTCAGCTACTGCAAAGATCAATAAATCAACTGGACCCAAAAAAAAGATTCTAGGGGAAACCAAACCAAACAGTTCAGAATCAAAATAAGTTCCTTCTTCTCTCCACTTAAAATTGGGCCAAAAAGCTAACGTAATAAAGGAAAACATCAGATGCCAGGTTCATATTTTAATGCAAATGAATGAAATGAAAGTGGACAAATCTTATGGCACATCAAATTTTAGAATCAAACAGTTGATTACCTGGGGAATATTGAATGTAATAAACAATAAGGGTAATGTCAGGACTTCCAAGTACTTCTTGTAGTACTGCAACAAGAAATGCAGTTGTTAGACTTACTTCTCAAAGCTATAATCAATAAAACAGAAAAAACATCACAAACCTTGAGCTAAAGTATTTTCAAAAGTTTTAACTTTGCTTCTAATTTTACTGCAGCTGCAAGACGCTGCAGCTACCACAAAATAGCTTAAGTCTATCAAAAACCTGCAGCAATACTTGTTACAGCAAAAAAGATGCTAAACCCTGAAAGTTTGTCTGCCTAGCAGAACTTATAGACAAATCAATAACCTTAAAATTTAATAAGATTTAATGGTGAATCATATAGCTATAGGACCTCTTAAGATTTTATGGTGACCTATATAGCCATAGGACCTACATGACTAGATAGAATAAAACTGTTGGACACAACATCCAGTTGCTGGGATTGCTATAGCTTGTGAAATGTGATGTTGCAGTTTCGATCCCCACTCCCAAACAACTTTGTTGTACCCCAGCTCTTTTCAGACCTTTATTTTATCCAAAAATAATAAAACGCCATCGTAGACCCATGATGGCCCCGCTTTATTTGGGGCACAATTATTTATTGTGGCAGCAATCTGTTCGTCTACGAACTCTCACTCCAGCCATTCTTTTTCTATCCAAGTGCATATTTTATGTGATGTTGCCATTTTATGGAAAATTTGTGTTTTTGTCTCCATCTTTTAACCACGAACATCTTGATTTTTGCCTCCAAGAGATTCCCTCTGCTTTTGCCTGATTAACTAGCTCCTCCATTAGCTCCATCCTTTTTGTTTCATCTTATGAAAGGGTTCTTTTTCCTGCCAGCTGATCAAGGGTTTGTAACTCTTCCCAAATTAAAGTTTTATCATCTACCGGACTACAAAATTCTTCCTTGTTTCATTTTTTTGGATTTGTTTTCAGCATTTTAAGTTCTCTGCATCCATATGATACCAAGGGTTCCTTGAATTGCATAGTTGTTCCACAAATTTTTAACTTTATCCAAAAATCTACCGCTCTTGAGCCACATATTCTCAAATTTGAAGTAGCTTAGATTAGGAGTCCATTCACCACTTCCCAAGAGAAAAGGATTACGATCAGAGTATGCCTTAGGAAGAAAAGCTTCATTCCAATCAATTGGGACTAAGGATCAGTCTATTTGAGAAACCGCAAAGTTGGGATTGTATCTTGACCATGTCAAACTCCCTCCATGAAGTGGTAAATAACCAGAGTTATGATCAGAGAAGGCCTTAGGAATTTCCCATAGCCCTGCTTGTTCTGTTGTACCAATCTTTTCTTTGGTGAATCTGGTAGTGTTAAAATCTCTCCCTTACTCAAGGCATTTCCCAAATTAGTCTAATTGCAGCAAGCTTCAGCCACATACTTTATCTTTCGTCAGGTCCATACATTCCTGTAAATGTTCCAGTGAACTCTCCTTTGTTATGCTTTCAAGCACACATGAAATTTTATAGCTCCCTGCCAACTTATCCTTACTTTGCCAGACTCTTTATCTGCCCAATCAGCCCATTTGTTCCCCGAACGTGCATTGCCTTTTGTACAGTCCACTCTTCTACTTTTGTTTCTTGGAAGCACGTAACATCAGCCCCCATTGTTTTGCTAGCATTTTTAATGTTTTGCATTTGCCCCCTAATCCCTCACATTCTAGCTAAGAATTTTGATCATCATTTACGGAGAATTTTTCTTTCTCCACTTTTCCCCTTCCAAAGATTCTCCATAATTTACCTTAAATTCTAGCTTTTTAAGTTCATTCTTACCCTTTTATGCTTTGGCCTTCTCCTATTTGACTGAGACCGGCTGATTTGAAAGTGATTTCCTTTGTTTTTATATTCAAGAAGAGCTCCAACAACTCTGTTTCAAAGCCCCTAGATTTGACATCTAACTGCATGGCGAATCTGAGCATACTTTATTTACTCATCGTGATGCTTCAACCACTGTAGGGATGAGTCTCTGGTTCTGCATGTCGTTTGCATGGTCATACCAAGGGAGAAGTAATTTGCCGTCCCCTGCCTGCAATGAGTAGTTCTCCTCCGTATCTCCTTCAGACTGCAAAGAGAGTCCAATATCTGAAGTGGTTACCGAAAGGAGAAATCTTTTCCCTTCCCGACTCGCTTGAGTCTGGTTTTGAGTACCAATCCATGAGGTAACCATCATCGCTGTGGCTAGACTTCACTTCGATCTGTTCTTGGTATCTTGATGGGAATCAGAGATAGACCCTTGATGGGCTTGAATATCTACCTAGAGGGGGTCCCCAGATGATAGGTTAAATGATGAGCAGTGGGCCTTTCTCAGGGTTCAAGGGTCTGAAGGTTTCCCTAAATTTTTATTAACTAGATTTATTGAAATTGCTTCTAAATGATGGGCCTTTTTTATAAAATGAATGGTCACAAAGTGTTGAACCTTGGGGGCTAGATAGACTATAGCTGGGCTCCCCTCTGATTTCCAATCATCAAAAATTCAAATTGGATCCCCAAGATTTCAAATGTCTCATAGTAACCATGTGCTAAGTGTCGAGTTCTCTGATTTGAGCCTTGACTTGTGTTAGATAGTTATGTACATAATATGAATTAGTCCTAGTCCCACACAGAATAGGACTATGATATGTATTGTATAAATAGGGCTCATTGTATTATAATAAAACAAAATATCAATAATAGATTTTTCTCCCGTGCATTCTCACATGGTATCAGAGCAATCATGAGAGATTTATCGCTGTGCATAAATTCCAGCGACTCCGAGAAGAAATATCAGTCAACCGGAAGTCTTTTTCCGGCAAACACGGGTCTGCCGCAAGTAAAAAGCCACTTTTCGTCAGTGTTGTGCAAAAACCAACACCACCACGAAGTAGATCGGCCTCCAGCGACTAACCCATAAAATAATCTCCGTCAGAAGACCCTCCACGCGCTGCCACGCGCCGCCGGAAGAAAATTTTCCGGCGAAGTACCGACATCACACGCCGGCGCGTGGGCCACCTTCCGGCCATTTTTTAGCGGCGACTCTTCAGGAAATATTGTTCCCCTTGAAATTCCGAGCCTATCCATCCAATTTAAATCAAATTCCGACCACTTTCATATTTGTTTGGCGTAAACATTATAATGGCATTCATATTAGAACCTTTTGACTCACAATCCGTTAGATCCAATGCATTGAATCCAATCCAGATGGTTTCTTTACCGGATTATATTGAGTTCCTTCGGTACAAAGCATTTAAACAGACATCTTCAGGGATAGCTTCCGTTGTTCAAACAGATGCGTGACTTGTATCTCCCAATCTTCAACCTATGAGTCTTGGGTCATTGATTCAGGTACATCTGATCATATTTTTGGAAGCAAGTCTCTTTTCACTACTATTTCATGTTCTCAATCTCTCCCAACAGTCACAATGGCCAACAGGTCTCAAACCATGGCAACTGGAATAGGTCAAGCAAGTCCAGTTCCTTCCTTACCTTTAGATTCAGTTCTTTATGTTCCCGGTAGTTCTTTTAATCTCATAGCCGTTAGTCGCTTAGCCAAATCACTTAAATGCTCTGTTTTATTTCTTGATGACCTTGTTTTTATACAGGAACGCAGTACAGGGCGAATCATTGGTACCGGGCGTGAAACAGATGGACTTTATTACCTTATCCTTGCAAAATCACATGGACTCACATCTTGTCTTCCTTCAACAACTTGTCATGTCACTGATTCACCAAATTTATTATATAAACGGTTGGGACATCCCAGTTTGTCAAAACTTCAGAAAATGGTACCTGGTTTATCTCACTTGTCCACTCTAGAGTGTGAGTCATGTCAGCTCGGTAAGCATACCCGCTCCCATTTCCCTCGGTGTCTTGATAATCGAGTAAAGTCACCTTTTACTTTAGTCCATTCAGATGTTTGGGGTCTTAGTCGGGTCAGTTCTACCTTGGGATTCCGCTACTTTGTCAGTTTCATTGATGATTATTCAATGTGCACTTGGATATTTTTGATGAAAAATCTATCTGAGTTGTTTTCTATTTTTCAGACCTTCCACCTTGAAATTCAAAATCAATTTGGGGTTTCTATCCGCACATTTCGTAGTGATAATGCCCTAAAGTATTTGTCTTCCTCATTTCAGTAGTTTATGAACTCTCATGGAATTATTCATCAAACATCTTGTCCGTACACATCCCAACAAAATGGGGTAGCTGAAAGAAAGAATAGACATCTTATTGAAACTACTCGTACCCTACTCATACAATCTCATGTTTCGTTGCGTTTTCGGGGGGATGCAGTTCTTATATCTTGCTATCTTATTAATTATATGCCATCTTCAGCTATCCAGAATCAAGTTCCATTCTCTGTCTTGTTTTCCCACTTACCTTTGTTCTGTCTTCCACCCCGTGTCTTTGGGAGCACGTGTTTTGTTCATAACCTTACTCCAGGAAAAGATAAGTTAGTTCCTCGTGCTCTTAAGTGCATATTTTTGGGTTACTCGAGAATGCAAAAGGGATATCGATGCTATTCTCCTGACCTCAGGCGGTACCTTATGTATGCTGATGTTACCTTCTTTGAAACCCAATCATACTTCACAGGTCCAGGTAATCACTTAGATATTTCTGAGGTGCTACTAGTTCCATCTTTTGGAGATTCAGTCACGGTCTCTCATTCATCTTCACCTACAGCTCCAGCTCCACCATCTATAGCTCCAACTCCACCACCTATAGCTCCAGTTCCACCGCCTAGTCCAATTCAACCTTTTACAGCTCCACCACTCCTGACTTCTCATCATCGTCGCCCAGTTGATTCACGTCCTGCACCTGACCCTGCTAATACTGCGGACTTGTCTCCTCTTAGTCAACAGATTGCACTCCAGAAAGGTATACGGTCCACACTTAATCCTAATCCTCATTATGTCGGTTTAAGTTACCATCGTCTGTCATCACCCCATTGTGCATTTGTATCATCTTTGTCATCTGTTTCCATCCCTAAGTCTACACGTGAAGCACTGTCTCATCCAGGGTGGCGACATGCTATGATTGACGAGATGTCTGCTTTACATACGAGTGGTACTTGGGAGCTTGTTCCTCTTCCTTCGGGTAAATCGACTGTTGGTTGCCGTTGGGTGTATGCAGTCAAGGTTGGTCCAGATGGCCAGGTTGATCGACTTAAGGCTCGTCTTGTTGCCAAAAGGTATACTCAGATATTTGGGCTCGATTATAGTGATACTTTCTCTCCCGTAGCTAAAATAACATCAGTCCGCCTTTTTCTATTCATGGCTGCTGTTCGCCATTGGCCTCTATATCAGTTAGACATTAATAATGCTTTTCTTCACGGTGACCTTGAGGATGAGGTTTATATGGAGTAACCACCTGGTTTTGTTACTCAAGGGGAGTCTAGTGGTCTTGTATGTCGGTTGCGTCGGTCCCTCTATGGTCTAAAGCAGTCTCCTTGAGCAAAGTTTGGTAAGTTCAGCACATTTTTTCAGGAGTTTGGCATGACTCGTGGTGAAACTGATCAATTTGTATTTTATCGGCATTTTGCTTCAAATCTCAGTATTTATCTGGTAGTTTATGTTGATGATATTGTTATTACTGGCAATGATCAGGATTGTATTACTAAGTTAAAGCAACATCTCTTTCAGCACTTTCAGACTAAGGATCTGGGCAAATTAAAGTATTTTCTAGGTATTGAGATTGCTCAGTCTAGCTCATGTGTTGTTAGCTCACAAAGGAAGTATACCTTAGACGTTCTTGAGGAGACATGAATGATAGGCTGTAGACCTGTTGACACTCTATGGATCCGAATTCTAAACTTCTACCAGGACAGGGGAAGCCGCTTAGAGATTCTGCAAGATATAGGCGGCTGGTTGGTAAATTAAATTACCTCACAGTGACTAGACCTGATATTTCCTTTCCAGTGAGTGTGGTAAGTCAGTTCCTGGATTCTCCCAGTGATAGTCGTTGGGATGCAGTTGTCCGCATTCTTCGATATATAAAATCAGCTCGAGGCAAAGGATTATTGTTTGAAGATCGAGGCCATGATCAAATTGTTGGGTACTCAGATGCTGACTGGGCAGGATCACCTTCTGATAGACGTTCTACGTCTGGATATGGCGTCTTGGAAGAGCAAGAAACAAAATGTGGTTGCTTGGTCTAGTGCAGAAGCAGAATATCGAGCAATGGCTGTGGCAACATGTGAGCTAGTTTGGATCAAACATTTGCTTAATGAGTTGAAATTTGGTGAGGTCAGCAAAATGGAACTTGTGTGTGATAACCAAGCTGCCCTTCATATTGCATCAAATCTGGTGTTCCATGAGAGAACTAAACACATTGAGATTGATTGTCACTTCGTTAGAGAAAAGATACTCTCAGGAGATATTGCTACAAAGTTTTTGAAGTCGAATGATTAGTTTGCAGATATTTTCACCAAGCCCCTTACTGGTCCTCGTATTCGTTACATATGTAACAAGCTCGGTACATATGATTTGTATGCACCGGCTTGAGGTGGAGTGTTAGATAGTTATGTACATAAAATGATTTAGTCCTAGTCCCACATAGAATAGGAGTATGATATGCATTGTATAAATAGGGCTCATTGTATTATAATAAAACAGAATATCAATAATAGATTTTTCTCCCGTGCATTCTCACATCTTGCCCATTGTGCTTGAAGTTTAATGCATCTTCGGACCAACCTCATTCAGACCGCCTGTCACCTCTGCAAGTATGCTAAAGTATTCAGCGAGGTTCTTTTCTTATTAAGATGGTAAATTTTTTCCGCTCACAACCAGATCAATCTTTTCCGGCACTGCTTATGTCGTCAGTCTCATTGCAGTCAAGCTTCACCTAAGAAAGCTCATATTTTCGTTGTATCATCTATTCCAATCAGTCCCCCCATTTGTCTTCAATGCATACAAACACCTCTTCCGACCAGACAAGCAGAGTTTATAGGGCTACACTTCCGGTATAAAACAGACTTGTAGTACCCAGAAGATCAGCTCTTGAGTTTGATACCCCGAAGATGACCTTATACCAAATACTTTTAAGATTAACAAAAATATTGCACCAAGATGGACAATAAAGCGACTAAATTGGCATCTATACAATGGTGGAAAGTGATTATAGTACAAGCATAATAATGTGAGAACTCAAACTACAAAACACTAAAATACTAAATCACCATATCATTTAGACTTCTTTCTTCTTCTTCTTTTTTTTACTCCTTTCATCCCAAAAAGGATGACGATGCTGCTGTTTGAAGAATCAAATTCAAACTTTTTTAAAAACATTGTATAGGAAAAATGTAATTTGTAATACTTTAATATTATGTGTAGATATTTAAATTATACTCCCTCCGTTTCAATTTATGTGAACCTATTTCCTTTTTAGTCCATGCCAAAAAGAATGACCCCTTTCCTTATTTGGAAACAATTTACCTTTATGTAATGATTTATAGCCACACAATATATATGTGCCTCATTTTACACCACAAGTTCAAAAGTCTTCACTATTTTCTTAAACTCCGTGCCCAGTCAAATGGGTTCACATAAATTGAAACGGAGGGAGTATTTCAAACGAATTCGGAAATCGGTATTCCTTTTGGAATGGAGGGATAATTTTTTAGCTTGTCTCCAATTCATAGGATAGGACTCTTGCAATAAGATAACTGAATATTAAAGATATACTTCTACAATGGAGTTTGATTAGAGATTGGTTATGTTCTGTAATTATACAGCATAATGAAGAAAACCACATTTCATAAATTTCTCTTTCTAACAATAAGAACCTTTTAACTAAAGCAGATGTCACATAAATTTCTAGACAGATTACTGACCTTGGCTAATAATCCCAGGAATCCACTCATATTTCCAACTGAAGATTTCTGAAAGGATACCTGAAGAGTAATAGGAAGAGAAGATATCAGCTATCAAAAAGCATGGAGACAGAATACCTGCTGGATTATCACTTCCATAAGAAACTAGACCAAGCTCACTGCATAATAAAATACAATGTGCTGCCTTTAAAAAAATATAAATTTTGAGTAAGCGTTTTTGCAAAACTCATTTTCTCCTTTTTATTCCCTTTTCATTTTCAAGACAAGTTTGTAAAAGTTGTTTGGTGCATAAGAGCGGGAGAAATTTAGGGAAAACCCTCTTTTTAAATGTAACCACTAGAAACACCAAATGGTGTTTTTCTTTTTTATTTATTTATATTTTTTATTAGGAGTAGATAACATTATTTGGTGTAGATAAGACCATATCATGCTTTTCAAAATTCAAAAACATGGGAGCTACTTTCTAATTAAGTCTGGTCTCCTGTTCAAATCTCGTCACCTACAACTCAGCCAACTACTTAATAATCTTCTTTCCACTTTCCTTATATATCTCTTTGGTGATTATCTGTCTTTCTCTAAACCCTTCCCCCCCCCCCCAAAGTATGGTGATTCTCTCTCATTCACTTTGAATTTGACATCACACTTAATCCTTTGAAAACACACTGTCATTTCCATGGCTCAACCTTCTCAATTCTTTCTTACCCACTACCGCAATGAATGCAAGAATTATCAGATGAATCTCTTTCATTGCACTATTTGTTGGGAATAAATAGGCCACATAAATAATATTCACAGTAACAAAGAAATGATAACGTAGCATCGAGATAAGATAGTCAACAAGAATAAAAAAAGAGGTTTTAACACTGTTAGTCCCTTTGTAAAGAGTTTTTATATAAATAGCATTACTTTTGCTTTATTTTTAAAATAGCACATTCATTTACAGTTAAAGCATTTTTCAAGATTCTTTACGTGGCATTTAATTTCTTAAACGTAAACATTAAGCACAATTCAGGGGATGATTGAACTATATTAATTTATTACAATATTCTCTCTCATCATTAATCTAAACTTGTCATTTTCTTTGAATTTTGACTCCAAATTAGGTGCTCTAAGAAAAAGTCCTTTTTTCATAATTCTCTCATACACAATCTAAATCAATCCACATTCCATAATCTTTTTTTCACTTCCATAAATAAATACTCACCCATATATCTTAAAGATACTGAAAAGAAGCAATAGTGGGAACTTCTTGTATTTTTTCAAACTGCATAATTTTATATTTTCTCCAAGTTATACCTTTAATATACACACACACACACACACACACACACACACACACACACACACATATAATATAATATATTTATTTCATCAGTATGTCATATATATTGTTTAATGAAATATATATGTATATGTATATGTATATATTGTTTATACGTATATTATACATTGTATATCGTATGTTTAATATTTAATATATATACTATGTATATAATAGGTATATTTCGTGGATTAGTTTTACAATGAAATGTTATAAGATGTGTGTCTAACAATTATATTGATTGTATAATTAATGCAACAATATTTTTTTCTGGTAGGTTTGAAGACACATACTTATATTATATATAAATAGTTGGTATATTTAATTTATATATTGTATTATTTATGCTACTGCAAAGCTAGTCCTTTATGTTTTTTTTTTCTTCTAACTTTTGATGATTATCTAAAAGGAAGAAATAATGTAAAAGGAAGAAATAATGTTTGTGAAGAGAGGAATAAGTTAATAAAATGGATATAGTTAGCAATAATTAACTTTCATATATTTAGGAATGTTACGGAATGGATGCATCATATTGTTATAGGGATTGAAAATAAAACGGCTGTTATGGGGAGATTTTAGGCTTAAAATGAGGGTTCCATTTCTGGCAGGGGGTTGCTAAGATGGTAACTTTTTCATGGCTACAGTTGGAATATTCATTTTAATACTAAAAATCTGCAATTTTATTTTTACATGCCTAGTTACGAAATCTTCTCATAAAAAAAAGAGTAACAAGGACACCAAGATTTTTACATGAAAAACCACAACTCCGAGAAGAGCAACTAATATTACTATAGTAAGGAATTTTACACTATGAAAGCTGTGTAAAATACTCCAAATACTACTATACACTCAAAAGAAATAACCCTCTTTTCACTTGCACTCTCTATATTTCCTCGCAATATTTTTTACTTCTCACTCTGTGAATTGCTCATTTGTTCTTTGTATTACTTTTTGTCCAGTGTGTTTGGTATGTTGCAAATACGGAAGAACTTTTGTATTTATAAAGGTGAAGAATAGCATGCCAATGTCATCAATGACATAGGCAAATGATAGCAATGTCAACAATTGCGATGTGAAGAGATCATTGGCCGGTTGGCCAAATCTGTAGACATTTGAATTTCTTACCAAAGGAAGAAAACATCTTCCTTAAAACATGGATTGGACGCACAAATCTCCTCCTCCTAGAATATGCATCGGAAGGAGGTATCTACAATTTTTCACATAGAGCTCATGCCAACAAGTTCTATACATAGCTCGAACTTGTCTCTCGGCATCACCTTAACATATCTGCATGATTTTCACTCATGTGAATCTTCTTGATCTACAATGACTCGTTCTCCACTTTATCACAAATCCAATGATATCTTACATCGATGTGTTTTTTTCTTGCATGGTATATGTACTCAAATCTATTGCACTTTCACTGTTACAATAGACGACACACTCCTTTTGATGCAATCCAAGCGCTTGAATGAACTGTTTTAGCCATATCATATCCTTCTCATCTCCTTGCCAGCTTCAATAGCGGCAATGTACTTTGCTTTAGTTGTAGAGTGCGCTACACTTCTGGAACTTCGACTGTCATAATATAGCTCCACCTAAAAATGTGAGCATGTATCCAGTAGTAAATTTTCAATTATCAAGATCACCAGGCATATCATTGCCCTGGACCAAACCTTCCAAAACATAAGCAGTCTCCAGAGGTACCTCTCAAGTATATGAGTATCCATTTGACTGCTTATCAATGTTCTTTTCCAGGATTTTCAAGGAACCTACTAATAACACCGGCTACATGAGCAATATCAGGTCAAGTAATATCATTGCATACATCAGGCTTCCGACCGCTGAGGAACAAGGAACTTTGGATGTTGTCTATTTTTACTCATTTGTTGTAGGACACATCTTCTTGCTCAATTTCCCATGACAAACAAGAGGAGTGCTAACAGGTTTAGCACTTTTCATGCTGAAGCGTTCCAGTACAAGTTCAATGTACAATTCCTGAGATAGCCACAATTATTTGCTTATTCGCTTTCAAACAATCTTCATCCTTAGAATCTATATCTATATTATATTAAAAGGATGGTAGTCTGCATTGTGATTAATAGCCTGTTTGGCCAAGCTTCTCCAATCCTAGAAGCATTTTTTTTTTTCAAAGTTGAAGGGTTTGGCCAAGCTTTTGGAAGAAAAAAAGTACTTTCGAGGAGAAGCAGAAGCAGTTTTGGAGAAGCAGAAAAAGTAGCTTATCTCCAAAAGCACTATTTTGAAAAGTACTTTTGAGAAAAATACACTTAGAAGCTGTTTTTAAAAGCTAGGCCAAACACGAATTGATGCTCATAAGTGTTTTTCAAATTAATTAGTCAAACACAAACTACTTCTCACCAAAAGTACTTTTGAGAGGAAAGGGACAAGTTATTCCGGCTGGCTAAGGCGAGAGAGAGGACGACTCGTGATCTAGACCAAGTGAGATGCATCAAGGACGAGGAAGGCAGAGTGTTGATGGAAGATGCTCAGATTAAGCGGAGAAGGCAGACTTACTTTCATAAACTGTTGAATGACAAAGGGGACAAATATATTGTGCTGGGGGAATTGGAGCACTCCGAGAGTCACCGAGATTTTAGCTACTGTAGGCGCATTAAGGTTGAGGAGGTTGTGGGGGCTATGCGTAAGATATGTAGGGGCAGGGGCAGAGCAACCAGGCCCGACGAAACCGATAGAATTTTGGAGGTTGGTGGGTAGAGCAGGATTGGAGTGGCTAACTGGGTTGTTTAATATTATTTTCAGGACGAAAAAGATGCCAGAAGAATGGAGGTAGAGTACGATGATACCGCTGTACAAGAACAAAGGCGATATCCAGAATTGTAACAACTATAGGGGTATCAAGTTACTAAGTCATATCATGAAAGTTTGGGAGAGGGTGGTGGAAGTGAGGGCAAGGAGGTCGGTGTTGATATCCGATAACTAGTTTGGGTTTATGACTGATCGTTCTACTACGGAAGCTATCCATCTTATAAGGAGGTTGGTTGAACTGTACAGGGATAGGAAGAAGGATTTGCACCTGGTGTTTATTGACCTAGAAAAAGTATATGACAAGGTCCCTAGGGAAGTTCTTTGGAGATGCATGGAGGTGAAAGGTGTTCCGATTGCTTATATTAGGGTGATTAAGAACATGTATGATGGAGCTAAGACTCGGGTTAGGACAGTGGGGGGCGACTCGGAGCATTTTCCGGTTGTTATGGGTTTACATCAAGGATCTGCGCTCAGTCCATTCTTATTTGCACTGGCGATGGACGCACTGACACACAATATTTAAGGGGAGGTGCCATGGTGTATGTTATTCGCTGATGATATTGTTCTGATCGATGAGATGGGAGGAGGTGTTAACGAGAGGTTGAAGGTTTGGAGACAGACCCTTGAGTCTAAAGGTTTCAAGTTGAGCAAGACTAAGACATAGTACGTGGAGTGCAAGTCCATGTTCGCATATCGGGAGACGCAGACATAGACGTGGTGCTCGACTCTCAAGTCATCCCCAAAAAAGGGAGCTTCAAGTACCTGGGGTCGGTTATCAAGGGGGATTGGGAGATTGACGAGGACGTTACGCACCGTATAGGGGTGGGGTGGATGAAATGGAGGCTAGCGTCTGGTGTCTTGTGTGACCGAAAAATGCCTCCGAAACTTAAAGGTAAGTTCTATAGAGCGGTGGTTAGACCGGCCATGATATATGGTGTCGAGTGTTGGCCAGTCAAGAATTCGCATATCCAGAAGATGAAAGTTGCAGAAATGAGGATGTTGAGATGGATGTGCGGGCACACTAGGCTGGATAAGATTAGGAATGAAGATATCAGGGTGGAGGTGGGCGTGGCTCACATAGAAGACGATGCGGGAAGCTAGGCTTAGATGGTTCGGGCACGTGCGAAGGAGAATCATGGATGCCCCTGTAAGGAGGTGTGAACGGCTGGCCTTGACGGGTATGAGGAAAGGTAGAGGGCGGCCAAAGAAATATTGGGGAGAGGTGATCAGGCAGGACCTGGTGCGACTTCAGATTTCCGAGGATATGGCCCTTGATAGGAAGTTGTGGAGGTCGAGTATTAAGGTTGTAGGGGGCTAACCTGATAGTGTTTTGTCTTAGGCTGCTAGTGGCTTCAGTTGTGTCCGTATTACTTCTTTAAGGTTGCAGGTTAGGTCGTAGGAGGCTAGTCTGATAATGTATTGTCTTAGGATGCGAGTGGCTCTTGTTGTATCCTTATTACTCCATTGTGTCTGTAATACTCTGCCATTGTTACTGCTTATTGTTATTGCTTTTCTCATTTTCTAGTTATTACGTTGCTAGTGTTATCTTTCTTGCTTCCTTTGCTATTACTGCCCTAGTGTCTCTTTTCATCTTCTTGTGCCGAGGGTCTATCGGAAATAGCCTCTCTACTCCTCCGGAGTAGGGGTAAGGTCTGCGTACACACTTCCATCCCCACACCCCACTTGTGGGATTTCACTAGGTTATTATTGTTGTTGTTGTTGTTGTTGTTGTACTTATGAGAAAAAACACTTCTCAAAATAAGTTGATTTTTACAGCTTGGCCAAACGGGCTATAAGCCAAGTGGCGCATTAAGAAAAGGTCATTTGACACTTTTAGGACAAAACCTAATAAGAATTAGGACAAATCTAATGAGAATTGTAATAAACAATTCGAATTAATAATTGAAAGATAAATATTTTATTAAAACTAATATTGATTATCCTTTAAAAGGTTAATACCATTTCAATCTAAAAAGGTAAGAATCAAATGTACGGATTTAACTAATTCCATATTCTACTCATGGGAGAAGATTACTTACGTGATAATAAAAATTTTCTTATAATTATTTTAATGAAGTTTATATTATTTGTCAATTAATTAATTTTTACATGTGAAGATAAATGAAATAAAATAATAATTCTTTTTCCTGTCAGTAGTTAGCGAATCATAGAAATAACACAGAAATCAATGCAAATTAAAAGATTTAAAAATATAAAAAAAAGAAAGTGTTTATAAAAGCAATTTCATGAGGGGGCGTGAAAAAAAAAATCAAAATGGTAAAGGAACTAATAGGGAACCAAGAATTAAAAATCAAAGTTAAATAGTTATTTGGACAAAGTTCATAAGCATTGTATAAAAAATATTTGAATTGAGATTAAAAAAAGTTGGAATTTGAACTTAAAGATATAAATATTTTATTTGATAAAGAAAATAATTTGCATTCGAATTTAATAAAAATATGATTTAAAAATTTAAAGATAGAAATATTTGAGTTGAGATAAAAGAAAAAGTTCATTTGCTTATGGCAAATAATAAGAATATTAGTAGTTTTATAACAAAATAGTAAATAACTTATCTGTTTATGTTTTGAAAAAAAATTCAAACTTACAATTTAGTTTTTTTTGTTGAAATAGGAAATATTTTATTTAATACTAAGGGATATTACACAGATCACTCACAGCCATCCCATTGGGATCGAAACTGTGAGGAGTTACAAGAGTAGAGGTCCCGTCTAACTAGCCTGACCTGGCGACTCTATAACAACCCCACAACCCCTTGGGCTGAAATTCTCATCAATCAATATTCTTGGAAACATTCTCCCAAGAATACCTCATTCATATGTAAAAACATTGTGCAAGGATGGAAATTATGCGCCGAAGGTCTTGCATGGAGGGTAGGGAAGGGTGATCGAATAAACTTATGGAATAGTAGATGGATCCCTAACCTCCTCGTAAAAGATGTTGTCACAAATGTCACTTGGAACCTCACTAATATTTCCTTCTCCCTCCCAAGTGAAGTCACTAATGCTATCCAAAGTATCCACATTGTTAATTTCATTGACATCAACGACCAGCCATACTGGCTCCCATATAGTAATGGCATTTTTAACTTAAAATCTGTTTATAAACTTATTACTCCTATAAAGGAGCCCATCTTGAATTTCTCTTGGATATGGAATCTAAAAATCCCCAGGAAAATTAGTTACTTCTTATGGCTATGCTACCACAACAAACTTCCCTCTAGAGCGTACCTCCATCACATAGGCCTTAACATCGACGAACAATGCCCAGTATGTAGGAAAGGGGAGGAAAATCTTACTCATATCTTCCAAACATGCCCCACTGCCAACAGGCTTTGAACAACGCTGGGTATCACTACTACTACTACTAACAATAAGCACTGGCTAGATACCATCAGACTTGCGCAACCTGCAAGGTCCTTCCCTTCAAGGTCCTTCCCTTCACTTGAATGGGATGACATCTTTCCTTTTTGCCTTTGGCACCTTTGGCTAAACAGGAAATATAACAACTTCAATAATGAATCAAAAGATGTCTCCTGCTACCAAATTCTCAATAGAGCTGCCGAGTTCAAACATCTCACTGGTATCTACCACGCCCAACTAAACTTCAAAAACATCGTCATTAATTGGAAAAAACCAGACCCAGGCTCTTATAAGCTCAACTGTGATGGAGCTTATAATAGTAACCAAAAGATTGGAGGCATGGCCGAGTCATACGCAACAGCCATGGCCAATGGGTATTAGGTTATCAAAAACTGACAAACGTTATCAGCAATACTCAATAGGAGCTTCTTGCCTTGGAAACAGGCCTCAAGATCGCGGTGCAGTTCAATCTCCAGTCCCCCGAAATCGAAACTGATTCAACGGAGGTAATAAAACTGCTACATACTAATCACCTAATTTATAACCATATTATTTCTTCTTGCAGGTGGTCAATGTCTCAACTGGGGAACCCAGTGCTCAGGCACAATTTCCAGGAAGCAAACAAGGTGGCCCATCTTTTGGCTAAGGAAATACCCAACTAGTTACTATGAATAAAACAATCATCCTTCCTGCACCTACACCAATGGTGGAAGCTGTAGTGAATGCTGATGCTGAAGGCACCTCTTACTCTAAATCTATATCCGAAGAAGTTTGTAATATACTAGCCAGTATGGGGAATGCTACTACAATTTAGTTTTAAATATAACAGTATTTCGATTATATGTAAAATTCAAAATGAAGAAAACTAATTATAATATTACAGTAGAAAAATGTACAAAGATGGGAATAAAGATAATATGAGGATATGATTAATTTAGAAAATAAAAACGGATTAAGTAAATAATACACAAAGATACTATTGATAAATTTGTGAACTATAGCATAAAATTTTAAGAAATAAGAAATATTTATGTTATATTAAAAGGAGAGGTCAGGTGACACGCTAATAAAATATTATATTAATAACCTAATAATACTAGATAATAGAAATTGTAATAAAGAAAAATAAGAAACAAAAATCTTACATGATGACCATATGATTCATTTCTCCTTAATTTCATATGGATTGAGTTAATAAAAAATTGTTTTGAGAAGTAAGATGCTAGTTGGAATTCTATTATATACTAAAAAAGATAAATCATAATTTATTTATTATATACTAAAAAAATCATAATATACTAAATAGTAAAAAGATAAATCATAATTTAAAATGATTAATACTCTTTAATAATGATCGTACATCGTAGATTCTAATACTAGTTCGTTGTAATGGGCCCAAATCCACAACTTCGCAATTGTCCTACAATTAACATGTCTTCCACAAATAACAATAAATAATAAAATTGTTGTCAAAAAATCTTTTGAAGCATACACAGAGATATGAAAAGGTATTTATGCATGTTTGACTTTTCATGAATGAGTCAAACTTCTTGTACCACTTTCAAACCATAAAGACTCTTATTCAATTTGCACACCACGTGTTTCTTTCCAACTACTTCAAATCCTTTTGGTTGCTCCATATAAATCTCTCCTTCCAAATCTCCATGAAGAAACACAGTTTTCATGTCCAATTGCTCTACCTCAAGATATAGGATAGTTGTTAAGCTCAAAATTGTTCGAATAAAAGTCATTTTGAATTATATATGATAATATAAATAATTCAAAGTCATATTGATTTCGTCAAAATCAATACCTTTCTTCTGTTCGAAGCCTTTTACCACCAATCGAGCTTTGTATTTGACGAGCTTGCCATTTCCATCGTTCTTGATCTTAAAGACCCACTTGCACTTGAGTAGTCTTTTACCTTTTGAAAATTCAACTAGCTTGTACATGCCATCTTTCTGTAGAGATTCCAGCTCCTTTGAATGGCTTTTATCCACTAGTTCTTTTCTGAACGGGATAGAACCTCCTTAAGACTTTTTGGATCCCCTCGTCACTGATGAGCACATAATCTGAGAAAAGATACTTAGATGACCCTACCCTTGCCTTTCGGATCTCCTTAGAGGTTGAGGTTCTTCTCCTTCCTGTTCCGGAATAGGTTGCCCCCGCTGCTTAACAACCTCTTCATCTACACCTTCCTCATACATTGCTTCACCTGTGGAAGGACTATGTATATGTACAATAGGAGTGGTAACAAAGTTAGTGACTATGCTTCTTTTTGGTCTTTGCTGATTTGATTACCATCAATCCCGACAACATCTTCTCTAAAGATCACATCTCTTCTTCTGATGGTCTTTTTTTTTTTCTGGGTCCCAATCTGTAGCCGAATTCTTCTTTTCTATATCTGATAAATATACAAGGAATAGCTTTGTCAGCAAGCTTCGTTCTCTGCTCCTTCGGCACATGCACACAAGCTCTAAATTCGAACCCTCTCAAATGGAAGTAGGACACCTTTTTATTGGTCCAGACTTTCTCCGGAATGTCGAACCCCAGCGACGCCTATGGACTCTGTTAATCACGTTATCTGAGTTGCTTCACCCTATAGTGACTTGGGAAGTTTAGCCATTTTGAGCATACTTCTCACTTTCTCACTAATAACACAGTTCATCCTCTCAGCTACACCACTGTACTGTGGGGTTCAAGAACTGTATTTTCAAGTCTGATGTCTGATCCCATGGTTAGGGACTATACCATTATTATTTTTGGTCTTTGCTGATTTGGTCACCATCAATCCCGACCACATCTTCTCTAAAGATCACATCTCTACTTCTGATGATTTTTTTTCTTTCTGAGTCCCCCACATGTACTCGAACTCTTCATCTCTATATCCGATAAATATGCAGGGAATAGCTTTGCCATCAAGCTTCATTCTCTGCTCTTTCGGCACATGCGCAAAAGCTCTACATTCAAACACTCTGAAGTGGAAGTAGGACACCTCTTTGTTGGTCAAGACTTCCTCCGGAACGTCGAACCCTAATGGCGCCGTTAGAGACTTGGAAAGTTTAGCTATGCTACACTCTGAACAGGTTGTCTTAGCTGCTTCACCTCATAGAGACTTGGAAAGTTTAGCGTACTTCTCACCAATTGTATAGTTCATCCTCACAGCTACACCATTCTATTGTGGAGTTTAAGACCTATCTTTTCATGTCGATGTCTGATCCATGTCCGGAACAATACTCTTCAAATAGTTTGAAATATTTACCATGGGTCCAGCTTAGGTTCCAAACCATGTTTTAAGGAAGATGTTTTCTTCCTTTAGTAAGCAAATATCTGCAAATTTGGCCAACCGGTCAATGATCTCTTCACAATCGCATTTGTTGACATCACTATCATTTGCTTATGTCACTGATGACATTAACATGTTATTCTTCACCTCTATAAATAGGTAAGTTATTCTGCATTTGTGACAAACCAAACACACTGAGCGAAAATTAATACAGAGAGAAAGTGAGCAATTCAGAGCAATTCACTGAGTGAGAAGTAAAATATTATGTGCGGAAAAATAGATAGCTCGAGTGATATTGCAGTGAGGTGGAAAAATCAAAAGAGATTTATTTCCTTTGAGTGTGTAGTGGTCTTTGAAATACAAAATGTAAAATTCCTTGCAATAGTGATAGCAGTTGCTCCTCTAGGGGTCATGGTTTTTCCCTTATTTAGAATGATTGTCCATGTAAAAATCTTGGTGTCCTTGTGACACTTTATTTATTTTTGTTGATTATTGTATCTCGGTACCACATTATTATTTCGTTGTTACCGTGAATATTATTTGTGGACTCTGATACCAATTATTGGGAAGCGTGTCAGGCTAATACAACAACATACCCCGTATATTCCCACATAGTGGGATATAGGGAGGGTAATGTGTACGCAGACCTTATCCCTCCTACCTTGTGGAGGTAGAGATGTTATTTCCGGTAGACACTCGGCTCAAGAAGAAGTGTATCAGGCAAATAGAAGGAAAAATGAAAAACAATAGATTTCACAAGACGAGACAAGATTGATGTGGTTCAATGATTTTCACTGCCGCACCGAAAATAACATTATTATTACTGAAGAAAAAGAAAGGTTGTGATTGGTGATTTACAAATGGAAGGGCAGAAACACTTTTATAAGCTTATGAAAGCCCGGCTGAGGTAATCACTTATGTCATAGGAAAGAAATTGAGAGATGAATTCTTCCGCCGGACAATATACTCCACACTACATTTTTTCCTTTGCAGTCAAGCAAAGTCATCATTTGCATAATTTTTCCTTTTTCTCTTTGTCTGTTTTCCACTTTTTGTATTCTTTCTTTTTAACTTTTTTCTTTCTTTTACAACGTACCGGTTTTGTCCATCAATCTCCCCCTCAAAACCATGTATATCAAAGAAAAAATAGAATAACTATTCTCTAGTGCGACACCTTCAAATTATTAGTTTTGAAGGTCAATTGAGGCAGCGCATAGCCTCAACTTGTCAACACCGACAACTTTGGTTAACATGTCTGTCGAGTTCTTCAATCTGTCAAATGATCAATCATCAAAGACAGATGAAGAAAGAAAGTACAAGTCCAAAGCTCCATATCCTTCAGCAATAAGAAGTTTGATGTATGCTATAGTTTGTACTAGACATGACATAGCTTATGCAGTTGGAATTGTGAGTAGATACATGTCAGATCCAGGATAAGAGAATTGGGAAGGTGTAAAATGGATTTTGCGATACCTCAAAGGCTAAGTTGCTCTGACACGGCGGTTTAGGTGTCGCACTCATGTCGACACGACACTAGTATGAGTGTGCGCATGAGATCCATACCGGATCTGGTCAAATAATTTTGGTTACTTTGACCACGACAGACGAAAAAATTCGAGACGAGATACAATTTGATTCCTGAAACCAAAACCAAAGTTGGGGAAGAAAATAGCTTACCGTATCCAGGATCAATCCTTTACTTATCTACAACTTGAGAATAAAAAAGAAATCCACACTTTACAAGCTATACGTAATTATTCCTCAAAGATTTCCCATAATTTAGAAATATTTTTATTTTTTTGAATTACTTTTAGCCGGATCCTCGCACACGTATCCGTACTAGGATCCGTATCCCCGAATCTTAAAATTTACATCTTGAAGGATACGAGCAACTTAGCTCAAAGGTACCTCAAGTATAGCACTTTGTTTAAAAAGGAGCAATATTATCTTACAAGGTTTTGTTGATGCCAGCTTAGGTGATGCTCTGAATTGTCTGAAAAGTAACACTTGCTACGTGTTCACTTTGATTGGTATTGATGTTAGTTGACTGTCCAAACATCAAAAAAGTGTTGCTCTATCTACCACCGAAGCAATCTCAGAAGCTAGAACGAAGATGATTTGGTTCAAGAACTTCCTGAAAGAGTTAGGTAAAGAGCAAGACAATTGTGAACCCTTCAGTGATAGTTAAAGTTCTGAGGGAGGTTCTATGGAGATGTTTGAAGGCTAGAGGTGTACCTGTGGCGTATATTAGGGCGGTTAAGGACATGTACGATGGAGAAAAGACTATGGTAAGAGCAGTGGGAGGATACTCGAAGCACTTCCGAGTATTGATGGGGTTGCACCAGGGATCAGCTTTTAGCCCATTATTATTTGCCTTAATGATGGATGAATTAACATTCAAGGGGAGGTGCCATGGTGTATGCTATTTGCAGATGACATAGTATTTGATTGACGAGATACGCGTCGGAGTTAACGCTAAGCTGGAGGTTTGGTGATAGACCCTGGAGTCTAAAGGTTTCAGGTTGAGTAGCACTAAGACGGAGTACTTTTCCTACTTGGAGTGCAAGTTCAGTGACATAACTCATGAGGAAGATGTGGAAGTGAGGATTTAAACACAAGGCATCCCCCAATAGAGAAAATTTCAAGTATCGAGGGTCAATAATCCAAGAAAATTGGGAGATTAACGATGATGTCACACATCGTATTGGAACGGGGTGGATGAAATGAAGGCTCGCACCAGGTGTGTTGTGCGATAAAAAAATGCCACCAAGACTTAAGTGTAAGTTCTATAAAGTGGTTGTTAGACTAGCTATGTTGTATGGGGTAGAGTGTTGGTCAGTCAAGAACTCTACGCTTAGAAGATGAAAGTAGCGAAAAATGAGGATACTGGGATGGACGTGTGGGCATACTAGGAGAGATATGATTAGGAATTAAGATATTCGGGATAAGGTAGAAGTGGGCTTCATGGTCGACAAGATGAGAAAGCGAGGCTGAGATGGTTCGGGCAAGTGAAGAGAGATGCACAGATGCCCCTATGAGGAGGTGTGAGAGGTTGGCAATTGTGGGTCTAAGGAGTAGTGTTTTAAAAGGTGTGGGCGTAAGACAAAGCATTTTACATATACGCCCCCCGAGGCACGGGGCGTAAGCCCCATGGGCATTTAATTTTTAATATTTCATAAAATAATATAATTATAGTAAATATTTTCAAATAGATAAAATTGCATAAAAATTGAAGAAAGCTATAAATAATTGAAAAATATACATAGATGTGCTCCATCTCCACAAAAAACTAGTTCAAATAATCCATTATATGCTACTTACAAGCACAAATAATTTGAGTAGAAAAGAATAAAGTTTTCTACATGGAGGAACAAAAAGGATGACTAACCTGTAATTTGAACTATACTTGCTTTTATGGAGGAGAATGGAGTGTTCTTTGTATTTGCGGGAAAAAAGATTGACTTTTCGTTGCGTTTGGGAGATAGTAGCAGACAAGATAAAGAGTTGGGAAAGGCCATAAATTTGGGCTTCTAGCAATAAAAAAAGGTCTTGAGCTTTAAATTTAATGCATTACTTTTTTTAAAAACTTTTGAGTAATTACAAGCTGACTTTTGAGAATTTGGGTATTATGTTAAGGACTTATTCAACAAATATTTTAATTTGAAAGTCTCTTGGACTTACGCCTCACTGCAAAAACTCCCCTCAACGCCCGGGCGTACGCCCCGAATTGCTGGGCGAACGCCTCTTGAGACTTGCGCCTCCCCACCATCGCCTCGGGGCATTTTTGATGTGCCTCGCCCTAGCGCTGCCTCGAAAACACCTTTTAAAACACTGCTAAGGAGAGGTAGAGGTAGGCCGAACAAGTATTTGGGAAGCGATTAGATAAGACATGGCAGATCTTCAGCTTACCGAGGACATGACTAAGGCTGCTTATCGGGCGGATTGGACGAATATTTACGCTTAACAGTTTGGCTTATCGGTTATTGGCTTGTAAATGTACTAATCAGCTAGCAACCCAATAAGATATTGGGCAGATTGGTATCATATTAGAAATTATCGGGCGGTTATTGGACAGTTTATCGGCTGAATAGACAATAAAAATTACATAAATAAGCAAGACATTAAACAATAGATAGTCAATCCAATCAGAATCACACTCCAATACGCTAATGAAGCTCTCATTGTTAATGGTAGTTTCTTTTTCTTTAATTCTTTTTCAATAAGCAAGCTAAAATACAAATTGGGGATCCTTAACGAGTGATAGAAGTTCAGTTAACACAAATTATGGATATAGTTTTGCTTCAATTACCTAGTTAAATAATTTATTTGAATAGAAAGATATCAAACTATCTTGATCTGCCTAGTCCTACCCCAAAAACAAGTTATGATAATGTTAAAGCCCAGGCTGCTAAGAAGTTTCTTCATAATGAGGTAAAAATATAAATAAAATAATTCTTAACGGGTTAACGGTTTATCCGATAAGAAAATTAAGTAATCCGCCCCAAACCGATAAGCCGTTAATTATAAAATTTCAATCCATTCACCAACCGTTAATCAGATAACTCGATAACAATAAGCCATTAAGCCACTTTTACGGTTCGGTTAACAGTTACGGTTCAGTTTTGAACACCCCTAGACATGACCCAAATAGGAGGATATGGAGGTCGAAGATTAAGGTAGAAGGTTAGTAGGTAGTCGAGTTTGGGATACCGTATCTGGTCCGAAGGGCAAAGGCGGGCCTACGTTGTGGGTTGAGGGGTCACTGGACCCCGTTAGCCTCGGCAAAAGTACTGCATATATATGTTATATATATGTCCATATATATGGGACCCCTTAAATATTTAAGATGTGCCCCCAAACACAAAAAGGCGGATGGAGAAGTGGTTGCGTTGGGCATTTAAGTTCGCTTCTTGTCTAGATGACGTGGGTTCGAAACCCCTCTTCAGCCTTTTCTCCTTTTTGTTTTAGTTCTTGGAATACAAGAGTTTTTAGACTTAATAGCAAATTGCTTTAATTTTAACTTTTATCTTCTTTTTTAATTCAACTATAGCTTAGTACTAAAACATAATAGTCAACTTATTTAGTTTTATTCTTTTTCAAATCCCTATCTTAAAATTAAAAGCCTCAAATTGCAACTTATCGCTCCACAAATAGAAACACACAAATCCTTCTTCAACAATCACTTTGACTCCGACTCGGCAATGGAAACTAAGAGTTTGAAACTCCTTCCCTTTCCATAGCATCCATTTTGCGAAGGAATCTCCCTTTGTTCAGTGCTTTCTGTTTCTTTAGAACTCCTTTTTATTTATACTTGAACGATAAGTCATCATAATATTATGTTTTCAAAGAGTTGCACGCCGAATTTAATTTATCGCTAGTGCTTAGCATACAGTGGTGCCCCCGTTGTGCTCAAATCCTGGGTCCGCCTCTGCCGAAGGGCATTGACAGTTTTCAACAGGGTGTTGCTGGATACAAAGACAAGTCCAAGATCCCTAGCTCGTTCCTCCGTCACAAAGTTATGTGTCGCACCCGTGTCCACCATGATGCGCACGTCTTCGCCTTGGCATCGACAAATAATGATTCACGCGACCTCTTGTCACGGGCCTATTTTTAAAGGCGGCGTGGGACAACTCTATGAGCAAAATCGCTCCTTAAAGGCTTCAGTCCTAAACACAAGAAACGGCACAACCGTGCTGAAGCGATGGCAAGCACACGAAACGAGCAAGAAAGCAATGAAAGAAAGAGACCAAGATGTGGGAGACAAATACCCTTTTCTGTTGTATTTATCAATTAGGAGTTGCTTCCAAAGAATAAGCCCAAAGGGCTATTTATAGAAATCTAAAGGGCTGTACAAGGGGAGTGGTCCGCAAGGCTGGCAAGCTGCCTGGTGCATTCCAGCCTGGCGAAGCTGGCAAGGCTGCCTAGAGGGGTCTTGCTGTCATCTATTGCCCAGAATCCCAAAGATGCTCTTCCACTTTCGGCTGGTGGTCCCTTGGTCGGCTTACTTTCGGCCAAAGGTGCCTTTTGAGGGCATCCAATGACTTTTGTGAGGGCCCAAGTGTTTTCCCATTGATGGCTGTCCAAAACTTGAGCTCGTGTAAGCCTCATTGTCGCTGGAATTGCTGAAAATTAATAGGTGTGACGGCGGTGCGTGCACTCTCTCCCACCTGAAATGGCGACGACCCCGGCGCGGCACAACTAAAGATAATTGTGGACTTGTTCTCTGAACTGCCACAAATCTTCGTATCTCTCCCATGATGCCTCATCTGGCGAAGTTCCTTTCCAGTGGACAAGGAACTGCGCGCTTGAATTGCCCCAACCTTTTCCACGGACCTATTCATGGTCTATGATGGCCACCACTTGTTTGTCCGTTGCCGGTGGAGTAATAAAAATTTGACTGCGTCTAGACTGCCCTCGATCCTTGTCTTCCACGTCTTCAAAATATGGTTTCAGTTGGCTAGCGTGGAAGACGGGATAGATTTTAGATGACGCAGCATGTCCCGTCGGTAAGAGATGATACCCACCTTGGCAACAATCTCGAATGAGCCTTCATATCGGCGAATCAAACTTTGACTGACGCCTCACAGTGATTTGAACTGCCGTGGATTCAACTTCACCATGGCATTGTCTCCAATCCTATAGTTGAGTGGACGACGTTTCCGATCCGCAAATTTCTTCATTTTGCGGGCAGCTAGGTCGGCTTGTTCCTCCCAAGTTTTGGCCATGTGATAAGCACCTGGATTCTTCAATCCGACGTTGACGGGCAATGATTGTGGGGTGTTGGACTGTTGCCCAGTTGCAAGCTCAAAGAGACTCTTTCCCGTCGCTTCACTCTATTGTAAATTGTAAGAGAATTGGGCTATATCAAATAGTTTAGCCCAATCCCATTGCTTGGCGCTGACATAATGCCGTAGATAGCACTCTAGGAGGGCATTAATCATCTCCATCAGTTTGAGGATGGAAACTTGTTGAGAAGTGCAGTTCGGATCCTAACAAGCTGAATAGCTCCTTCCAGAATGAGCCAGTAAATCGAGAGTCTCGATCGCTAATGATGTGCTTTGGTACACCCCAGTGGTTTACGACGTCCCTTAAGAATAGACGTGCAGCCTCTTTAGCCTTGCAACCGGCCGTGGTGGCCGAAACGGTTGCATACTTGGAGAATCTGTCGACAACCACCATGATGGTGCTGAATCCTTCCGAATTTGGCAGACATGTAATGAAGTCCGTTGTGATGCTATCCATTAGCTTCTCTACAACTGGCAGCGGTTCGAGTAACCCCCAGGGAGTTTAGATTCCACCTTGTCTTGTTGACAAACTAGACAGGTGCGCACGTATACCTCGATGTGGTCTCGCATTCGAGGCCAATAGTAAGATGACTCAATCAGGGCCAACGTGCGTTTTTGCCCTGGATGACCTGCCCGGGCAGTGTCATGACTCTCCTTCAACAGCGTACGCCTGAGATTTGTCCACTTGGGCACGTACACCCTATTGCCAGTGGTGTATAGGAGACCGTCTTCCTCCCAAAATCTTTGAGTCTTGCCTTGACTGGCCAAGGCAAGAAGTTGCTTTGCTACTGGGTCATGTTGCATGCCCTCTTTGATGGTCTCAATAATGCTACTGCTTGCTGGGCTAACAATGGTTGCCAGCCCAGCTTAGCGACTTAAAGCGTCGGCTACCACGTTAGCTTTCCCTGATTTGTATTCCATGGTGTAGTCGAACTCGGCTAGGAATATTCTTGCCAACGGGCCTGCTTGGCGGATAGCTTCTCCTGGGTCTGGAAGTAGCTAGTTGCGACATTGTCAGTCTTGACAACAAAATGAGACCCCAACAAGTAGTGACTTCATGTCCTTAGGCAGTGGACTACGACCGCCATCTCCTTCTCTTGGACAGTGCAACGCCTCTCAACGTCGTTCAACTTTCGACTCTCGAAACTCACATCGCAACGAAGAAGAAACCCACGTTGAAAAGAACCCAGAAGTACAAAGAGGTATGGCCAGGAAGCGAGATAAAAGTAGGGCAAGAGACTTATCTCAACCACCTGTTAGCGAGATGCTACCCTACGTGGAACCCGAAACTTTTGAAACCAGCATACTTAATGAGAGGATGGTTATGGTAGAAACTGGTTTGTGGGCCTTGCACTGTAGTATTAACGCCGCCGAAAACAATTTATGTTCCCTTGAGTCAGTTGCCCTTGAAGGACTTGGCGAAGTCAAAGGGAACATTCTAGAGCAAGATGAAGAGCACAAGGAAGGGATGACCCACCTTGAGCTCAAGCTTTGTCTGCCTGCAAGTTGAGGCTTTAAAACTGCGTCTAGACGTGGAAAACTTCTTGTGGCAATTAGATGCTTATTTTGAACATGTAAGCATAGCCAACGAGACTGCCAAGATCCGAACGGCAGCCATGTATCTGACCGACACCGTCATGCTATGGTGGCGGAGGAAAAAGGCAGATATGGAGAAAGGAACATGCTTTTGACCGATCTCGGGGTCGTGGCCTCCATATATTCTGTTACATCCCATATTTTCGTACGTAAAAGTATGCCATAAGCAAATTGGTGAAAGCTTGGAAATGAGATATTACATCCCGCATTTTCGGACGTTAAGGTTTCGTTGTAAAGTTAATCGACGCAAGCTCAGGAATGAGATTATTTTGAGGTTACAAGTATTATGCTATTTCAAACAAGGGATAAGTAAATTCGTGAAGGTAAGAGGGTAAGCAAATCGAAGAAAATGAGTTTCGTCGAAATTTGTCATTTTGGGATAAAATACGGCACGAGCTAAAATACCCGGTATTTATGGACTAGTACCATACAAGGTACCACATGGCCATGATAGTAAGGTGTATAAAGTGTATTAAAAATAAGTAGAATTTTAAGTAATTTGAGATAATTCTAAATTATGCGGGTAATTGGTTAATTACCGGGTAGCGGGATATTACTTGACAAGAGGGGTTGCTCTGATGATAAGCAACCTCCACTTCCAACCAAGAGGTTGTGAGTTCGAGTCACCCCAAAAGCAAGGTGGGGAGTTCTTGGAGGGAAGGATGCTGAGGGTCTATTGGAAACAGCCTCTTTACCTCATGGTAGGGGTAAGGTCTGCGTACACACTATCCTCCCCAGACTCCACTCGTGGGATTATACTGGGTGGTTGTTGTTGTTGTTGTAATTAATTGATTATAGGATAAGATTAAAATTTCCCCACCCCCACGTGGCAGCAAGGCCTTGTCCATATCCATGACTCTTACAATGGAATGGAAAGGTGGCAACCTAAATGATAATGGCAAGACACTACTTCATTTCTAGGAATTGGGATACAAAACAACATTTCATTCCAAAAAGACTTAAAACCCATTTTCAATTCGTTTTGGTGTCTCTGAAATTAATGAAAAGGTTCAGCAAGAAGGTTTCCTCCAAGATGATACTTGATAGTAACGTAAGTTACTTAAGTTCATACGAAACTTCTTAGAAAAATTAGCAACGAGATTTTGCGATTCTATAGGAGTACGGTGCAATCTTTCTCAAGAACATCATACGGATTTTTCCTACTCCGGTCTTGCCGTCACGTGTTTTGTCGCGATTGTCGTGTGTTATAGGGATTGTCCGGAGAACCGACTCAGGTATGTTAAGGCTAAGCTCTTCCTTCATTTTGCATGATCTCGTAATTACACAAGTTTGATAACGAGGTATAAAGAAAAAATTCATGTTCCGGAATTTACGTATATTTTCCTAATCTTGTAAGTTACAATATTCTCCTTATCGGGACTTCATATTCAATTGAGTATTTCATTTTTCCAGTCAAGAGAGCAGAAAGTCTATATATACAGTATTATAGTATTTTCATTACCATCGAGCTATAATCGATGGGCAGGCCCTATTGGGCAACCTCTGATCAGATGGTAAGTTATATACCGAGCCTACTGTGGCCGAGCGCCTATGAGCGAGCCCAGTTGGCCGAGATACAAAGCCTAGTATGGCCGAGCACCTATGAACGAGCCTACTACGGCAGAGCAGTTATACATACCGAGCCTTATAAGGCCGGGCAACTATTTCACTTACTATATTGAGAGAGTTGAGTCAGTATCAGCAGGTGAGCATATCTTCAGATTTTCTTTGACTCCCAATTGCTTTCAGCTATTATATTATAGTTCAGTTTCAGCTTTCAGTATATTGCCTTACATACTCGGTACATTATTTCGTACTGACGTCCCTTTCTGGGGGCGCTGCATTTCATGCGTGCAGGTTCAGACAGACAGACGGGTAGACCTCCTCAGTAGGTGTTGCCCGAGTTCAGCTTTATCGGTAAGCTCCCCGTCCTTCGGAGTTGCCAGGTCTAGAAATTTTGTGTACATCTTGTGTATGTATGTAGATAGGTTATGGGTAGGTCGGGGCCTTGTTCCGATCACAGTACATCCATCAGTAGAAGCTTGTAGACATATCCTGTCAGTTAGTGCAATATGTTGGGCTTGTAGGCCTTGTACGTATATTTTGTTGGCTTGTCAGCTATAGTGGTTATGACGGCCTTGCCAGCCCAGCTTTATGTTGAGATTTAGTCAGCGTTAGTCTCTATTCAGTTTTATATTTTGCTTCGCAAATTTTCTTGCAATGTGGCCCCTGGCCAAAGTATGACATTATATGTCCAGAATTCCTGAGTCGCAAGTTGGTACGCAAGGATAGATGAGGCACTTGTACCGGTCTCGCCCCCAGGCTCGGGGCCTCGCTGGCTATGCTTACATGTTCAAAATACGCATCTAATTGCTACAAGAAGTTTTCCACGTCTTGAGCGCTCCTTTCACCTCGAAATTCTTTGGGTTGAGGAGCCTCAATACGAGTCTCTCGGACAGTGACGGGACCCCGCCCGCTGGCTCCTGCGGTCTCCTCTAGACGCAGTTTTAAAGCCTCAACTTCTGCCTGCAAGGCAGACAAAGCCTCAGTGAGCTTGAGCGCAAGGTGGGTCATCCCTTTTCTTGTGCTCTTCATCTTGCTCCAGAATGTTCCCTTTGACTTCACCAAGTCCTTCGAGGGCAACTGACTCAAGGGAACATAAATTATTTTCGGCGGCGGCAATACGACGGTGCATGGCCGACAGACCAGTTTCTACTATAACGATCCTCTCATCGAGAGTGCTGGTTTCGAAAGTTTCGGGTTCCACGCAGGGTAACATCTCGCTAAAAAGCGGTTGAGATGTGTCTCTGGCCTTACTTTTGTCGCGCTTCCTGGCCATACTTCTCTGTACTTCTGGGTTCTCTTCAACGTGGGTTTCTTCTTCGTTGCAATGTGAGTTTTTAGCCATGCAAGAATCTAAGCTCTGATACCACTTGTCACGGGCCTATTTTCAAAGGCAGCGTGGGACAACCCTATGAGCAAAATCGCTCCTTAAAGTCTTCAGTCCTAAACACAAGAAACAGCACAACCGTGCTGAAGCGATGGCAAGCACACGAAAGGAGCAAGAAAGCAATGAAAGAAAGAGACCAAGATGTGGGAGGCAAATGCTTTTTTCTGTTGTATTTATTAATTATGAGTTGCTTACAAAGAATGAGCCCAAGGGGTTATTTATAGAAATCTAAAGGGTTGTACAAGGGGAGTGGTTGGCAAGGCTGGCAAGGTTAGCAAGGCTGGCAAGCTGCCTGGTGCATTCCAGCCTGGCGAAGTTGGCAAGGCTGCCTAGAGAGGTCTTACTGTCATCTATTGCCCAGAATGTCAAAGATGCTCTTTCACTTTCGGCCGGTGGTCCCTTGGTCGGCTGACTTTCGGCCAAAGGTGCCTTTTGAGAGCATCCAATGACTTTTGTGAGGGCCCAAGTGTTTTCCCATTGATAGTTGTCCAAGACTTGAGCTCGTGTAAGCCTCGCCGTCGCTGGAATTGCGGAAAATTAATAGGTGTGGCGACGGGGCGGTATTTCCCATATCAGTATTATTATTATCATTCTCGTATTTTCTTAATCTTCGATTTCTATTACTACTTGTTGTTCCCCTTGCTTCGGTTTTCTTACTGCTTTGTTATTTTGATATTGTTACAATTTTTGTCTTCAGTATTTTCAGAATGGCTTTTTCATCACTGTTTTTCTTGTTCAAACCTTATTAGAAATGATTTTCTTGAGTCGAGGATCTATCGGATACAGCATCTCTACCGTCACAAGGCAAGAGTAAGGTATGCGTACACACTACCTCCCCCACACACACTTACACGGGGTATGTTGTTGTTATTGTTCAGTGATAGTCAAAGTGCAACTCATCTTGAATCTAGTGTTTCATGCTTACTGCATCGTTTTTTGGGTGAAAGCTTATAGGCAATTGAATGGAGTGACCACAAACAGCCTCAACAATTGGTTCAAGAAGCCACCTTTTTCGGTAACAGTTGCAAAAGCTAGTTCAAGCTAATATTGTTGGGGTGTAAAACAGACTTGTAATAAGTCCTAGAACATGCGCCTACCACTTCCAACGATCTAAAATTTTGACAACTGAGAAATCCCTGACCGCTAATGGCACACGGTTCGAAACTCCATGGATAATGGCCCGCCCCTCTATCCTTCTCCGCTTAAATACCAGGATTTTGTCGCAAGGTTCAAGCTTGTGTCATGCGCCTAACCCACGCATCACAAGCCGCATACCACTAAACCAAAGCCCTGTGCCCAAAGATCTAATTTTCTCTGCTCCAACTTCGTATTTTTAAGTTATAAGCTAAAATTAGTTAGTAGTATCCTAAAGATAACACTGAAACTAAAACCCCGAGTTCACAAAAGACCGGAAGGATTATTAAATCAGTGTGTATCTGGTTGGTAAACTGCAGGTTTTCAGCATCAGTTCCATACCTATCCAGCACCACAAAGATAGAATTCACACCCTCCCAACTCTAATGAACAAAACACAACGTTACAGCGATACCTAAGGTGGCTCCTTTCGTTTCTTCTTTTTTACCTTTTTGCACGTAAAACTTCCAGGAACCCATTTTTTAAGATGTTTTTTGGGAAAAATGGAGAAACAAGGGAGATTTTATAACAGAAAGCAGTAAGCACAAAATAACAAGAAGAGGCAATTTCGTAAGTATTCTTTGCTTCCTAACCAATCTGCTAACTGTTGAACTCAAGTCCTCCATGATGTTTAAGCCTTTGCTCGTTGATCATCCAAACCAAGATGAAATCCTCTCTTCTCTAAGATTCTACGCCACCATTTGGAAAGATCGAACTTTATCGAGCAGGTCTTTTAAGTTAACTGAATAGAGGTAACATGAAAATCCACATGTCGGTTAAATCTTAGATCCTCGAGAGTTTTGAGCACCGGAGGGGATTTGAGATTACATCTTAGATCCTCGAGAGTTTTGAGCACCGGAGGGGATCTGAGATTACAGAACTCAATATTTACGGATTTACAGTTCCTATATTGTTTGGGAGAAGAGTTCCTATCATTCAAAACCGTGCAAGAATGGATTATTTTTCCTTGCGACAGTATATCAAAAAGCTCAAAAATGTGAAGGGGCAAGAAAGTAAAGGCAAATCTAGTAAGTATTGACAATCAACAAGCACTGGACAATGGGAAAAAATATTTAAAAACAAAATTGATGTTGGTATATAGGTGTCTCATACCTATAGAACTGTAGAAGATTTTTTTCCTTTTACCTACTTGCTTCAGGCCGGCCCCAAACTTGAAACAATATCCAAGACCCATCACCCCTTGCAGGGTGGGCCTCAAATGAACACGTCTTATACATAAAGTGATGGTTCATGTTGATGATCAAATGCCTAAGCATGATTATATTGGATGGCAGCCAACCCGCCAAACAGAAAAGAAATTATATGTGAAAGTGTATCTAGTACCAAGGACAAGAACAACGTACAGGTCTCTTAATCCCATGATGAAACTCCGGTAACACAAAGAAAGAAAACAACAAAACAGATGAGCTGTAACTCTCAAGTTGATAAAGCAAGATACCTGAACATTGACATAATGCAAGCCAGCAATCAGTAAAGGAATGACTGGCCCTAAAACACCACTAGGGAACTCAGTCAAGTTCTGGAACCAAAGAATGCCCCCCTACAATGAAATGAAATGGAAATCAGTATCATCGAGTGGAAAAAAACCTAAAAGAATTCCGAAACTTTACATAGTATATAAATGCAAGAATTAGACTACTAACCAGAAATAATTTTGTAACAAAAAGTAAACTATATAGTTATGCTATTAAGTCCTTCATAAAAAATCCAACATGCTCTATAATCTACTATTCACAGAAGAAAAAATGAAGGCAGTGGTTAGGAGGTGGACAAGAAGCAAAATGGTTCTTCTAGAGGAATATGGAGAAAATCAAAGGGATAACTGAGTGGAGTTTTGTGGGAGTTCATGGTCTCGGAGGAGAAGAGTCCAATTTAGAGAGTTTTGACAAAATTAGGTTAGTCTCAAGATATGAGGTAACAAGGGTTATAGGAGGGATTTCAATAAAATAAGGTTGTCTGAGGAGAGAGTGGAATGTGAGACATATTCTAGGGAAATCTTAAATTTTATAAACTATCACCAATTAGCTGACTTCCCTCAGACAGGTAATAAGTTTACAAGGTCCAAAGCTGAGGAGTCGAGACCAATCAACACTTGAGATTTCTTATCTCGACAGGGTTAATCCAAGTTCCACTTTTTCAACTAGCATAAAACCACCAACAACAACAAGCACTATGCCTCAGTCCCAAACAAAATTGGGGTCGACGATATGAATCCTCACTTCTTTTTTCAAGCTCAACTCATATCATCATCATGCCAAAATAAAATAAGAGTGGTAATGAAAATAAGTGTTATATATATATAGTAATAATAGTAATAATAATTAAAAGATAGTCATATTTAAAGCTTATTCCTAAATAATAAGTATCACCTATATGGATCTTTTTCCTCCATTGTGCCCTATCTTAGCTAAGTTTGCATTGATTCCAAGGCTTTCGAGATAACTTCTATCCATGTGATTTTAGGCCTACCTCGTTCCTTTTTAACACCTTCATTCACCACAGTTTCACAACAACGGACTGGTGTATCTCTAGGACGACGTAAAACATGACCAAACCATCTCAAGCGACCTTTCATTTAATCACAATACTAGATTACATTACACGCAATTTTAATGGAATACTAAAGTGTCTGACGCCTTTCAAATTTGAAATATGCGGTTGAAAGCACACAACTTGGGGATAATGAGGACTTGGTGTAGGAATTATTAGGTCTAAAGCAGTGTTATAAATAGCGCTCGCCTCAGCGCTAATAGCGTGAGGCGAGGCGAGGCAGTGTCGCTACTTTCCCTCTGATGTGTTGCATTACAAAATAGCGCTCGCCTCTGCCTATGTAGCGAGAAGCGACTGTAGCGTCGCTTTTTTAAAAAAAAAAAAAAAAGGCAAAGACTTAACAAAAGGGTCGCGATTAGGGCTTGACAACAGAGCTTCTTCAACTTCGAACAAAACAACAGAGCTTCATCTGAAAAAAGGTCGCGAACTCGCGATTAGGGCTCGCAATTACTGTGCCATCGTCTTCTTCATCTGAAAGCTTGAGGTTTCTGCCAAGTGCCATCATCTTCTTCATCAAGTTTCTGCCATTGAAAGACCAGGTATGCTTCTCTGAGTTTCCTTTCTTTCTTCTTTTTCTTTCTTCCTTCTCCTTGTTCTTCTCTTCTTCTTTCTATTTTTTTCCTCTGTTTTTTGTCGAGAAGAACAGAAACAGAGGTCTGTTTTTGTGCTCTATTTTTCGAGCAAAATACAGAGGCTCTTCCCTTCCTCTTTCTTCTTCTTTTAATTTTTTTTTGGCTCTGTTTTGGCAAAATAACAGAGGCTCTGTTTCGAGCAAAAATAACAGAGGCAGAGGCAGAGCAGACTGCAGAGGCAGTAGCTCATTCTGTTTTGTTTGCCCTGTTTTTTTTTCAATTATTGACTTATAGTCTTATAGAGTAGAATTAATTGCATATTGACTTGATAATTTTTTTTCTATAAAACAGCGTTGAAATGGCGTCATCCGATAGCAATAAACGAAATGATATAGCTTGGAATTATGCTATACAAGGCTCATCAAGATCCGCAATTAAATGTGTGTGTTGTGAAAAAACATATCATGGTAGAATAACTCGTCACAAGCAACATTTGATAGGTGGATTTAAAAATGTAGTACAATGTCCTCTTTGTCCGCCCAAGGTTAGGGAGGAAGTAAAAGCGTTTGTTGATAAGAAAAATGTGACAAGAACTCAAATGAATTATGAAGCATCGGTGAATCTAATTGATGAAAATGATGAAATAGATGAAGATGGTGAAATGGGACCTCCGCCCCCCAAAACTCATAAGATATCTTCAAATAGTTCTAGTGGGCCATCCACGACGGCACGTACGGTGACAAAAGGTCCTCTCAACCTTTATTTCTCGGCAAAACAACAAGAAAAGGGAAAAGGTGATTCTGCTTCAGGTTAAGAAGCCAAGAAGATTTTGAGGGATCGCGCTGTAAGTGCCTTTGTAGCATGGATGTATGATGCAGGGCTTCCTTTCAACTGTGTTAACTACAAAACTTTTGATAAATTCATTGAGGTCGTAGGACAATATGGCCCAGGAATGAAGCCTCCTAGCTATCATGAAGTTAGAGTAACACATCTTAAAAAAAAGGTGAAAAAGATAGATCAAATTATTGAGGAGCATAAAGTGGAATGGAACAAGTTTGGATGCTCCATTATGATGGATAAATGGACAGCACGGAATGGAAAAATGATCATAAATGTGTTGGTAAACTCTCCAATAGGAAGTGTTTTTCTTGAATCTTACGATGCTAGCAACTCCTCTACGGATGGAAGCAAAATGTACAGCCTGTTTAGAAAGACTATTGATAAAATTGGAAAGGAAAATGTTGTACAAATTGTTACCGATAATGCTAGTGAGAATGTTAGTGCGGGTAAGATGATGGAAGTTATGTATCCACACATTTATTAGACTCCATGTGCTGCCCATTGTATCAACTTAATGTTTGGTGACATATTCAAGGAAAACCCATATGCTTCAGGTAACTTTAATATAGTTATCTTTAAAGCTTTAACTTTATTTATACTTATTATGTCCTATCCTATTAAGTATTAAGTATTAACTATAAAATTGTTAATGTTACTTTTACAGTTTTCACTAAAGCCGTCAAGGTATATTCTTACATCATTCAAAGGCCGTTGTTGTTGAATTTGATGAGGAGTTTCACAAATGAAAGAAATTTGGTGAGACCGGCCAAGACTAGATTTGCAACGGCTTTCTTAACTTTGCATAGTTTTTACTTGCAAAAGAAAAACTTAAGAAAGCTAGTTCTTTCAAATGAATAGAAAGATAATAGATATGCAAAGGAAGTTGCGGGGAAAGAAACTGCCAAAGTTCTTATTTCTCCATTATTCTGGAATGACGTCGTTCGGGCTCTTAAAGTTGGTGGTCCTTTGATTAGGGTGCTTCGTATGGTAGATGGGGAAAGAAAACCACCAATGGGCTATCTTTATGAAGCTATGGATAGAGCCAAAGAGACTATTGCAGCGTCATTTGAGGGAGATGTTAGGAAATATGAGAAAGTTTTTGAGATTATTGATAGCAGGTGGTCGAATCAACTCCATCGACCTTTGCATGCAGCAGGCCATCTTCTGAACCCGGAATTATTTTACAAGAACACTAGAGATGAAACTTTGGATTCAGAGGTGTGGATTGGATACCATGAATGTCTTGAGAAGTTGATCCCCAATTCAGCGACGGTAGATCAAATAGGGGAAAAGTTTGGTAGGTACTCAAAAGCAGAGGGCCTATTTGGTTTACAGGCAGCCATTAGAGCCAGAGACATAAGGTCGCCAGGTAACTAACTTTAATATAGATATCCTTATAACTTTAATTTAATTTATTTGATTTATACTTATTACCTTTTAAAATATTTTTCTATAGTTGAATGGTGGATGCAATTTGGACATCAAACTCCAAACTTGCAAAAGTTTGCCATCAAAGTACTAAGCCTAACTTGTAGTGCATCTGGATGCGAGAGAAATTGGAGCGTATTTGAGCATGTAAGAAGCAGATTTATTATATTAATATATTCTATATTGTGTTATTATTAGAATCTATTAATTAATCTAAACAATTTATGCGCAGATTCACTCCAAGAAAGGGAATAGGCTTGAGCTATCGCGTCTCAATGATCTAGTGTATATTAAATACAATAGAACATTGAGGCGACGTTATGAAGCTCGCGATACCATTGATCCCATTTTGTTGGATAACATTGACGAGGCAAATGAATGGTTAACTGGAGCCCCCCAAAATCATGAAGATGAACAAGTGTATGTAGGAGATGATCTTGATTGGGGTACTGTTTCTATGGCGGCTGGAGTTGAGGAGAATATCTATGGTCTTAGAGGAAGTTCTTCAAGTTCAAATTACAAGGGAAAAGGAGTAGCAAGTTCAAGCCGGTCCCTAATTGATGAAGACTCCGAGGATGAAGAAGATGATAGCCAATATAATGCTAACATTCATGAAGTTCAAGAATTTGAAAATCTTGAAGAAGAATAGATGTTGCTTGTTTTAGACTTTTAGACTTTAGTTTATGATATTTATTAATATATTATTGTTATTGAGTTTTTAGTTATATGTATATAATATTTTATGTTTTTGTATAAATTGTCGCTTCACATCAAAAAGGCGAGCGCTTCGCTACGCGCCTCTTGCCTCAGTGAAGCGGGCCCTCATCGCTATTTGACGCCGCACGCTATCCAAAACACTGCTTAAAACCCCCGTCCTCACCCATGAAACTTTGTAATATTTTATATTTTTGTATAAGTTGTCGCTTCACATCAAAAAGGCGAGCGCTTCGATACGCACCTCTCGCCTCAGTGAAGCTGGCCATCGTCGCTATTTGTCGCCGCACGCTATCCAAAACACTGGTCTAAAGCGCTGTCTTTCTATCTCACCTAGAAATTGAAGCTTCTCAAGATAATTTGGATTTCAAGTGGGAGACCTCTAAAACATTTTTTGCAAATACGCTCTTGATCCACCCTATTAGTTTACAGATATGTATAGTGTAGTCTTGTCCCACCTTGGAAGAGGAGTAATATCTCCTTGTAGTGTATAGCTATAAATAGGGACCTCTTGTATGTATTTATCATCCAATATCAATAACATATTTTCTCCCGTGCCTTCTCACACACACCAACAAAAAAAAAAACTTTGCAAATGAGCTTTCCTTTAGACAGAAGAAGGTTTAGATGTCACGATATCAATCTCCCAAGGCATATCATTGAAAGAAGACAAATATTAGATTTGGAAAGGCAGACGAGTTACTAGTCTCCATATGGAAAAGGCAGGATTGCTTACAAAATTGGATTTGGAAAAACATGACCACATCAACGGGGACTTTCCGAATTTCGTAATTACGGATAGGATTCACTAAAAGGAGAAGACAATGAATATAATTTTACATGTCTCTCATCAAATTCTCAATTCTTGTCAATGGAAATCCTACCAGCTTCTTCAGAAGCCGAAGGTGTTTACAATAAGGGGACCCCTTGTCCCTTACGTTGTTTATACTTGTCAAAGAGGTGCTTACCAAAAGATGGATAGAATTGCAATGGAAGGTAATTTGAATGGCTTCACAACTAGCACAAGAACTCAAGAAAGCTTACAGGCTTTTAATTTCTATTTGTGGATGATGCGCTTGTATTATGTAAGATCGAGGAGGATCAGCTCTACTCACAGGTGATACGCAGTGTATATACCTGCGAGAAGAATCAGAAACCTCAAGTGTTCACTATTATGAGGTTTCAAGCAGTGTCGAGCATAATAATCTGAAAAAATGTGAAAACATTGATTAGTCGGCCAGGTCTTAAATTGTAAGGTTGTTTCCTTCCATGGTTTATCTGGGACTATAGTTGGATGCATCTCACAAGGATTGTACAGTATGAAACCAATGTGAGAGATTTGAAAAGAAGCTAGTAGGTATCAAAAAAAATACCAATCAAATGAAGGAAAACAGACACAAACCAGTAGTCCCTTATCCAATATTCTGACTTGTTACATATCCTTAATGTCCACTCCTGTGATTATGGCACAAAAGTTTAAAAGCTGCTGAACAATATTGTATTAGATGTGCGCAGAGAGATGAAAAGTATCACACAATTTGAAACAATTATATCTCTAAGGCAGGAAGATTCGGGAATGCAAGATTGGAGGTTTGGTCGAGAGGACCAAGCTTTGTGGAAGATGGTCAGTTTGATAAATATGTCATGCAGAAGGCGTGACGGGCAACCCAGAAACCAGTGCCATATGGAGTAATATTGTCAATAAGTATTATGAAAAGGTGGAAGGAGTTTTACATGAATGTCATGCTAAATGTCATGGGCGGCTTTCCGGCCATGCCCCATGACTCCTTGGACGCGCCCCATGGCGTCCTGGCAAGCCTCCCAACGCCTAGCGCCATGGACGGCCTCGTGGTCTTGGCCGCGCCAAGTGACAAGCGCGCATGTGCCTATGTCGCCCCACCGATAGCCCTAATCAGCGCCCAGCTGCTGGCAGATGCCCACAGCGCCACGCGCGCAGACTCTGATGCTAAAGACAAGGTTGCTGCCAACGGACCTGCTTCTGCTTTGTAGGAATCTAAGTCATTTCTTTTGTAAATATAGAGTAGTTTTACTTCATGTATTCCATTATGTCTCTCGAGCTTAGTTATATCAAGTCCTGTAACTTTGGTTTATTTTTTTAAGTACTATTAGGGGATCAAGCAATCAAACTTTCTAGCAAGCAAACAATTCTCTGTGTCTCCCCCTCGACACCGTTTTGCTTTTCTGTAATAGCTTTCATTAATGTAATCAAGTTTTCTTTCATTCTGAATTCTCTCAATTGCTCTTGACATTGGTTTTCCCGTACGGCACTGACAATCTCGCCTAGAGTACGGAGGGGACCCCAGTTGGCGGATAGTAACTACACGGACATCGGTTGCTTAGCCTTACGTCGCCCTTCCAAGGAACCTCAGGAAGGTGTCGCGTAACAGTTGGTATCAGAGCCTAGGCTCGAAATCAGACGAGGGAACACATTGCCATTACCACCATTTCTGACCATGGTGAATCATGGGGACCGCATTGCGGCCCTTGAAGAGACGGTTGACGTATTACGACCCATCGTGAATACAGTGCCTGATCGAAGAACCAGCCTATTGCAAAGGTTGGACGACCTGGATCGCAGGATGCGACAGGCCGAAGGTGACATTGCGAACATCAGTCGCGACTCTGAAGGAGACCGGCAAACGCCAGCCACAGAGGCAGCCGAAATTTTTGGCAAACTCGAGAACCTCCAACAGGAGCGTATCGAGGATTTAGCCTATAGGGCACAAGAGGCAGACAGGTTGACTGCCATGCAGCAAACCATAGACAACTTGACAGGCCAGCTCAATGTTGTCAATGCTGCACTACAAGGCCTACTTCGAGGATGCGGAAACCAGATCGAGGGTGCTGTGAACCTTGCCCATGTGCCACAAAAGCTGAAGATTCCTGAGCCAAAACCATACAATGGGGCTCAGAATGCCAAAGTGGAGAACTTCATCTTCGACATCGAACAGTACTTCGATGTCATAGGGGAGTTAGAAGAAGCATAAAAGGTAGCAACTGTTGCCATGTATCTTCAGGGTGATGCTAAACTCTGGTGGCGAGTGAAATACGAAGCCATCAGGGCAGGTGAAGATACCCTCGAGACATGGGCAGAACTGAAGGCAGCCATACGCCTATAGTTCTTCCCCGAAAATGTTGAGTACAATGCACGGAGAAAGCTACGGGAGCTCAGCCAGACCAAGTCAGTGCGGGAATTCTCTGCGCTCATGCTGAACATACGGGATATGGGGGACAAAGACAAACTCTTCACATTCCGAAAGGTTTGAAACCGCCCATATGGAGCTGCAAAGACAAAGAGTAGACACTATACCCAAGGTGATCCAAGCAGCGGAATACCTTGGGGACTATCAAGTGAAAGCTCAGAAGGATAGGCCTAGCCGCATGTCACAGGGGGATACAAAGGGGGTCAGCCTAGCAATGGTGGCCCTAGCAGAAGTGGAGGAGATCGGAGTGCAACCAAATCTAAGGCTCCCTCCTCAGGCAGCAATAGTGTTGCATCTAACAACAACGATCGGTGGAAGAAGCCCCCTTCAGGATGTCGTCATTGTGGCGGGCCACATTGGAACAATGAATGCCCACATGCACAGACGAACGCCCATCAAACTTTTGATGATGGGACGGATGACGACACAGATGATGTTGACCAGACAGAACCAATAGGTGCCTTCAATGCACTTGTTTGTTCTATTTCTGAGGCCTTAGCGAGAACCAGTGCTGGTATCCGTAAGAAGAAGGACCTCTGCCCTACCACCAAGAAAGGAAAAAAGAAGGCGGATGAGGGGCCTCCTCTTAACCAAGAGAAGACCTTGATGTTCGTCGAGATGAAAATTAATGGCATGCCCATTCGGGCGATGATAGACATGGGTGCTACTCACAACTACTTAGCCTCAACTCAAGTAGAGCGTCTTAGTCTAGTTGTGGGAAAGGGCAGAGGTCGAGTCAAGGCTATCAACTCACCGCCCCAGCCAGTGGGTGGAATAGCCAAAGGAGTGCTAGTGAAGCTTGGTCCTTATGAAGGAAAATTCAACTTGCACGTGGTGATCATAGATGACTTCGAGCTGATAATTGGGTTGGAATTCATGCGGCAAACCAACACCATTCCTGTTCCTTATGCCGATATGCTACTCATGATGGGAGCAAACAGGGCCAATCCCTACATCATCCCATACACAACCATAAAGATGGCCGCTGAGAACATCTCGGCCCTGCAATTGAAGAAGGGAGTCAAAAGACATGAACCTACGTTCCTGGCTACCCTCTGTATTGAAGATATAGAACGCTCTTCGGGTCTTATTCCTACACCGTGAAAGAGCTGTTAAAGGAGTTTGAAGAGGTCATGCCACAAGACATGCCAAGGCGACTCCCGCCTAGGCGCACTGTGGACCATGAGATTGAGTTGGTGTCGGGTGCGAAGCCACCTGCCCGGGCGCCTTACAGAATGTCACAACCCAAACTCATCGAGCTTTGGAGACAGTTGACGAAAATGCTAGACATGGGGATCATTGTGCCCTCCAAGTCCCCTTTATGGGTCCCCTAGGCTATTCCAAAAGAAACCATGATGGCACCCTACGACTCTGTGTGGATTATCGGGCCCTAAATAAAATCACCGTGAGGAACAAGTACCCTATCCTGCTAATGGCAGACTTGTTCGATAGATTGGGTGGTGCTACAGTGTTCACCAAAATAGACCTGAAGACAGGCTACTGGCAAGTCCAAATCGTTGAGGGAGATAAACACAAGACGACCTGTGTGACAAGATATGGGTCGTACGACTTCCTGGTCATGCCATCCAGCTTGACTAATGCTGCAGCCACATTTTGCACATTGATGAACCAAGTCTTCCGAGAGTACATTGACGAGTTCGTAGTGGTCTACTTGGACGACATTGTGATATATAGCAAAATACTAGAGGAACAAATGGAGCACCTGCGGAAGGTCCTAGCTCGACTGTAAGAGCATGAATTATATGTGAAGCTATCCAAGTGCGCATTCGCCCAAAAGCAGATTGACTTACTCAGACATGTCATCGAGGAAGGGCGAATAAAGATGGACCAACAGAAGATTCAGGTTGTCACAGATTGGCTGCCGCCTAAGGATATCCTCGCCTTGAAGGCGTTCCTTGGCCTATGCAACTTTTATCAGAGTTTTGTGAAGAATTACTCTCTCATTGCATTGCCGTTGACAGAACTCCTAAAGAAAATCACGCATTGGGATTGGGGTCCCAAGCGAGCGGAGGCCTTCACAAGAGGGGCACCCAGTGGCGTACGAGATTTGGCCAAGCCATTCGAAGTACAAACGGATGCCTCTGACTATGCTCTAGGCGGAGTCTTGCTACAAAAGGGGCACCCAGTGGCGTACGAGAGCCGGAAGTTGAAGGATGCAGAACGGTGCTATGCCGACCGCGAAAAAGAATTATTGGTTGTCGTCCATTGCTTACGCCTTTGGAGGCACTATCTGTTGGGAACCCCATTCGTGGTCAAGATAGACAACTCGGCAGTTAGCCATTTCATGACCCAACCAAAGTTGAATGGCTGACAGGCCAGGTGGCAGGAACTCCTAGCGGAATTTCACTTCAACCTGGAGTACCGAAGTGGGAAGACCAACCTAGTTGTTGATGCGCTCAGTCGAAGGGCTGACTTAGCATCGGTGTGCCTACTCGCCATCCTAAGGGGGAGCGAAGTGGCCACCACTATAAGAGACCAGATATAAGATCTAGTCCCAAAGGATCCTGATGCATTGTATTTGGTCGATTTGGTAGGATAGGGCAAGACTCGCCAGTTCTACATGGAAGATGGGTTCCTTAAGGTGAAAGGGAACTGACTTTATGTTCCTAAAGGAGGAGATTTGCGAAGGACTCTTCTCATGGAATGCTATGATACTCTGTGGGCCGGCCATCCAGGTGAAGAACGCACCATGGCGTTGTTACGCCGTGCTTATTATTGGCCTTAAATGGCTGATGATGTTGCTCAGTATGTGAAGACTTATCTAGTATGCCAGAAAGGCAAGTCAGATCGCTTGACACAAGCGGGACTTTTGGAGCCATTGCGTATTCCAAAGAGACCTTGGGAAAGCGTTTCACTGGATCATCACTGGATTGCCCAAGGTCGGAGATCTTATAACTATCTTGGTTGTGATAGATCGGTTTTCCAAGTATGCTACATTTATAGTTGCCCCACAATATATATCAGCAGAAGATACAGCTCAACTCTTCTTCTCTCATGTTGTCAAATATTGGGGTCTGCCTAAAGACATCGTTAGTGATCGCGACTCTCGCTTCACTAGCAACTTTTGGACTAAGCTGTTTAAGTGCCTAGAGTCCAAATTGAGCCATAGTTCAAGTTTTCATCCGAAATCTAATAGCCAGACGGAGCAGTTCAATGGCATGCTGGAGGAATATCTCCGCCATTTTGTTACCGGAACGCAGACGAATTGGGTGAAGCTTCTGGATGCTGCTCAACTGTGTTTCAATTCACAAAAGAGCCCTAGTGCAAACAAAATCGCTTTTGAAATTGTTACCGGACAGCAACCGCTACTCCCTTCGCTTTGTTGAATATCAAGTAGGAGACAAAGTGATGGTGAAAATCCCAAAGCGGTACTTGTTTTAAGTACTATTAGGGGGATCAAGCAATCAAACTTTCTAGCAAGCAAACAATTCTCGGTACTGGTGTCTCTCCCCCTCAACACCGTGTTGCTTTTCTATAATAGCTTTCATTAATGCAATCAAGCTTTCTTTCATTCTCAATTCTCTTTTTTGTTCTCTCAATTGCTCTTGACATTGGTTTTCACGTACGGCACTAACAATCTCGTCTAGCGTACGGAGGGGACCCTAGTTGGCTGATAGTAACTACACGGACATCGGTCGCTTAGCCTTACGTCGCCCTTCCAAGGAATCTCAGGAAGGCGCCGCGTAACATAAAGCATGCAATGATAATAGAATCAGTTTCTAGAAGTAGGAATGTTTGTGGAATCCCCTTTATGTGAAGCTTTGACGAATACTTTTAGTATATCTAGCAACAAACAGCATGTAATTTCCCAGATACACGAAGAGAAAAGAAAAGAAATTTTATGGGTCCGGAGATTCAAGGGATATCCGCAAAAGATCAGATGCCCAATAGTTTGTTAGATTCAAGCAACCAAAATGTCCTACAGAGAGAGATGGGAAGGATAGTGCGATAACATGTTCACACTGAACTTTTTGTACCAGGCTACTAAAAGGGGAGAACAAGGATTTTTTCTGTTCTTTTCTTTATTTTGACCGTAGCATGGGGAGGTATCCTGATCGTAGAAAACTTGAGTGAAAAGACAATCCACATTGACGCGTACAATATTTGCACAAAGATGGGGCAAAATGTTAACCAGTTGCAACTTCATTGCCCTATTACAAATAAACTAGAGCGATTTGTGTTGAATATGTTTGGAGTTAAATGGGTAATGCAAGGAGTTGTCAGAGGTGGTGAAGGACAGCATGGAACATAATCCCTTTGGCGCTTATGTGGAACTGATGATCCCTTAGTCCAGATTAGTGGAACATTTTTGTTGTAAGAGCACTTCTAGAGCATAAATGATAGTCATATACTGGATGCTCTTTGCAGAAATCATGTTTTTGTGCAAGATTCTGCGTCTTCAATATAGAGCTTGTATGAGGTTTTCCCACCTTACATCAAATATAGTTTAACTTCACTGGAAAAAGCTATCTCAAGTAATTTTAAAAGATTCCCATTGTGAAGCATAGCGGATCTCAAATCTAGATAAAAGAGGATGGTTGTGGTTGGTTGAAAACCAACATAATAATAAATAATAATCTAGTTATGAGGAATACTCGGGATATTGAATTATCTGAATAAATTGGAATAAATATGAGAACTCATAGCCATCTAATAGAGAATTAGGGTATAGTTGGTTAATTGAATGTCCATAGGGGACAAAGAGGGTTGTCCAAATGATAAAAATATGTTTCATGTTAAAATACAAAAAAAAAAGGAAAAAAAAAAAGAGGCTTTCAAAATATTGAAAACCATTTGGGATACCACTAAAAGAACAGAAAACCTCATTGGATGTGTGTAAATCCCATCTTGTTTGGAGGAGGAGATGGGAGGAAGCAATTATTAAGGTAAAACGAGCATCCGTCCATTTCAATAAGCACAGTAGTAGAATTCATGTTGCATACACCTAGATTTAAGGGATAACATTTATGTTTGTATACTTATTACGAAAGACTGTTACATATATTATGTGCCTCGCTTTTTTTTAGAGTTACTATGTTAGTATAAATGCTATGTTGTTGGATTGCATATTATCTGCAGAAGCAAAAACGATTCGTTTTTAATCGTTTTTGAGATGGAGAAACAACAAAAATTCTAACATCTTGAGCTTATGTACTATGTGTATTAATGAGCCTTGTAATAGAATGATAATCAAAAAACAGACTAAACAATTAAACAAGTACAAGAAAGAATCATAATACCAAAAGAGCAATAACCTACACAGGAATTGCATAAAACAAGAGTGCCCTTACACAATCAAAGCCTTCGTGATGATCCAGTGACATTCTTCTAATAGTTGTAATCCAAAGAAGGAAGCAGGGCACCTAGAAATGAATAAGAATACAATCGAGATGACAAGATTATCCAACCACATCTTACTTTCATCAAAAACAACCAAATTTCATGCATAGATTTCAATGGCTTCAACCAGACAAATGTCATTCTATCATTCTTCATACCCTTCATGTGAAGATAAATCTTCATTGGTGCATCTACTTTTTTCGGGTGAATTCTTCATCAAAAACTAAAAATAAAGCAAACCGGAATCCAGATTGAAGGTAACAGGCCAGGAAAACGAAATATAACTTCTTGTAGTCTTAACTCCTACTCATACTAAATAAGCAAATAATGAATCCTACAAACCTCACTCTAAAAATATAATTTAAAAAAAAAAAAAGAATCTGCAGACCATGATTTCAAGAATATTAACTTATTGGACTGTGTCGAAGACTGAGAACTAAATGTCCTCAAGCAGTAACAACAGCAATTACTTTTGATAAGTAAAAGTATCTTTATTCCATAGGAATAGCACCAAGTAGGTTCAGCTATACACAAATAAAAAACTCAGCCTTCTCTGTTTCAAACATCTAGCGAATTGAGGAATTCAAGTAGAGAGTTTTTTTATTTTTCCAAAAAGGAATTCAAGTAAAGAGTTGACATCATATGCATCTGTCATCTTAAACCAAAAGGCCAAAGAATATAAGCATTCCAAAGACCAGATATCAATTTCCCAATCACCTTTTTCAACCTTACTATTAATGTTTTTGCAATAATATTATATTTTCCTCCCACCAAACTAATTCGTTTGTAGTCGTTGAATTCTTCTGCATAATTCCTTTTCGGAACAAGAGCAATGTGTGTTGCATAGAGGCGTTTTTGAAAGACTTCATATTGGTAGAAATAATTTACAGTATCCATTATCCCATTTTTTATCACTGGAAAACATTTATGTTTCCATTGTATAATCATCAGGTCCCGAGGTTAGTTTCCATATTATGTTTCAGTGCTTCTTCAATCTCTTCCACTATGAATGGTCTTTGCAGCCACTCTCTTTCACTTGTTGTAATGGTGGGCATGATACCCCCAAAAGTTCTCCAAGTTTCCTCTTCCTGAAGCGAGCTGTATGCTATCCAACTATCATGTTGTTAACTTCTGCTGGATCCCATACCATAGTGTCATCAACCTTCAACTTTTCCATACAATTATATCTCCCGTAAGTATTTGTCATTTTGTAAAAAGAAAAAAGAAAAAAACTGTATTCTTGCCTCCTTGCTGAAGCCATAAACACTGGTACTTTCGTCTCCAGGATATCTCCCTCAGCTTTTGCAATTTCCTGAAGTCCTCACCTGATACCATAACTTTTCTTCCAGCCTGCTTCCAGCCTTTGTAAATTTTCTTGACACTTGACAGCTGTTTCTTTTTCTTACCTTCTCTAAATCACCATAAATGTTCTCATTCCACTCCCTTAGATCCTTTTTCACCAACTTCTATAACCAGGGGTACCCAACAGCCTGTAATAGCACCTACATAGCAACAATTACTAGTCTATGTCTCAATCTCAAGCTAGTCAGGATCAACTTTATGAATTTTCACAACCATGTGGTTCCATTTAGACCTACATTAATCTAATATTTAAAAATTCATACAAACTTCTGAAAAGACCAAAAGACTCAAGCGCTTTTAGGAACCAAGAGGGGAATAAGGTTGTACAAACACTAACACAAACATAATGTCCACTTAACAACACTATAAATCAAATGAAGTCATTCTAGAAGTTAATCCTATAAAAAAGACCCTTTTCAGAAGACTAACTAAAGAACAATATCTTCACAATCCCAAATACAGCTATTCTTATTTTTTTTTGTTTACATATATCAACCACTCAAATGAAATAACCACGATTCAAGATTCCAGTCAATTTTTGTTTTATTGGCTCACTACCACCTAATATGCAGATCGTTTCATTTTGCAGAGCAAGAACAAGGTCATAATTCGCTACCTAACCTAAAAGACATTTCTCTAGGGAAAGGTCTTATAGATCATAAGTAAAATACTTTAACTTGATAAACAAATAAGAGCATCTTATGTTGGGAAGAGCTTGAAGGCCTAACATAGTAAGACTACTAGAAATATCTATGGAATCACTAAAATTAATTTGGATTTAAAGACAAAACTCCTATAAATCACATAAAGTATAATGATTAGAATATCGCATCACAAATCGGAATAGTCAATCTCGGATTCACTCAGATAGTACTGAATTGTCGTAAGTTTTGGTTTTGCTGCACACTAGGCTCCCAAATAAAGGTCACAATTTCCTCACTGTATTTTAGTGTACAATCAAAAATAGTTATCCAGAATTTTATAAAAGGTCTTCTAAAGCAAATTAACTTGATATAATAAAATAGAAAGGATTATCACCTGAACTGCCAGAAAGGCGAAGTACCAAACAAATGAAGGACATCCTGCTTCTCGTTTCTTCTTGAAAAAGATTTTAAGTTGGTCTCTTAAACTCCTTCCTGACATAGGCGGAGGGAATGGAGGAGGCACTTAAAAATACATAAGAAAGATCAGTTGAAAAATAATAGCTTCTGTCGGGCATTCATCTCTATTAAGAGGTAAATACTATGTCCATTTTCTCAAACAACTCACTAGGTTAGCCTCTTTAACTCTTTCTTTTTCATCTGTTTTGTGGAGGCTGGACATGTCATTATGAGATGGATTCTTGAGGCAACAAAGAAAATAGCAGCAACATCAAAGTTATCATGCTTGTTCTGTTTTTTCTTTTTAAAATTAGCAGTGCACGGGCTAGCTTGAGAGCACCTCAACTAATCTACAGGGCAACTTGTCCAGTCCATAAGCATAGGTTTCCCAAGATACATCCATCAAGGCTGAAGCAGATGGGCTCAAACCAAGTGATATAGCTGGTGTTGGAACCTAAAATGTCCGGGTAATTAATCCCATGCTTCAACCATCAGGCCATCCCCTTGGGGACCCTACATAACTTTCTTTTTGAACAAGTGCACCTCAAGAAACATGAAATGACAAAATGCAGGGATACGACCCTATTCTAGGGTGAATAGATACCGAAGCACTTGGAAGGAAAGAAGTAGAACTATAGAACACATTAAATTTAAGATTTCTATTGTTTTGTGAATCTCGAGCAGAAATGATAAGGAACTGAATTGTCAAAAAAAAAATCTTATTTGTCATCTTCTAGAGGCAAAATCACTGAGCATCTTACCAAGTTAATTTTGCAAATTAACTTGCCATCTTGTAGCGGCAAAATCACTCAGCATCTTACCAAGTTAATCCAAATCTATGAGCATCTTCTTTGAAGATTTTAATACTAGTAGGCATCTGGACAAAATTTGGTTGAAGTTGAAAAAAAAGAGTGTATTTGAAGTTGAAGTTGAAAAAGAGTATTTGGAAGTTGAAGTTGTGTCTGACTTAAATTTCACTTGGAAAAAAATTAAAGTTTTGTGATTAAAAACCATTATTTCACTTAAAATACTCCTCAAACCAGTTTTTCAACTTCAAATTCTCCATTTCAAGTTGAAGCTGAAATAATGGATCAAATGGTAAAGCAAACATTGATTTATAAATTATATTTCAAGTTGAAGTTGAAATAATGAAATATTTTTTTATCCGAAATTCCAATCAAAAGGAAAAGTCCACCTATTCATTCACTCCACCCTACTTTTTGAGTTCCAAAGTTAGCATCAGCTAAAGGAAAACGAACGGTATTGAGAACCAAGCCTCACATTTAGGAAATAACTCTCCAATCCTCTTCAACTTGTGGAGTTGCAATATTACAAACGGGAACAATGTCAGCCTCATAGCCACTGTTGAAGAAGCTATTATGATCCACCTGCAAACCAAGTACATACACCATTATTTTAAATTCAAGGACCATATACTATCATTTGATACAAATTACAAACAACTACAAAATTAAGAGATTATCAACTGCTCCATGTGCTTTTGGACGGAATTTTGTCAATAACTCTCTTTCTTGGTTGAGGAACAACGCAGGCCTTGTGGGCCATCTAGCAAAATGGAGTGGGTCTAAACCAGTGAAGTAAAGATTAAGCTGCTTAAGCCAATTTTTTAAACACAGAGACTTGATAATAACTGCCGACAGCATAGAACCTTTTGTACAAACCTGGTAAATCCTAAGGCACAAAGTTCACATTGAATTACTGCTAACATCATATACCTCCAGCAAAAACCTGGTAAAACCTAAGGCATAAAATTCACAAAGAAAATATGCATGGTCCCCGAAGTATCCAGTGATTAAATTTTGAACAAACCAGTTCCTCCCACCCAAAAGTAGACACTAAAGCATTTGGCTAGATAGAGGATAGTATGACATAAGGAGGCATCCACTGGAATCCATTATTACGAGTGAACAACAGCATGCAACTACTTGTACTAGTATCGAAAGCCTAATCCTGGCTCTTAATGACAACAAGTTACACGTTAAATCATCTTCAATGGTTGTAAGCAGAGCACAAGCAAAAAGAAATGTTTAGTGCCACAATTTACTCTTGACGTGCACCTATCTCAACTACCACCGAAAGCCTAATGCAGGCCCTTATATTTTCCTTTCCAAATCATGCAGTCCCTTATCATAGACAAACTTCCAGCAACATGACACATTTTGCACCATATATAGATACAATTCTCTTCTATAAGCGCTTTAATGTATAAATAAAAGCATTTTCTGCATTGTTTGCTTAACTTCTGTATATGCATTTTACACTGTACATAATAGCTCTTTTCACCTCACTGTATCAATGATCAACGCATATTTAAACTACAAATTTTCGAACTATAAAGCATAGAATTTCTGAAATTCAAATAAACAAATCTAAAGGTGCTCAAAAATAATTTTACCAAGGGAAGCCAGTGAGGTCATGATAACCATCCAGCAACGAAATCAAGGCACGCACTGGGAGAATCGAATCCTCAACACTTCCACTAACATTTTCTCCGATCAATGACAACTCCGTCTTCTCATACTGAGTCATCACCGAGTCACCGATATCACCAACTCGCCAGTCGCGAGTGGAGAACGAACGGCAGAAGGAAACACAGTGCGTTCCAGCAAGTAGCGGCTGCGACGGTAATAACGAGTTGAGAAAGTGGAGGTGCCGGCGGTGGCCATGGTTGTGGCGGTGATAGGAATTGGAAGGGTTTGAGGATTTAGTGTGAGAGTCTGAAGAAGTGACAGTGTGGAGAAAGGAGATTTTCGGTAAGTTACGAGAGCAACGACGGAGCTTTGATAGGGAGAATCTCTGAACTGACATGACGGAGAGGTGGGTGGCGGCCGACGGCGGAGCAGAGAATCGACGTGATGGCAATTTAGTAAATAAATCAACTAAAATACATTTTTGGTAGTTTATTAAGATCGGAAGTTTTGGTCGTCCTAATAAACAAAATAAAGATCAAGTTATAAACATTAAACGAGAAAACCAAAAAGAATGCAACTCTAAGTTTTATTACAACCAGTTTAAGAAGGAGGTCATGGCTGCCATACTTGGAGCCGCTGTTCATCAGATTTGGAAGGCTAGAAACTGGTAGATTTTCAGAGGCAGCAATGTATACAGCAGTTTTGTAGTGCAACAGATACAGATAATGATTAAAGAGAGTAGATATGCTTAAGAGCTCTAAGAAAGAGTTGTAAGAAAGGCCAAGACATTAGATGCTACTTAGGTGTATTAGTTTTGTTTGTTATGGTAATATTTTATAGTTATTGCCAAAAAATATATATATACTAATTTAGTGTAAACACTAGGGAGAGGTGATTAGGCATGATATGACGTTGATTCAGCTTATCGAGGACATGACTCAAGATAGGAAGGCGTGGAGGTCGAGAATTATGATCGAAGATTGTTAGGTAGTCCAGGGTGTTTCCTAGTATTAACGGTAGTATTAGTAATATTCTTATTTCATGTCCCTAGACCTTGTTATTATATGTTGTGTCTTTCTCACTGATAATATTAGTACTATTCTTGTATTTCTTATCTCTAGATATTTGTTAGTACACGTGAGTCATTATTTCTTTTTTTTGTTGTTGTTATGGTTGGTTGCTTGCTTGTCACTGTTTCTCGAGTCGAGGGTCTATCGAAAATAATCTTCCTACCTTCAAAAAATAGGGGCAAAGTATGTGTACACACTACACTCTCCAGACCCTACTTGTAGGATTATACTGAGTTTGTTATTGTTGTTATTGTTATACTGAATGCTAGTAAATTTTTACTTTAATAATCATAACCATATGGTCCTTAGTGTATTGTGATTGTCACATGAGTTGCTCATAGGCCGACGGGTTAAACTTAACAGCCCCTAATGGAAATCTATTAGGTTTAGGGCTTTAGACCAAAATATTCACCCTTTTACGTGCATCAAGGATAATATCTATCATGGGATATACTAAGGGCCAAAGTAACTGCAATTTCAATATATTATGGACCATGTTGATTATTTTCTTGTTTATTAAGATTAGATGTCGTCCTAAGAATGGTAAATAATTATCATATTTGGGTATTTTAAAGCATATCAACTTGCATGATAAAGTAATTTAATAAAATAAAAAGTTATTAAGTTCTGACTCTACTAATCATAGCCATATTTTTTATTAATTTCTCAGATTAAAAATTAAACTTCTTATATAGCAAGTTTTTATTAATAGAAAGAACTCAACTAAACAATCCCCAAAGTTAAATATGAACCAGTAAAAATAGATAGCTCTGACAGTCCAATTCTTAGTGAAATGCTCCAATCAAAAACAGGAGAAACATATGATTCTTTGATGATGATAACATCAGGCGAAGAGTTTGAAACTAATAGAAATTATTTAAGAATATTATGTGTTAGACCAAAAAATAATATTAAAGAAGCAATGGTATAGAGAAAATTATTCACTAGAAGAAAGAATGGCATTTAAAGAAAAATGAAACAAAAATATTAGAAGGATGAGATGCAATCTAAAATTCTTTATGTCACAGAGAAAATAATCATACAACTTGCAGCCAGAAGACCTTGACTTTGATCCTTTTTCAGATAAAGTTACCGCAAGATATTGATAAATAAGGATTAAGTAATGATTACTTCACAGAATTTAACAATTAATACTAGATAAAGATTCTCTGTCTCTACTAATTCTTAGGTTAAGAAAATCAGTAGGAGAATTAAAATAATCTTTACTAGCATATAAAAACTTTTTAAATTGAGTGGGAATGTTATGTTAGACTAAAACGGTTAAAAGATACTCTTAACATGGTGTGATATTGTCTGTTTTGGACCAATCCCGCACGATTTTCTCCAAAAGACCCCATCATTCAAATAGACAATCAATACAACCAAATACTGTTTGACCAAAAATATAGATCTTGGTTCAACTAGTTAGAATTAAATAAAGAAGAGTCAATCTTAGCTAATAATAATATTCTAAAGACAAAGCTATCGGTTTTATGACAAATAACTTGTATGTTTGTCCGGATGACAATGAATGTAAGCAATACTGACAGTGTTCAATGATCCATAAAGATAGAATATGGAATTAATAATAACAAGTAGCAATAAATGACATTTAAGTAAATAAAAACGTGTGAGTCACCCGAAAAGGGGTGAGATATGTGGATATTCTCTCTCACAATGATGAATGATCCAGTGGGAATGCTAGACAAGAATCTTAGTAAAAAGGTTATTTTTGTATGCTTGTAATAAGACCAGATTCTCCCTATAAAGTCAATGTATTTTTTACAAATGAATATCTTATGTCCCATATCATTGTGTCATTTTTTATTTATAGGAAACATATTTCTAGAAACCCTAACAGTACAGGTGCAGAGAATATTCACTGAAATATTCTCTTTTGTGTCCAATCTTAAAACTAGCCGTTATAATTCTGTCTGAGATGCTCGACCTCAACCTTGAACTACGATGACTTCACGACCTTGACCTTGTTGACTCTTCGACCGCACCCTTCATCGCTTTGAGGCTACTTCGACCCGGGGCAGATCTTTGTGGAGACCTTACTGATAGCACGTGGCAGCCAACGAAGGCTATCATGGTGCTGACGTGGCTTGCCCATATCAAAAGTATATTTTGACCCATACAATTAGTCCCTCCCACTTATCGAGGTCGTCCTCGCGGGCGAGGTCGATGAGTGAATAGAGTCGTTTGTGGTCTAGCTTACCGAGCTTGCTACATAGATCATGGTCGTCGTAACGATCAAGCAACGTAGCTCTCTGAGGGCCGCACTTAATTTCCCAATAAGTCTGTTAGAGCCATCCGGTCCATGAGAAAGGGTGACGTTATGACATCATGCGTCATGATGACGCCATTTCCCTGATGCCTTGCGTCGATTCACGCGTGAACCTTGATTGGTTTTGTCGTTTCAATCTCCATTCTAATCATGGCCTGTCGTTTCTATTCTAGTGCCCCCAAGTCTTATAAATAGGGTGGTTCATTGATTTTGAAACTTTTCCACACTCATTCTCCTTAATAAGCAGAGCTTCTTCTTATTTTTAGCAGAACCCTTTTACCTCTATGTTTTTTTCTTTGCTTCTCTATCTCTTTCCACAACAATGTCGGACCTCCCATCAGATATCCACATGGAAGATCACTCCATCCCTCTAGATGTTGTTTTCCCTGACCGGGGGAGGACGGCGGAGCTGCCGTTGAGGAGGAAACCCTACCTACTGTAGAGGATATCGTACCTCGATATCCCGATGCTAAACTCGACTTTCACAAGGCACTGGAAGTGGTGATGGAGAGGTTTAAATCTATGATGACGGTTGAGCAATTAACTGAACTCAAGCTACACTCGACCTACCTGGTCAAGTGGACTTGGTCGTTGCGGGCGACGACGAGGTGTTGGTTCATCGTCCCGGCTTCTGCGCCTTTTACGCATATCCGTTCTTAATTGGATATTCGTTTCCTTCCCCGTCGTTGATAGAAGAGTTATGCCGCTACTAAAATGTATGCCCGGCGCAGCTCGGCCCTTATATCTTTAAAGTGATCATGATGTTTGATGAAATTCGCTGAATTGGCCGACATTGACATAACAGTACGCCACTTGATCCATATCTTCGCCCCTTATTCCTATCGAGGGACTCTGCTTAATCTTCGCCACCGCAGGGGGAAATGTTTGGTGGTGAGGATGGATGACAAGGCTAGTCGGCATTTTTGGCTTGACTATTTCTTTGTCAAGACCGGGGTCGTAGTGTCTGCCGCCGTAGGCTTCCCTGAGGCTTGGAACTCTATTCGTAAGTGCTCGTATCTGTTTATATATCTTTTTTGTTTCCAATGTTTTCCTTACTGTGGGTCGGTTAATCGGCTTTCCCTTTTTTGCAGCTACTGCTCGACCTTTCTATATAGTGACCCACATTGCCGATTGGGTTAGACAGATTCTTCCTCATACAGTGGGGATACGTGATTGGTCGAGTTTTTCTTAGAGATTTAAGCCATCTCTTCCCTCAGCAGGTAACTTGCTCCCTACCGTCAACGTCGTGGTTTCTTTGCCTATGTCTCCCATTCTTATTTTTCTTTATCTTTGGTCGGGGGGTCTACGAGGAGGTCGAGAGCTCCCACGCCCTAGTTTCGGAAGAGGAGAGCCACTACAGCTCCAGTCTCTGCCCCCGCATCGACTACGGTCGATCCTGCCTTCGTTCCAATTCCACTCGTCGCCACTTCCACCTCCGTTTTCGCTCCGGCCGTTGAGACTTCTGCCCTTCCTCTATATTCACTTATTGAAGAGGATGATGAGCATTTGCCTAGTGACGGAGATCTTCAACCTCGAAAGAGGAGGTCTCTGGATGTGGGTGACTGAGTCACTCTGGCCGTTGATGCGACGGAAGGGGACTTTTCGTTGGGTGAGATTTGTAAGAGATGATGTTGAACCGAGTCTCGAGGCTCCGAGTCCAGTGTAAACTGATGTAGGCGTATCTCTTCAGTTCGAGGGGATGGAGACCGAAGGGGCAGCTACTGACGAGCTCGAAAAACACACATAAATTATGCTCGCTAATCAAATATAGTATAGTATAATATCGTATTCACATGGATTAGATTTAAATAGTATTCTCGTAGTTTCTAGCTTGGTTGCTATCCACTATGATCAACAATTGAGATTTATATGATTTCTAACTAAAATTAACTAAGAGTTTAAAGTTATTGACTAATGACAATCGAAACAAGGAACAAGCAAAGAAGGTTATCAATGGGAGAAGATAGAGTTTTGATAGGATAGGTGCAAGATAATTGTTTGGTATCTAACTCTAGATAATTCACTTCTAATGTTTAAGTGAGTCTCTCAAATTCACTCAATTATTAGTTCACACGTTCAGCATAAACTCCTCTCTCGATTAAGTCTCAACCTCGCGAGATGAACCACTTTAAGCACGTGAAGATATGCAAGAATGCATAGTGGATTGGTCTTTAGGAGAACCTCTCTCGATTATCTTCCTAACTAGGTTTAATCAATGATTCAACTAGCCTATTTCGATTACTTAGAAGAATCTATGAGCTCAACCAACAATATAATGCAAAGATATCACAAGTTATGCCTCTCTCGATAACATGAACTAGTGAATATAGATGCAACAATTAAATCATCCAAAAATGATTCAATACATAAAACTAGAGTTATAATCCACAAACAATCATCAATACACCAAATCTATCAAACCTTAAAGAGAACTACTCCATAGATATGTAAAAATGCTTCACATATAAAATTAAAGTATTGAAAAACATAAATTCAATCCAAACTCGGGTCTTTAGTGAGGAAGGAATGATGAAATCCTTGTACTTGTGTTCTTCCAACTCCTCCTTATCCTCCCTAGGTCCAAAGTATGTCCAAAAGTCCAGAAAATAACGGTTTCCATGTATTTATACCAAGTAGGGTCGGGCCCAAACGAAACCACCTTCTCCTAGCCGAAATAGGACATTGGTTCTGTAAAACTTATACAGGCGCGCCGCACGGGGCGATGCACCATGCAGGCATTTGTGTGGATTTCCATAGAGCATCACAATTCAACATGCTACCCAAATACACTGCTACGGCGCACCACGCACCGCCCCATGCGCCGTAGTAGTGCAAATTTCTCAGAGTACGGATTGTGCTTGATTTTTGACGTCCAGACTTGGTCCTCGACCACCCGTTTGGTCTGCCAGTTGCTACGATATTGGTGCAGACCTTATCTCTCCAATCTCCTTCTCCAGTTTCCTATAAATAGATAGAGGCATTATATTAATTGAGGCACCAGAATCACATAAAGATTTATCAAAATTAATAGTTCCTAAAGAGCAAGGTATAATAAAACTCCCTAGATCTCCATACTTTTGTGGGAGTTTATTTTGCAATATCGCACTGCAATGCTCCGTGAGCTTGACCATTGAGGTCTCCTCTACTTTCCTCTTCTTTGTAAAAATCACCTTCAAGAATTGGGCATAAGAAGGCATTTGTGAGAGCACTTCTGTGAATGGTAAGTTCACATGGATCTGTTTTAGCACATCCAGAAATCTCTCAAACTGCTTATCCAGCTTTTTTCTATATAGCTTTTGGGGGAAAGGTAGCGCAGGCATATGTTTGCTCTCCTCATGTTCCTCCCTTCTCGATTTTTCTTCCTTCTTCTTTTTCTCGGCTTTCATCTGGCCCTTCTTCTTTTTATCAACATCATTCTTCAGCTCCTTCCTGCTTTCTTTTTCAAGTATCACATCATTTTGAATCAGGGTGGGATCTTTCAACACTTGCCAACTTCTTAAGGTTACAACATTCACTATTTCTTTGGGATTTATTTCAATATCAGCAGGGAGAGTTCCTGGAACCCTCTCAGATAATATTGTTGCAATTTGTCCCATTTGCTTCTCTAAATTTTGAATTGCCGCCCCTTGTACTTCAAATCTTTCATCAGTTTTCACAATGAAGGCCTTCATGAGATCTTATAGACCGAGCTGATTAGGCTGTTGAGGATGAAACTGCTACCTCAACTGATTCATAAAACCAGAAACTCCTTGTCCCTGAAATCTGGGGTTGTTTTGTTGCCATGCATTAGCGGTACCCCCAGGTGAACTCCATGAAAATCCGGGGTGCTTCTGACCCATTGCATTAAAATTATAATTTCTCACAGCATTCACTTCCTCAGTTGAGGCTTGACACTCATGAGTAGGGTGTCCTCTTCCGCATATATCACAAGCTGCGTGAGTCTCACTTTGTATCGAGGCTAAGGTCAGCTTTCTTATTTCTTTAGCCATAACATCTAGTTGTACCTGCACATATGTATTAGCATCAACTTGGTGAACACCAGTTGATCTTCTTCTTTCAGCACTCTCAGAGGGCCACTGATTTGCATCTTCAGACAACTCATCAAGAATTGTAACTACCTTCTCTGGAGTCTTCTTCATCGATGAGCCTCCAGCTGCATTGCTCAATGTTCTACGTGAGGCTGGTGTCAATCCATCCCAAAAGTCCTGGAGTTGCATCCAGAGTTCAATTCCACTATGTTGACACTTTCTAATTATCTCCTTAAACCTCTCACATGCTTCAAAAACAGTCTTAGTCTCTTTCTGGCAGAAGTTATGGATTTCTCTTCTAAACTCGACCGTCTTAGCTGAGGAGAAATATTTATCAAGGAATTTTCTGGCCATCTCCTCCCATATTCTAATCGATCCCGTGGGTAAGCTTCGAAGCCACTGCTTTGCGTCATCTTTGAGTGTGAAGGGGAATGCCCTTAAGTACACTACATCTTATGACACACCATTGTATTTATGTTTATAATCTCCTCGAAGTCCATTAGATGTGTATTTGGATCTTCGTTCATCTTCCCTCTGAAGACACAACAATTCTGGAGGGTTTGAAGCAACCCTTGCTTCAATTCGAAATTGTTAGCTGCCATTGGAGGTGGTCTAACACTTGATAACCCTTGATTATAGATTGGTCTAGCATAATCGCCCTGTGATCTCCTAGGCATGGGAGCTATATTTTCGAACTGGTCTGCAGCCAAGGGATGATTTTGAGCAATTCTCCGACCCCTCTCTTCTTCATAGATAATATGTGTCTCTAATAGCTGCTTCCTCAGCATCCCGTGCAACTTTTTCTCGTTGTTGGGCTGCCTCTCTTGCAGCCAAATCTACATTATCGTCACCTTTTCCAGCCATAGTTTCTTTGGTTGAGGATTGCCCAACCTTTTCTAACGTTTCAGTGAGATTTTTTTCCCTTCTCAGATGTTGCAGTTGTTTTTCTATCTCTGGCTTGTATGGTAGCACTTCTTTCATAGAAGCTCGAGTCATGCACCAATCTTAACCTATAACCCACGCACAATCAAAGAACACCAACCGTAAAAAGGGAAAAATAAAAAGAAAAATTCCTGAATTAGTAGTACGAACTATTTCAAACACTATTGATTGCCAATCCCCGACAACAACGCCAAAATTTGAGGAGCTCGAAACACACATTTAAATTATGCTCGCTAATCAAATATAGTATAGTATAATATCGTATCCACATGGATTGGATTTAAATATTATTCTCGTAGTTTCTAGCTTGGTTGCTATCCAAGATGATCAAAAATTGAGATTTATATAATTTCTAACTAAAATTAACTAAGAGTCTAAAGCTATTGACTAATGACAATCGAAACAAAGAACAAGCAAAGAAGGTTATCAATGGGAGAAGATAGGGTTTTGATAGGATAGGTACAAGATAATTATTTGGGATCTAACTCTAGATAATTCACTTCTAATGTTTAAGTGAGTCTCTCGAATTCACTCAATTATTAGTTCACATGTTCAACAGAAACTCCTCTCTCGATTAAGTCTCAACCTCGCGAGATGAACCAATTTAAGCACGTGAAGATATGCAAGAATGCGTAGTTGATTGGTCTTTAGGAGAACCTCTCTCGATTATCCTCCTAACTATCTTTAATCAATGATTCAACTAGCCTCTTTTGATTACTTAGAAGAATCTATGAATTCAACCAACAATATAATGCAAAGATATCACAAGTTATGCCTCTCTCGATTACATGAACTAGTGAATATAGATGCAACAATTAAATCATCCAAAAATGATTCAATACATAAAACTAGAGTTATAATCCACAAACAATCATCAATACACCAAATCTATCAAACCTTAAAGAGAACTACTCCATAGATATGTAAAAATTCATCACAAATAAAATTAAAGTATGTGAAAACATAAATTCAATCCAAACTCGGGTCTTGAGTGAGGAAGGAATGATAAAATCCTTGTGCTTGTGTTCTTCCAACTCCTCCTTAGCCTCCCTAGGTCCAAAGTATGTCCAAAAGTCTAGAAAATAACGTTTTTCCATGTATTTATACCAAGTAGGGTCAGGCCCAGACGAAACCACCTTCTCCTAGCCGAAATAGGACATTGGCTCTGTAAAAATTACACAGGCGCTTCGCATGGGGCAATGCGCCATGGGGGGCATTAGTGGGGATTTCCACAGAGTATCACAATTCAACAGGCTGCCCAAATACACTGCTGCGATAATGCAAATTTCTCAGAGTATGGATTGTGCTTGATTTTTGACGTCCAAATTTGGTCCTCGACCCCCGAACACGATCCCGACTTAATCCCTTGGGCTTTTACTCCGACTACAAAGCTCCAAATAGCTCGAATTTGCTTCACAACATCTACATAGCTCGGAATCACTTCTACAAGGCATAAAACACACAATAAGTGCAAAACACTACTAATTAAAGCTCAAATACAAATAAAGTGTAGTGAATTAGAGTGCAATAAGTGACTAAAATACGTAATTATTGCCTACCATCAGTTGCTGATGTCCTTAACCTTTCGCGATGAGGGGAGGCTTCAACCTCTCGGACAGCTGCGGATGCTTCTTTGCCTACCGACGATAGGGGCAAAAGCATTGCTGAGGAGGGTGATGAGTGAGGTTCTGATGTCAATGCAGACGACCTGAGAATGATTGAAGAAGGGCTTACTGTTACACCCCATGTTTTCGTACGTGAAAGTACGTCGTAAGTCAATTAATGTAAGCTCGGAAATGAGATTCTCTTTGAAAGTATATAAAGTGATCTAATGATATTACATCCTGTATTTTCGTTGAACATACAAACGACTAGGTTTAGGACGAATGCACTTAAACGTGAGAAAGGAGATTTTGGACAAATAAAAACGAGCTACTTGCTTACCCGACGTGCCTGTTTCACCAACTTACTTTCCGTCCTATTTGCTTGAGCTACTCGATTCATGTCTAAATTATTTAATGAGGATGAGACACATGTTTCAAAATATAAAAAGGACCAACATGAATCACCTACTTGATTAAGTAGGTGACAAGTAGGTGCATCACCTACTTAGAGCTTGTGGATCAAATTAAAAGGGAATGTAAAAGGATAGAGATGGGCAAGTCTTGGGGCAACCCAAGACCCATCTTTCCAAGCCCATTAGTGGGGCCATATAAACATAGATATATCTCAATTTCACATAGAAAATAATTCATAATCCCTCTCTCTCTATTGCAACGTGAATGAGCTCCAAAATATCAGCCCAAGATCTCTTTCAAAGTTATCCTAGGGTTTAAGACCAAATCCACAAGTTGGTAAGGTGATTTCTCTCTTGGAAGTTCAATATCACCTAGTTATCTCTCTACTTTGTTGTTTGGGGTAAAAAGCTTATTTGAGCTTGAAGTAAAGCTTAGTTGGATGAGTATTCTTGCTGCCAATGTAAGGTTTAACTTCTCCTATATGTATTTAAGATCATCTATATATATTTAATTGATTTGATAAAGGAAACTTGTGAAGTAAGTTGAACTTCATGTTGAAGTGTTGTAGTTGCTGGACTATTTTAGAGTTGAATTCTTGATGTTTTATGGCTGGAAATCAGTAGAAATAACTTAAGAATACTATTGCTATTGTGGTTGATGTGTTTGGAAGAAGAGAAGGCTTGGAAAGTGCAAGTTAGAACTTGGTTGTTGGGTGAGATGGTGTGGACTGTTTTGGTGATGTATTGTAATGAATATGAGGTTAAATATTGATACATATATGTTTGTTGACATTCTTGACATGTTGGTCTTGTTTGTGGATTTGAGGAAAGTGAAAAGAATAAGTGGAGGTGTTGTCCAAAATTTCGTAGATGAGCTAGTCGCTCATTGAGTTCTAGCTTCCGTAAGCTTAACAATGGTCCCTTATTGTTTGTTGTAGATTGAAGTACTAACGGGCTGAACCGACATCGTGTGGTTAGGTAAACGACAAAGGTATGTTAAGGCTATCCCTTCTTTACTTTTGGCATGATCCATATGATACAAACGAAACGAGCAAACACACAACTTTCATAAATGGCTCTATTCATACAAGTACTAGGAGTGCCTATGTTTTTGATTCCCCATGTGTCCTATTATTATATCATATGTTCACGAGTCTTAGAAAAATATGTAAGTTGATAAAGTTTATCCGAGAGATCTTATTGACTTACTTCATTATGTATTGCATTCATTTATACATGTACACTGATCCATGACCAGATGGGATATGGGGAAAGGTTACAGCGTTATATGCATGGTATGACATTTACACGTATATGCATGACTTTATAAATATTTCACGATTCACAGAGATATTCAGACTTATATGTTGAGTTCTTTACACCATGTTTCTTTCATTCCTTACATACTCGGTACTTTATTTCTACTAATGTCCCTTTTGCCTAGGAGCACTACGTTTCATGCCCGCATGTCCCGATAGACAGGTCTATAGTCCTCCTAGTAGGTTATCAGCTCAGCGGAAGGTGTTGGTGCACTCCACTTGCTCCGGAGTTGCCTATTTAGTTAGTATGATTTGGACATGTATTGATTGGTATGGCGGGGCCCTGCCCTGACATTTATGACGTTTATGTACTCTAAGAGGTTTGCAGACAGATGTAATGTATATGGATACTTGTATGGCTTTATCGGCCTATGTTTTGAGTGTACAAATAATCATGTCGGCCTTATAGTCCCGTATGTCACGTGTATAAGTTTCTATATCATGTTGGGTCGTCGTATGTCTAGTATTCCCTTATGTTTTATTCCAGTTATCTCATGATGGCCCTTATGGCCCATTTACCTAATGATGGTGTTAAGAAAGATATGTTATATTGGTACTCAGTTGAGTAAGGCACTGGGTACCCGTCGCGGCCCTCCGATTTGGGTCGTGACACTTACCTAGCTCGAGGTAAGGTTAGAGGGGCGCTCAAGGACTATCACGATCCCTATGGATCGTGACTTGTTGGTGGACACTAAGGAGGTAGTCCCTGCCCTCGGTCCTCTTTATTACGAAGTTGAGGGTAAGACCTTTAAGGAAATAAATGACGGTGCCTTGTCGAGGAGCATTGCTGGCCTCGCTCTTAGGGTGAGTGTTTGTTATAGAAACGTTTTCCTATTTTTTAGAGCATTCAAAGTTCTGACCTTTTTCTCTTCTTTATTTGTTTGTAGACGGTGATTTTAGAAATTGAGAGCGCCCGGAGGGAAAAATGGCATAAACAGATCTTCATGAAACTGAAAGATAAATACGTTGAGCATCATGGCAAGTATTAGGATCTCCGCAGTCGGTTCGCGAGGGCGACGACATGGGGACCCTGAGGGAAGATCTAAAGAAGAGGAACGAGGAGCTAGTGTAGGCCATACAGAAGTGTGGCGTCCTCAAGGGGATATTGAGAATTAGGGAAGAGGAGCTTAAGGTTAGCAGGGGCATAGAGGCCCAATATAGCAGCTCAGCGGCGAGATTGCCGAGAAACATGAGGAACTTGAGAAGGCGGAGTCCTCTCGTTTGGACGCTCGGATGAAGGTGGAGATGTTCGAGTTGGCGAATAAGACTCTTTGAGCTGAGCGGCAGAATGATCAATCGACAGCGAGAGCTAAGGAAGACCGGCTCGAAGAGAAGATCGGGGAGCTGGAGAAAGACAACTCCGTCCTTCATAATCGAGTGACCGCTCTAGAGGCCGAGAAGGCTCAACTACTTGCACGACCGTCCTCTTCCAACACTTTTGATTTTCCCAATGTACCTCGGGAGTTATACGAAGAATGGATCCATGTAGAGACCCAGTTAGATATGTTTCGGGACTTGCATATAGCAGGATCCGTTCCTAAGGCTGCCCTTGAAGATGCCCGGGTTAAGGCTCGTGAAGCTCGAGTCGCTTGGGGATATGATCCTGCTACGCCTCAACCTGGCGAGTAGGATGGAGAAGAGGGTGCAGACCGGCTTAAGGAGGACGCCTGGTGTGATACCGCTTATCCTCAGGGCGAATGTGGCGAGGGTGGCGAGGGTGCCGGGGGCCGAGGTGGTGAGGTCGCCGAGGGCCATGATGGCGAGGGCTAGTAGTCCTTCTCTTAGACCTTTTTGTGTATTTTTGCCGGCATCTTTAAGAGCCCTTGTTATGAACTCTTTATTTGTATATGAATGTTTAAGTTGTTTTATGCGCCTTCTTTCATACCTGTTACTTGTTTCCGCACTTGTGTACTTTGCTTTTGTTTTTTGCTTGTTATGATTTCTGTTCTTTCTGTTGTTGTCGGCCACTGCTTGGTCGTAGCCTTGTTGACGAATATTTATGGGTCGTATCTGCCCTTTTTTTATATGTGTCGGGTGTGCCTCTTTATTTAGATTTGGCTAATAGGTATTGTTTGAACTTAGTTGATTTTGGTCTTTTGCCAAGTAGTGGCCGAGGGCCGGTAGGTGTTATAAGAACGCGATCGAGCTTAACCTTTTATTAACTAGTAGCCGAGGGATGATAGGTATTTTTCAAACTTGGTCGAACTTAACCTTTTATAAAAATGTGACGAGGGCCGAAAGGTGTGTTCGAGTTGGGTCGAACTTAACCTTTTTATTAAAATGTGTCCGAGGGCCTAAAAGTGTTGTTCGAGCTGGGTCGAACTTAACCTTTTTTTGAGTCGTGGCCGAGGGCCGATAGGTGTTGTTCGAACTTCATCAAACTTAACCTTTTATTAAAATGCGGCCGAGGACCGAAAGGTGTTGTTCGAGCTGGGTCAAACTTAACCTTTTTTTGAATCACGGCCGAGGGCCGATAGGTGTTGTTCGAACTTGATCGAACTTAACCTTAACACAAAAGGTGTTATGATAAACGTAAGTTTCTTATTACTTTGACGTTGTTGCTATGGTTACATGATTGGAGAAAGTTACAGATTTTGGGCGTTGGTTGGCATTCCAGTCCTAGTCCCAGTCTATCTAGTCCCTTCATTGTTTGACTTGGAAAGTATTGAGGAGTCGAGCAATGAAAGAGAAAAATAGTCCCTCCCTCGCACAGTTCGACTCGAAGTGTCCCCTTTGTCACCTCGTTAGAAACCTCCTTGAGAAAACTCTAATGGGACAAAACTCATGTGAGGGAAAAAGAGTACGACTTGGGGACACTTTTTCCTTTTAGAAGATGAAGTATTGGAGGTGGCTGATTTTCCAATTGTTCGGTAATTGCTTTCCTTCCATTATCTCTAATTGGAACGAACCCTTATTTGCTTTGGCCGTAATTTTGTATGGGCCGTCCCAGTTTGTTCCCAGTTTGCCTTCCCGTGGGTCTTTGCTCGCTTGAGTTTTGGCTTTGAGTACGTAGTCCTCGACTTTGAGCGGTCGGACCTTTGCTTTCTTGATGTAATAACATTCTGCTTGCTGCTTCTGGGCGACCATCCTTATGTATTCCATATCTCTCCGTTCATCGATTTTGTCGAGTTCCTGCCTTCTACTCTCATCATTACTAGTATCGCTTTCATTTGAGTACCTTAGGCTGCGTTCTTCGACTTCGACCGGTATGACTGCTTCGGTCCCATAGACCAAAGAGTAGGGTGTCTCTCCTGTGCTCGTCTTCGGGGTAGTTCTATACGCCCATAGTACTTCTGGGAGTATCTCCAGCCACAGTCCCTTGGCGTCTTCGAGCTTTTTTTTCATGATGTTTAATATGGACTTATTGGAGGATTTCGCCTGTCTGTTACCCGCCGGGTGATACGGGGTTGAAAGTATCCTCTTAATATGCCATTTCTCGAAGAATACGCCGGTTTTATTTCCAGTGAACTAAGGTCTGTTGTCGTAGCTGATCTCCTTGGGTAGGCTGAATCGGTAGATGATGTTTCTCCATATAAAGGTGATTACGTCTTGTTTGTGTATTTGGGCGAACTCTCCTGCTTTCACCCATTTAGAGAAATAGTCAGTTAAAACCAAAAGAAATCGTACGTTACCTCACTCTGCTAGGAGGGGGCCACGATGTCCATTCCCCACTTGATGAACGGCCACGGAGAGGTGGGTGAGTGGAGATGTTTGCCTACTTGGTGAATTATTGGGGTGTATATCTGACATTGTTCGCATTTTTTCACGAATTCTGAGGCGTCCTTTTTCATGGTGGGCCATTAGTATCTTGACCATATGAGATACCTAACAAGTGCTCGATTGCTAGAGTGAGCACCACAATGTCCTTCATGGACTTCTTCGAGGACGCGCTGGGTTTGGTTTAGGCCCAAACATTCCGCTAGAGGGACACCGTATGTCCTTTTGTATAGGTCGCTATGGAGGAGATTGTTAAAACCAAAAGAAATCGTACGTTACCTCACTCTGCTAGGAGGGGGCCACGATGTCCATTCCCCACTTGATGAACGGCCACGGAGAGGTGGGTGAGTGGAGATGTTTGCCTACTTGGTGAATTATTGGGGTGTATATCTGACATTGTTCGCATTTTTTCACGAATTCAGAGGCGTCCTTTTTCATGGTGGGCCATTAGTATCTTGACCATATGAGATACCTAACAAGTGCTCGATTGCTAGAGTGAGCACCACAATGTCCTTCATGGACTTCTTCGAGGACGCGCTGGGTTTGGTTTAGGCCCAAACATTCCGCTAGAGGGACACCGTATGTCCTTTTGTACAGGTCGCTATGGAGGGGATTGTATCTGGCTGCTTGCATTCTTAGTTTTTTGGCTTCTTTTTTGTCATTTGGGAGCGCCGTCCTACAAATATGCGATAATACGATTGTGCCAATCCCAAGTTAAGCTTACATATCTTACCTCGATTTGGTCTAACGATGAGTTGAGGAAGTGGACTACGCTTTTATCCCTGGTCATGATGCTTTTGGTAGCTGCAACTAATTTGGCGAGGCTGTCTGCTTTGGCATTTTGCGCACGCGGGATCTGGTTGAGCTGGCATTTGTCGAACTCGGGCAGCAGCTTACAGATCTCGATCTGATATTTTTGCAACCTTTATTCTTTGATTTGGAAAGTACCTGAGACTTGGTTGACTACAAGATGGTAATCACAACTGAGCTTCAACCACTTTGCCCCATATTTGAGTGCTAGCCTAAATCCCGCAATTATGGCCTCATGCTCGGCCTTGTTGTTAGTCATATCTGGGCTTTTTATGGACTGGCAGATTATTTCGCCGGTAGATACCTCGAGTACGAGTCCCAGCCCGGATCCGAAAAAGTTGGATGCACCGTCAGTGTATAGGACCTAGAGGTCATATTTTTGGAGAGAAGCTTGGACGACTTCCTTCTCGACTTGAGGCATTATCTTTGTACTGAAGTCTGCGACGAAGTCGGCGAGCACTTGCGACTTTATCGTTGTTCGCAGTTGATATGGGATATCGTGCTCGCTTTGCTCGATGGCCCACTTGGCCTGCCTTCTCGATAGCTCGGGTTTATGTAAAATGCCTCTTAGAGGAAAGGTTGTAACGACTGAGATATGGTGGTACTAGAAATAAGGTCTAAGCTTTCGTGAAGCTATGACTAGTGCCAGGGTCAGTTTCTCGAGGTGCGGGTACCTCGTCTCGACATCAACAAGTGTTTTGCTAATGTAATAAATGGGAGATTGCATACATTTACTTTCTCGAATCAGGTTTGCACTTATTGCTACTTCGGAGACGGCCATGTAAACGAGGTGATGTTCCTTGGGTTCGAACTTTGAGAGTAGGGGTGGTGATGAAAAATACGTCTTCAGTTCTCACAGAGCTTGTATGCATTCGGGTGTCTACTCGAGGCCGTTGTCCTTTTTGAGTATGCCAAAAAATTTGTGACATCTGTCAGACGCACGTGAGATGAATCTCGATAAGGCGACGATTCGACCAGTCAACCTTTGGACTTGCTTCTTGGTACTCAGGAGATCCGATATCCCTTCGATAACTTTGATTTGGTCTGGGTTGACCTCGATCTTCCATTGTGACACTAAGAAGCCCAAGAACTTCCCAGAGGCTACGGCAAACGCATATTTCTCCGGGTTTCATTTCATTTCATATCGTCTTAGTATGTAGAAAGCTTCCTTCAAATTGGCAATATGGTCCTCTACCTTTATGGACTTGACCAACATGTCATCGATACATACTTCCATGGTCTTGCTGAGTTGATCTTTGAACAACCTCGTGACCAATCTTTGATATGTAGCCTCTGCGTTCTTCATCCCAAATGGCATGACCCTATAATAATATGTTCCTCGATGGGTGATGAACGCGGTTTTCTCCTGGTCCTCTTTTTCCATAAGTATCTAGTTATAGCCTGAGTACGCGTCCAAAAAACTCAACAATTCGTGCCCAACCGTTGCGTCGATGAGTTGGTCGATATGTGGTAACATGTACCAATCTGTTGGGCATGTTTTGTTCAAGTCAGTGAAGTCTACACATATCCACCATTTCCCATTTTGTTTTTACCATCACTACGTTGGCGATCCATTTGGGGTATTTCGCCTCCCTAATGGTGCCATTTTCTAATCTCCACCTCTTCATGGACGACATCATTGATGGAAGGATTGAATTTATGTCTGACCTGCCTTACCGGGGGTAGAGTGGATCGAAGTTTAATTTGTGTATGTAAATCTCCTTGGGGATGCCCGACATATCTTCATGGCTGAAGGCGAACAAATATGCATTAGTTATTAAAAATTGACTAAATTTACCTGGTTCTCAGAGTTAGTAGCCGATATAGGCCTTTTTGCTGTGGTCGCTAGGGTCTAATTGAACGGGTCGAGGTTCTCTACAGTCGAGTTCGCGACTTCGACCATTTCGGGATCCACGATGGCGCCCCTGATCTCTTCTTGTGTCGACCTCGACCTTGTTGATTGCTATGGCTCTTTTTCCTTGTCTTTTTCTATTGTGTTGTCGTGTTGTCTAAGGTGATATGGTAGTATTCCCAGGACATGCAATGTTCTCTCCGTATGCTGAATATCCCCCAAAGTGTTGGGAATTTGATTACTTGGTATTGGTTGGAGGGGATGGCTCTCATTGGATGTATCCATAGTCGTCCTACTATGGCATTGTATGCGGATGCCTGGTCCATGATATGGAATGTCGTCTCCAGCGTTACGCCGCCGGTCAAGATAGGGAGTGTAATTTCTCCCGATGTCCGTTCAACTGCATTATTAAAATCGATTAGTGTGATGCAGCATGGTACTATCTTGTCCTCGAGTATCATCTAGATGAGGACTCAAGGATGGATAATTCACGATCCACTTTCATTGTCTACCTTGATACGTTTGACATCAGTATCTAAAATGTTCAAAGTAATGACGAGAACATCATTGTGAGGGAAAGTCAACCGTCGACATCTGACTCGTTGAAGATGATACTTTCTTCGAGTTTGTCATACCGTTTGCGAGTGATAGATCATTTGAGTTTGTGAGTGGTGGTGAATTTAATGCCGTTGATGGATAAGTCGTCGCTACCGTCGATGATCATGTTAATAGTACGAGCTGGTGACGGTGGCTTCGGCGGGCCTTGGTGTTCACATCCTCTGGTGAAGTTATTTCTCCCCTTGTCGCTCAGCAGCTCTTTGAGGTGTCCCCGGTGCAATATGTTTACAATCTCTTGCCTGAGGGCGATGCAATCTTTTATTTTGTGTTTGCGCTATTGGTGGAACTCGTAAAGGGCATCGGATTTTCTGGTGTTCGGGTCGGACTTCATCTTTAGCGGCCACTTCACCTTCGTTCTGAGTTTCTCCTGGGCGTAGACTATCTCTGTAAGTGACACACAAAAATTGTGAGCAGATAATAAGGGAGGCATACCTCTCTCATTCCGGTGTGTCCCCGTTTTCGGCTTGGATGGGCCTTCCTTATAGTAGAGAGAAGGTGGGGCGGGGGTCCTAACGTATGGCTGGTGTCGTTCCCTATTGGGTCGTGGGACTGGATGATTCCTCCGGATGTTATCTCTTCGTTCTTTCCTGGACTCGATTTGTACCGAGATGAGCTGATGAGATGGTCAATTGAGGTCGTCCTTATTTTCTCGGACTTCCGTATAGTAAGCATTGTGGATTTCGTCCCAAGTGTTTGGAGGATATTTCATCAACTGACTTAGCAGCTTTCTAGTCGCTCTCGAACTATCTCTACTCAACTAATTTTCAAAAACTGCGACCGCCATCCCCCAGACACGTTTGGTAAGGTCATCCTTACCTTTTTGAATCGGGTGAGAATTTCCCTCAGTCCCTCTCCTAAGGACTGCTTGATGGCTAATATGTCATTTACTCTTGTTTTAGCTTTTCTGGCTCCGGCATGCGCAGTTACGAACTTGTCATCCATTTCCTCGAAGGTTTCTATGGAGCGGGTTGGGAGTTGTGAGTACCATGTTAATGCCCACTCCGTCAGAGTTTCACCAAATTTCTTCAGCAAAATAGAAGAAACTTGTTGCTTGGTGAGGTCGTTACCTTTCACGGCAGTGACATAATGAGTCACGTGATCTTCAGGATCAGTCATTTCGTCATATATCCTGAGATACGACGGCATTTTGAAGGTCTTTGGTATGTAATGCGGGGTTTCTTCTTTGCTGTACGACTACTCTGCAAATTTGCCAGTGTCCCTCTTTGGCAACAACTTAGGGGTGCCCGGTATCTTGTCAACTCGTTCTTGGTGTTCTATCATTTGATCTCTAAGTGCTTTATTTTCATTCTCCATTTATTCTATCCTCTTTAGATTTGTTAGTAATAGTGTGAGTTATACCTGATGTTGGAGAGTCTGGTTGGTTGCCCTGTTCGCCTGCCCGTTGCATTGTGTAGGTTCTTGCGGTCTCTATAGTCGTGCATGGAGTGGGCTTGTTGAGCACGTTTACTAGCGTATCTTCAACCATGCTTCGAGGAGCTTTTTTACGGCCAGAGGTGTCCCTTCTTCTGTGGATGTGGAGGTCCCTTTTCCATTTGGTTTTGTCATACTACAATTGGGGGGGGGGGACGCAACCTCTCGCATCTGGGGGAGGTAGTGGGCATCACGTCTTTGCCTAGTGTTTCACAACTCTCGTTGATAGCGTTAGCTGCAGATCTTAAGGAAACTAAAAATTAGCTAAGAAGTCCCCATAGACGGTGCCAAACTATTTGACCAAAAATATAGATCTTAGTTCAACTAGTTATATTTAAATAAAGAAGAGTCAATCTTAGCTAATAATAATATCCTAAAGATAATGCTATCGGTTTTATGACAAATAACTTTTATGTTTGTCCGGATGACAATGAATGTAAGCAATAACGACAATGTTCAATGATCCAAAAAGATAGAATATGCCATTAATAATAACAAGTAGCAATAAATGACATTTAAGTAAATAAAAACTTGTGAGATCTGTGGATATTCTCTCTGACAATGATGAATAATTGATAAGCCTTTGAACACTTAGATCGTTCTTGGATCTAGTGGGAATGCTAGACAAGAATCTTAGTAAAAAGGTTATTTTTGTATGCTTGTAATAAGGCCAGATTCTCTCTATAAAATCAATGTATTTTTTACAAATCAATATCTCACGTCCCCTATCATTGTGTCTTTTTCTATTTAGTGGGAACATGTTCCTAGAAACTCTAACAGTACAGGTGCAGGGAATATTTACTAGAATATTCTCTTTTGTGTCATATCTTAAAACTATCCGTTATAACTCTGTCTGAGATGCTCGACCTCGACCTTGAACTATGATCACTTTACGACCTTGATCTTTGCTGACTCTTCAAATGCACCCTTCATCGCTTCGAGTCTACTTTGACATGGGGCATATATTTGTGGAGACCTTACTGATAGCACGTGGCAGCCGACAAAGGCTATCATGATGCTGATGTGGTGTAATGACCCGACCGATATTTTTGAGTGTTGTAGCCTCGTTCCCCTATTTACTGCTTATTTTATGCTTAATTATTGCTATGTGACTTACCGGGATAGTTGGTTCGATTCCGGGGATTTTTCGGAATGAGTTGAGACACTTAGCCTCAAGGTTGGAAGCTTAAATTTAAAAGGTTGACTGGATGTTGACTTGTATGTAAATAGCTCCGGAATGGAGTTTTGATGGTTCCGATAGCTTCGTTGGGTGATTTCGTACTTAGAAGTGTGTCCGAATAGTGATTTGGAGGTCCGTAGTTGATTTAGGCTTGAAATGGCGAAAGTTGGAAAATTAAAAGTTTTGGAAATTGAGAAGTCTGACCGAGAGTTAACTTTGTGGTTACCGGGCTCAGATTTTGGTTCCGAGAGTTGGAGTAGGCCCGTTGTGTCATTTATGACTTGCGTTCAAAATTTGAGGTCAATCAGACTTAATTTGATAGGTTTCAGCATCAATTGTAGAAGTTGGAATTTCTTAGTTTCCGTTAGGCTTGAATTGAGGTGCAATTCGTGTTTTTGATGTTGTTTGATGTTATTTGAGTCCTTGACTAAGTTCTTATAGCGATTTAGGACTTGTTGGTATATTTGGTTGAGGTCTCGGGGGCCTCGGGTGGAGTTCGGATGGTTAACGGATCAAAGTTTAGAATTGAAGGACTGCTGAAGTGCACCGGGTCTGGTGCGATCACACATGCGGAGTTTTGATCGTAGGTGCGAGCCCGTAGAAGCGGCACGAGGAGCGCAGAAGCGGCCTGGAAAGGGGTGTGCAGTGGTCACAGGTGCGAGGGTATTTCCGCACCTGTGTGGTCGCAGATGCGGCGTATGGGCACAGAAGCGGAGCTCAGTGAGGAGGCTGTGGAGCGCAGGTGTGGAGGAAGTTTTGCAGTTGCGGAATCGCATCTACGTGTGTGTGATCACAGAAGCTAAAGAAAGGATCTTCAGTTATAACCGCAGAAGCGGAGGTAGTGTCCGCACCTGCGAGACCACGGATTCAGTTAAGTGGGTCGCAGCTGCGAAAGCGCTGGCAGTGTTAAATCCGAAGGGTTTCGTGATTTTTCTCATTTTGGACTTTGCAAACTCGGACCAATGCAAATTTTGAGAGGTATTTCGAGGGGTTTCTTGAGATAAGTCACTTGTGATCATTTTTATTCAATAATCTTGTTTCCCCATTGAATTTCCCGCTTAATTTGTGTGTTTTTGAGGTGGAATTATAGGAGTTTGAGGCTATAGATTTGGAGAGCTAAATTTGGGGATTTGAGTGACGATTTTTTGTCGAAATTTGGTAAATTTGGTATGGTTGGACTCATGGTTGAATGAGCTTCCGAATTTTGTAACTTTTATCGGATTCCGAGACGTGGGCCCGAGGGTCGACTTTTGAGTTGACTTTTTGACTTTTGATTAAGAACTTAGTATTTTCATATGGAATTGATTCTCTTAGCCCGTGTTGATTGTATTGAATTGTTTGTGGCTAGATTCGAGGCATTCGGAGGCCAATTTGAGAGGCAATGGCTTATTGGAGTAGAGATTCACACGATTTGAGATAAGTAACACTTCTAAACTTGGTTCTAAGTGTATGAAACCCTGAAATTCATGTTATGTGATTGGTGTTGAGGTGACGCGCATGCTAGGTGACGGGCGTGTGGGCGTGCACTGTAGTAATTATGATTTAGTTGATTCCATGTAACCGTGTAGCTATCTTATTGGAGAACGCCGTACGGGCTTGGCCAAAAGTGGACAATATCACACCATGTGTAAGAGTATCTTTGGGTCAATTTAGCCCAACAACAGTCATTAAAGCGGACTGCCTGAGCAGAAAGTTTCTAGAGCAAAAGAACACACTTTTCTCTCTCACAGTGCTTCAAAAAATGGCTGTCCCCTTATATTTTTGTGATGACCCAAAATGTCATTTTTATATTTAATAAGTAATTATGTATTCTAAGACCTAGAAAAGTATCATTTATCATTCCTCGACTTACGTGCGCAGTCCGTATAATTTTCTGGAAAAGTTTTTATGTGAAAAATGGATTAAAATGTGAAATAGAGCTTTAAAACTCAACCAAGTTGACTTTGGTCAATATTTTGAGCAAACAGACCCGGATTAGTGTTTTAACAATTTCTGTTGGTCCGTATCGTGATTTGGGACTTGGGAGTATGCTTGGAATCGAATTCCGAGGTCCCTAGCCCGAGATATGGAATTTTGATGAAATATTAAAAGCTTGAAAGCTTAATGATTTCAAAGAAATTACTGATGTTGGATTTATTGACCTAAGGTCCGTATTTTGGTTTCGGATCCTGGTATAAGTCCACTATAATATTTATGACTTGTCTGTCGAATTTGGTGAGAATCGGAGTTGATTTGACGTAATTCGGACGTCCGGTTGTAAAAATATAAGTTTTAAAGTTTTCTTGAAAACTTCCTTTGATTTGGTGTCCGATTCGTAGTTCTAGGTGTTATTTTGGCGATTTGATCACGCGAGCAAGTTCGTATGATGTTTTTAGAACTTGTGTGCATGTTTGGTTTGGAGCTCCGAGGGCTCGGGTGAGTTTCGGATAAGCTACGGGATGATTTCGGACTTAAGAAATCTGGTTTTCTGCACACTTTGGGCTTCTAGTATTTCCTTCATCGCATTCGCGAAAATACTCTCGCGAACGCGAAGAGCAAACTGAGCTTGCCGAATTTTCCTTCTTCTCGAATACGAGGATTGGACTACGAACGCGAAGCTATGGGGACTTTACCCTTCGCGAACGCGACCAGCTCAACGCGAACGCGAAGCTTTAGAGGTCTTGGGGAGGGGTCAGTTGTCCTTATACGCGAACGCGAGCACTGGCACGCGAATGCGAAGGCAAGGGGGAAAAAAGCCTTCGCAAATGCGAAGGCCAGGGGGGAATGCAAAAGTCACGGGATGCTACTCATCGCGAACGCGACAGGCCCTTCGTGAACGCGAAGAAGGCCTGACCCCTATGACTTAAAACAGAACCAAAACTGGATTTTTCCCATTTTTCACAAAACCTCAATTATAACTCGGCTTAGGGGCGATTTCAAAGGAGTTTTTCACGATTTCGAATTGGGTAAGTGTTCTTTATCATATAGTGATTGTATTTCATAAATCTAAGCCTATATTCATCATTTATTTCGGATTTAGATGGAAGAAATTGGAATTTTTGTAAAACTTTGCAAAAATGAAAAATTTAGATTTGAAGGTCCATTTGACATTGGAATTGGATAATTTCTATATGGTTGTACTAGTCTCGAAATGGGTGTTCGGATTTCGTAAGTTTTTTCGAGATTTGAGACGTGGGTCCCACTGCCGAATATTTTAATAAATTTTGGATTTTTATCCGAAAAATTTGTAAATTCATATGGAACTAATTCCTATGATTCGTATTGAGTATATTGAATTGTTTGTAAATAGATTTGAAACTTTCGGAGACAAATTTAAAAGGAAAAGCTGTGGTTGAATAATTGATTAGGATTTGCAAAGTGAGGTAAGTGTCGTGGTTAACCTTGACTTGAGGGAATAGAACCCTTAAATTATTTGTTACATGAATTGCATGTGAACGACGTATAGGCGAGGTGACAAGTGTCTATACGTCGTCAAATTAATTATTTGCCTGCTTACTTAAAAGATTATAAATTATTTTAAATCATGAATTAATTATTATAATAATTGTTTCTCTCCTATTCTTTGTCAAATATTAATTCTTGAATTCATGCATTAATTGTTACATGCTATTTGAATTATGTACCTTAATTGTTAATTGACATTTAATATATTAAATATTAAACTGCATATTTTCTCTCTGATTTCCATAATAATTTGCTATGTGCCTCTGTTTGTTACATAATTAAATCATAAATTATTGTATGCTTGTTGCCTTATAATTTTATATTAAGTGTTGAACTTATTGGGGAAATTTCTTCTATAAGAATCGGTAAATGAATATGTTGGAGGAGCGGGTTGCACGCCGCAACAGAATTGATTATAATGAACATATTGGAGGATCTGGTTGCACACCGCAACAGACTTATTAAAAGTCTATATTGGAGGATTGGGTTGCATGCCGCAACAGTCTTATTAAAAGTCCATATTGGAGGATCGGGTTGCACGCCGCAACATACTTATTTAAAAGTCTATATATATATATACTTGATTGAAATAAATATACAACAGACTTATTAAAAGTCCATATTGGAGGATCGGGTTGCACACCGCAACAGACTTATTTAAAAGTTGACATACATATATATATATATATATATATATATATATATATATATATATATATATATATATATATATATATATATATATATATTGGTGGATCGGGTTGCACGCCGCAATAGACTTGATTAAAATGAATATATTGGAGGAGCGGGTTGCATGCCACAATAGAATTGAATGTGAATATATTGTGAGAGCGGGTTGTAGTGAATTGAATGTGAATATATTGTGAGAGCGGGTGGTAATGAATTGAATGTGAATATATTGTGAGAGCGGGTTGCACGCTGCAACATAATTGATGGAAATGACAATTGGTTATGACTGCTGAGTTGGCTTCAATTATTATAAATGAATTACCTGGTTTATTTCTATTATTGTTGTTGTTACTAATATTGCGTACAGGTTAATGTAAGTGACCCGTCTTAGCCTCGTCACTACTTCGTCGAGGTTAGGCTCAGCACTTACCAGTACATGGGGTTGGTTGTACTGATACTACACTCTGCACTTCTTGTGCAGATTTCGGAGTTGGTCCCAGCAGCGCACCATAGACTTGCTCGGATTTCAGCTACCAGAGGAGACTTGAGGTATAACTGCATGGCGTCCGCAGTTCTGAAGTCCCTGTCTATTTTACTCTAGCTGTGTGTTTATTTCCAGACAGCTTTATTTATTCAGACCTTTATTTGTATTTATTCTAGAAGCTCGTGCACTTATGACACCAATTCTGGGATGGTATTTAGACACCGTCGTTTTTATGGATTATTTCACTATATTTCAAACTTTTCTTCCACATTTGCTTCTTTGATTATTAATAATTTAATGATTGTTTAAAAATCGGTTAATATTATTCTAACGTTGGCTTGTCTAGCAAGTGAAATGTTAGGCGCCATCACGGTCCGAAGGTGAGAATTTCGGGTCGTGACAGTTGGTATCAGAGCACTAGGTTACATAGGTCTCACGAGTCATGAGCAAGCTTAGTAGAGTCTGAAGGATCGATATGGAGACGTCTGTACTTATTTCTCAGAGGCTATGAAGTTTAGGAACAAATCACTTCTTTCTTATTATGTCGTGAGATTTTATTCTATCATCGATGATTGAACCATTCTACTCTTATTCTCTCACAGATGGTGAGAACACGTAATACCTTTACCGATGGATAGGGACCAGAACCCCCGGTGGCAACTATGGCCAGGGGTAGAGGTCGAGGTCGTGCTAGAGGCCGAGGCAGAGGTAGAGCTCAGTCCAGATCTCGAGCAGCTGCACCTGTTAAAGAACCTTAGGTGGACCTTCAAGAGGAGGTTCCAGTTCAGAATGTACCAGTTGGACCAGTTCAGGTCCCGGAAAGATTCATAGCCACTCTAGTACTTCAGGACGCTCTAGTCCGTTTGGTAAGTCTTATGGAGGGAGTGGCCAAGAATAGTACATTTCTAGTGGCACTAGCCGTCTCACAGGTTGGGGGAGGAGCACAAACTCTCACTACTCCCACTCCGGAGTAGGTGGCTCCCCAGAGTCAGGCTCTAGCAGCCCTGCCAGTTGGGGTAGTTCAGCCAGGGGTTGCGGCACAGATCGGTGATAGGCCCGCCATGTCTTTTGAGGCCTTATTGAGACTGGATAAGTTTACCAAGCTTTTTCCAGTTCACTTCAGTGGTACACCTTCTGAGGACCCATAGGATTATCTTGAACGTTGCCATGAGGTGCTGCGGAACATGGGTATAGTTGAGACCAATGTGGTTGATTTTGCTGTATTTCAGATGATGGGTTTCGTCAAGAGGTGGTGGAGAGATTACACATTGACCCGACCAGTCGGATCGCCTGCACTTACATGGGAGCATTTCTCTCAGCTATTTCTGGAAAAGTTCCTCCCTATCACACTGAGAGAGGAATTCCGCAAGCAATTTGAGTGTCTACAGTAGGGCAGTATGACTGTTACTCAGTATGAGTCTCGTTTTGTGGATTTGGCCAGTCATGCTCTCATTTTACTAAATATGGAGGGAGAGAGAGTGAGGAGGTTTTTTGAGGGACTCACTCACCCTATCAGACTTCAGATGGCCAAGGAGACTGGAAATGAGATTTCTTTTCAGGCGGCTGCTAATGTCGCAAGGAGGATCGAGATGGTTCTTGCACAGGAGAGAGGGCAGAGGTCCGATAAGAGGCCTCGTCAGTTCGGTGGTTTCAGTGGTGCCTCGTCTGGAGGCAGAGGTAATTTTGGTAGGGGTCATCCTCACAGACCATTTCATTCAGTACTTCATGCATCTCTCGGTGCTTCAGGGAGTCACAGTCCTATTATGCCTTACTCTAGGCAGCCAGTATTTAGTGCACATTCAGCTCCTATCAGTGCACCACCACTCCAGAGTTACTACAGTGGTTATCCGGCCCATTTGGGTTAGCTTCAGCTTCAGCTTCAGCAGCCAAGGCATCAGGATGGGTGTTATGAGTGTGGAAACATTGGTCACATCAGGAGGTATTGCCCTAGATTGGCGAGTAACAGATCTCGGCAAGATTCTCATGCCATCATACCGGCATCGGTTGCTTCACCGGCTGCTCAGCCAGCTAGAGGTAGGGGTCAGGCAGCTAGAGGTGGAGGTCAGGCCATTAGAGGTGGAGGTCAGACCGTTAGAGGTGGAGGACAGCCAATCAAGGGCCGTCCTAGGGACGCAATTCAGAGTGGTGGGGCCCAGCCCCGATTTTATACTTTTCCAGCTAGGCTTGAGGCCGAGTCATCTGATGTTGTGATCACATGTATTATTCCAGTTTGCTAATGAGATGCTTTAGTTCTATTTGATCCAGGATCTACTCATATGTCCTCCTATTTTGCTTCATATTTGGTTGTGCCTTGTGATTCTCTGAGTGCTTCTGTATGTGTCTCTACACCGGTGGGAGACTCTGTAGTAGATCATGTATATCATTCGTGTGTGGTTACTATTGGTAATCTTGAGACTAGTGTGGATCTTCTACTTCTTGATATGGTAGATTTTGATGTCATCTTAGGTATGGATTGACTGTCCCCTTATCATGCTATATTAGATTGTCATGCCAAGACAGTGACCATAGCTATGTCGGGGTTACCTCAATTAGAGTGGAAAGGAACTCCTGGTCATTTTGCCAGCAGGGTTATTTCTTATATGAAAGCTCGGCGTATGGTAAGAAAAGGGTGTCGAGCCTATTTGGCTTATATTAGCGATCCCACTGCGGATGTTCCTTCTATGGACTCAGTACCAGTTGTTCGTGAATTTCCAGAAGTATTTCCTGCAGATTTGCCGGGGATGCCACCCGATAGAGATATTGACTTCTGTATTGATTTGGCTCCGGGCACTCAGCCTATTTCTATTCCACCATACCGTATGGCCCCGCCGGAGTAGAAAGAATTGAAAGAGAAGTTACAAGACTTGCTTGATCAGGGATTCATTAGACCTAGTGTCTCACCTTGGGGTGCATCAATATTATTTGTAAAGAAGAAAGATGGCTCTATGCGGATATGTATAAATTATCGACAGTTGAACAAGGTCACTATCAAAAACAAATATCCGCTGCCAAGAATTGATGACTTATTTGATCAGCTTCAGTGCCAAGGTATATTCGAAGATCGATTTGAGGTCTGGTTACCATCAGTTGAAGATTAGGGCATCTGATGTCCCTAAAACAGCTTTTCGAACTCGGTATGGGCATTACAAATTCCTAGTGATGTCATTTGGGTTGACAAATGCCCCAACATCAATTATGGATTTGATAAATCGGGTGTTCAAGCCTTATTTTAATTCTTTTGTGGTTGTATTCATTGATGATATCTTGATTTACTCCAGCAGTCGAGAGGAACATGAGCAGCATCTTCGAAGTGTGCTTCACACCTTGAAGAATAATCAGTTATATGCCAAGTTTTCAAAATGTGAGTTTTGGTTAGATTCAGTTGCCTTTTTGGGGCATGTTATATCGGAAGAAGGCATAAAGGTGGATCCTAAGAAGATTGAGGTTGTTCAGAATTTGTCTAGACCTATTTCAGTTACAGAAATTCGGAGTTTTCTAGGTTTATCAGGTTATTATCGTCGGTTCGTGGAAGAGTTTTCATCTATAGCAAGCTCATTGACCAGATTGACTCAGAAAGGTGTCCCATTCAGATGGTCAGACGAGTGTGAGTTGAGCTTTCAGAAGCTCAAGACCGCTTTGACTATGTCGCCAGTGTTGGTATTGCCCACAAGTTCAGGATCGTATACGATATATTGTGACGCATGTCACATTGGGCTTGGTGCAGTATTAATGCAAGATGGCAAGGTAATTGCATATGCGTCGCGACAATTGAAAGTTCACAAGAAGAATTATCCTGTTCATAACTTAGAATTGGCAGCCATTGTTCATGTGCTGAAGATTTGGAGGCATTACCTCTACGGTGTCTCGTATGAGGTATTTACTGATCATCGTAGCCTTCAGTATCTGTTCAAACTAAAGGATCTTAATTTGAGGCAGCGAAGATGGTTGGAGTTGTTGAAAGACTATGATATCACCATTTTGTATCACCCCAGAAAAGCCAATGTGGTGGCCGATGCTTTGAGTAGAAAGGCTGTGAGTATGGGCGGTCTTGCGTATATTCCGGTTGGTGAGAGGCCATTAGCTACAGATGTTCAGACTTTGGCTAATCAGTTCGTGAGGTTAGATATTTCGGAACCCAGTCGAGTTCTAGCTTGTACAGTCGTTCGGTCTTCTTTATATAAGCGCATCAGAGATAGGCAGTATGATGATCCTCATTTACTTGTCCTTAAGGACACGGTGTTGCACGGTGATGCCAAATAGGTTGTTGTGGGGGAAGATGGGGTTCTACGAATGCAGGGTCATATTTGTGTGCCTAATATGGATGGGCTTCGTGAATTAATTCTTGAAGAAGCACACAGTTCTAGGTATTCTATTCATCCAAGTACCACCAAAATGTATCAAGATTTGCGGCAACATTATTGGTGGAGGAGAATGAAAAAGGATATAGTTGCACATGTAGCTGGGTGTCTGAATTGTCAGCAAGTTAAGTACGAGCATCAAAGACTTAGTGGTTTGCTTCAGAAGTTAGAAATTCCTGAGTGGAAGTGGGAACATATCACTATGGATTTTGTTGTTGGGCTCCCACAGACTCAGAGAAAATTTGATGCAGTTTGGGTCATTGTGGACAGGTTGACCAAGTCAGCACATTTCATTCCAGTGGCAGTTACCTATTCTTCAGAGAGGTTAGCTGAAATTTACATTCGTGATATTGTCCGACTTCACGATGTGCCCGTGTCTATTATTTCAGATTGAGGTACGTAGTTTACCTCACAATTCTGGAGGGCTGTACAGCGTGAGTTAGGCACGCGGGTGGATTTGGGTACAACATTTCATCCACAGACAGACGGACAGTCAGAGCGCACTATTCAGATATTGGAAGATATGCTTCGCGCTTGTGTTATAGACTTTGGAGGTTCTTGGGATCATTTCTTGCCACTTGCGGAGTTTGCTTATAATAAAAGCTACCAGTCGAGCATTCAGATGGCTCCATATGAGGCATTATACGGAAGGCGATGCCGATCGCCAGTTGGTTGGTTTGAACCGGGAGAGGCTCGGTTGTTGGGTACAGATTTGGTACAGGATGCCTTGGATAAGGTCAAGATTATTCAGGATCGATTTTGCACAGCTCAGTCTAGGAAAAAGAGTTATGCCGCCCGAAAAGTTCGTGATATTGCATTCATGGTTGGAGAAAGAAGTTTCACTTATGAAAGGTGTAATGAGGTTCGGAAAGAAGGGCAAGTTGAGCCCTAGGTATATCGGACCCTTTGAAATTCTTGAAAGGGTGGGTGAAGTAGCCTACAGGCTTGAATTACCACCTAGTTTATCGGCAGTTCATCCGGTGTTCCATGTGTCTATGTTCCAGAAATATCATGGTTATTCGCCCCATATGTTAGATTTCAGTTCAGTCCAATTGGACAAAGATTTGACTTACGAGGAGGAGCCGATGGCTATTCTAGCCCGGCAGGTACGGCAGTTGAGGTCTAAGAGTTATCCTTCAGTTCGAGTGCAATGGAGAGGTCAGCCAGTAGAGACATCTACCTAGGAGCCTGAGTCGGACATGCGGAGTAAATATCCACACTTATTCACCAGCTCAGGTACTTTTTTTTCTAACTCCGTTCGAGGACGAACGTTTGTTTTAGAGGTGGAGAATGTGATGACCCAAAATGTCATCTTTAAATTTAATAAGTAATTCTATGTTCTAAGACCTAGAAAAGCACCATTTATCATTCCTCGACTTACGTGCGCAGTCCGTATAATTTTCCGAAAAAGTTTTTATGTTAAAAATGGATTAAAATGTGAAATAGAGCTTTCAAACTCAACTAAGTTGACTTTGGTCAACATTTTGAGAAAACGGAATCGGATTAGTATTTTGACAATTCCGGTAGGTCCGTATCGTATTTTGGGACTTGGGCATATGCCCGGAATCGAATTCCGAGGTCTCTAGCCCGAGATATGGAATTTTGATGAAAAATTAAAAGCTTGAAAGCTTAATGATTTTTAAGAAATTACTGATGTTGGATTTATTGACCTCGGGTCCGTATTTTTGTTTCGGAGCCCGGTATAGGTCCACTATAATATTTATGACCTGTCTGCCAAATTAGGTGAGAATCAGAGTTGATTTGACATGATTCGGACGTCCGTTTGTAAAAATATAAGTTTTAAAGTTTTCTTGAAAACTTTCTTTGATTTGGTGTCCGATTCGTAGTTCTAAGTGTTATTTTGGCAATTTGATCGCGTGAGCAAGTTCGTATGATGTTTTAGAGCTTGTGTGCATGTTTGGTTTGGAGTCTCGAGGGCTCGGGTGAGTTTCAGATAGGCTACGGGATGATTTCGGACTTAAGAAGTCTGGTTTTCTGCACACTTTGGGCTTATGGTATTTCCTTCATCGCGTTCATGAATGTACTCTCGCGAATGCGAAGAGCAAACTGAGCTGGCCGAGTTTTCCTTTTTCGCGAACGCGAAGATTGGACCACGAACGCGAAGCTATGGGGACTTTACCCTTCGCGAATGCGACCAGCTCAATGCGAACGCGAACGCGAAGCTTTAGAGGCCTGGGGGAGGGGTCAGTTGTCCTTATACGCGAACGCGAGCACTGGCACGCGAACGCGAAGGCCAGGGGGAAAATAGCCTTCGCGAACGTGAAGGCCAGGGGGGAATGCGAAAGCCACGGGCTGCTACTCATCGCGAACGCGACAGGCCCTTTGCGAATGTGACAAGCCCTTCGCGAACGTGAAGAAGGACTGACCCCCGTGACTTAAAATAGAACCAAAATGGGATTTTTCCCATTTTTCACAAACCCTCAATTATAACTCGGCTTAGGGGCGATTTCAAAGGAATTTTTCACGATTTCAAACTGGGTAAGTGTTCTTTATCATATAGTTATTGTATTTCATAAATCTAAGCCTATATTCATCATTTATTTCGTATTTTGATGGAAGAAATTGGAATTTTTGTAAAACTTTTCAAAAATAAAAAATTTAGATTTGAAGGTCCATTTGACATTGGAATTGGATAATTTATGTATGGTTGGACTCGTCTCGGAATGGGTGTTCGGATTTCGTAAGTTTTTCCGAGATTTGAGACATGGGTCCCACTGCCGAATATTTTAATGAATTTCAGATTTTTATCTAGAAAATTTGTAAATTCATATGGAATTAATTTCTATGATTCGTATTGAGTATATTGAATTATTTGTGAATAGATTTGAAGCTTTCGGAGACAAATTTAAAAGGAAAAGCTGTGGTTGAATAATTGATTGGAATTTGCAAAGCGAGGTAAGTGTCGTGGTTAACCTTGACTTGAGGGAATAGAACCCTTAAATTATTTGTTATGTGAATTGCATGTGAACGACATATAGGCGAGGTGACGAGTGTCTATACGTCGTCAAATTAATTTTTTGCCTGCTTACTTGAAAGATTATAAATTATTTTAAATCATGAATTAATTATTATAATAATTGTTTCTCTCCTATTCTTTGTCAAATATTAATTCTTAAATTCCTGCATTAATTGTTACATGCTATTTGAATTATGTGCCTTAATTGTTAATTGATATTTAGCATATTAAATATTAAACTGCATATTTTCTCTCTGATTTCCATAATAATTTGCTATGTGCCTCTATTTGTTTAATAATTAAATCATAAATTATTGTATGCTTGTTGCCTTATAATTTTATATTAATTATTGCACTTATTGGGAAAATTTCTTCTATAAGAATTGGTAAATGAATATGTTGGAGGAGCGGGTTGCACGCCGCAACAGAATTGATTATAATGAACATATTGGAGGATCGGGTTGCACGACGCAACAAACTTATTAAAAGTTTATATTGGAGGATCGGGTTGCACGCCGCAACAGACTTATTAAAAGTCCATATTGGAGGATCGGGTTGCACGCCGTAACAAACTTATTTAAAAGTCTATATATATACTTGATTGAAATAAATATACAACAGACTTATTAAAAGTCCATATTGGAGGATCGGGTTGCACGTCGCAACAGACTTATTTAAAAGTCGACATACATATATATATATATATTGGGGGATCGGATTGCACGCTGTAACAGACTTGATTAAAATGAATATATTGGAGGAGCGGGTTGCACGCCGCAATAGAATTGAATGTGAATATATTGTGAGAGAGGGTTGCACGCTGCAACAGAATTGAATGTGAATATATTGTGATAGCGGGTTGCATGCTGCAACAGAATTGATGAAAATGACAATTGGTTATGACTGCTGAGTTGGCTTCAATTATTATAAATGAATTACCTGATTTATTTCTATAATTGTTGTTGTTACTAATATTGCCTATAGGTTAATGTAAGTGACCCGCCTTAGCCTTGTCACTACTTCGTCGAGGTTAGGCTCAGCACTTACCAGTATATGGGGTCAATTGTACTGATACTACACTCTGCACTTCTTGTGCAGATTTCGGAGTTGGTCCCAGTAGCACACCATAGAGTTGCTCGAACTTCAGCTACCAGAGGAGACTTGAGGTATAACAGCATGGGGTCCGCAGTTCTGAAGTCCCTGTCTATTTTACTTTAGTTGTGTGTTTATTTCCAGACAGCTTTATTTATTCAGACCTTTATTTGTATTTATTCTAGAAGCTCGTGCACTTGTGACACCAATTCTGGGATGGTATTTAGACACCGTCATTTTTATGGATTATTTCACTATATTTTAAACTTTGCTTCCGCATTTGTTTCTTTGATTATTAATTATTTAAAGATTATTTAAAAATTGGTTAATATTATTCTAACGTTGGCTTGCCTAGCAAGTGAAATGTTAGGCGCCATCACGGTCCGAAGGTGGAAATTTTGGGTCGTGACAATTTTCTCTCTTGTTATGTTTCTGATCTAAAATAGGCCATACTTATATGTCTTTGAGAAAGCTTGATTTGCTGGAATTGGTACATTATAATTTATGTGGTCCTTTTAAAGTAAGGTCTCATGGTGGTGCACTTTACTTTGTGACTTTTATTGATGATCATTCTCGCAAACTCTGGGTATTTTCTTTGAAGTCCAAGGATCAAGTACTTTATGTGTTCAAGAATTTTCAGGCCTTGGTTGAGAGGCAAACAAGGAAGAAATTAAAATGCATCCGCTCAGAAAATGGTGGTGAAGATATTGGTCCTTTTGATAATTATCGCAGATCGCTGTTTATTCGGCATTGGAAAACTCCTCGAAAGAGTCCTCAGTTAAATGGTTTAGCAGAAAGGATGAACAAAACTTTAGTTGAGATGGTTAGATGTTTGCTTTCAGATGCTAAGCTGTCAGACTCCTTTTGGTTAGAAGCACTTTTTACTGTTGCTTATATTATCAATTTGTCTCCTACTGTTGCTTCGGATGGTGATGTCCTCGATAAAGATTAGTTTGGTAAGAATGTTTCTTATGATCACGTGACAATCTTCTGGTGTAAAGGCCTTTGTGCATGTTCTTAAGGATGAGAGGTCAAAGCTGGATATTAAACTAGGTAGTGTATCTTTACTGGTTATGGTCAAGATGAATTTGGCTATCGTTTTTATGATCCAATTGAGAAAATTTTTATTAGAAGTCATGATGTTGCATTCTTTGAAGACCAGAGAATTGAAGATTTTGACAAAGCCGAGAAGATTGATTCTCAGAGCATGAGAGCTTAGTTGATGTTGATCAAGTTCCTATGACTATTCCACATGAAGAAAATCTTCAAACTAGTGATAATCAAGATGATAATGAAAATGGTGATCATATTCATAATGACCAGTATGATGTTGTTGATTCCCCAATACAAGGTGATGTGGTTGGGCAACAACCAACTACTATTGATGTTCTAGAGAATTGTCTCAAAAGATCTACTAGAGAGAAAATACCTTCATCTCGTTATCTTCCTACTTAGTATGTACTCTTGACTGATGAGGGAGAACTTGAAAGTTTTGAAGAGGCCATGGATAGTGAAGAAAAAGAAAAGTGGTTTGATGCTATGAATGATGAGATGAAATCCTTGCAGATAATCATACCTTTGATTCAGTTAAGCTACCTAAAGACAAAAAACCTTAAAGAAATATGTGGATTTTCAAGGTGAAATATGAAGATGGTAATCCAATTTCACGGTACAAGGCTAGATTAGTTGTCAAGGGATTTAATCAGAAAAAATGAGTTGATTTTGATGAAATTTTTCTCCAGTTGTGAAGATGTCATCTGTTCGGGTTGTTCTGGGCTTGGCTGCAGGTGTAGATTTAGAGGTTGAACAAATGGATGTTAAAACTGCTTTTCTCCATGGTGACTTAGATGAAAATTTATATGGAGCAGCGATAAGGTTTTGATGTCAAGGGAAAAGAGAATTTTGTTTGCAAGTTGAAGAAGAGCTTGTATAATTTGAAACAAGCTCCCAAATAGTGATACATGAAGTTTGGTTCTTTTATGAGTCATCAGGGCTTCAAGAAGACTTCTTCAGACCATTGTATTTTTGTGTAGAAATTCTCTGATGACGACTTTATTATCTTATTGTTTTATGTTGATAACATGATTGTTGTTGGTCATAATGCTTGCAGGATTCAGAAGTTGAAGCAAGAGTTGAACAAGTCTTTTGCTATGAAAGACTTAGGACCAACAAAGCAGATTATTGGAATGCAGAGTGACCGTGACAGAGAGGCCAAGAAGTTGTGGTTATCACAAGATACGTACATTCAGAAAGTACTTCGCAGGTTCAACATGGATAAAGCTAAGGCTGTCAGCACACCTTTAGCTATGCACTTCAAATTGAGCACGAAGCAGTCCTTCCAGTGATGATGAGAAGGAAGATGTGAAGAAAGTTCAGTGTGCTTCAACTGATGGTAGTTTGATGTATGCAATGATTTGCACAATACTAGATATTTCTCACGATATTAGTATTGTTAGCCGTTTTGTTTCTAATCTAGGAAAAGAGCATTGGAATGCGGTAAAGTGGATAATGAGATACCTTTGTGGCACTTCTAGTCTGAGTTTGTATTTTGGGACCGGAAAGCCTATTTTTTGTGGTTACACTGATTCAAATATGATAGGTGATGTTGATACTAACAAGCTTCAGGCTATTTGGTTATCTTTACATGGGAGTTATGTGTTGGCAATCTAGGTTGCTAAAATGTGTTGCTCTATCTACTACATAAGTTGAGCGTATTGCTGTCGTCGAAGCTTGTAAAAAGTTACTTTAGATGAAGAGATTTTTGGGGGAAGTTGGCTTTGCTCAAGAGAGGTATGTGCTTTATTGAGACAGTCAAAGTGCTATTCATCTTGGCAAGAATTCTACATTCCATAGTAGGTCTAAACATATTGATGTGAGATATCATTGTATTAGAGATGTGTTGGATTCTAAGTCGCTTGAACTTGAAACGATTCACACTGATGATAATGGTTCAGATATGTTGACTAAAGCTCTGCCAAGAGGGATGCTTGAAAAATGTTTCATGATCGTCGGGATGGCGGTCTCCTCCACATAGTCGGGAGTTGGAGAATTGTTAGGTTTTACGGATTTTTCTCTTCTTATATGGATAAATAAAATACCTTTTGGACTTAGCCCACTTTTTCCTAAAGCTCACTATATATATGAACAACTTAAGTCTTATTTCTAGAACACAAGAGTTATTTTATAGCATCCATATAGAGAGCAAAAGTGAGAGGGAAGTGGTAATTTTCACACCAGTAAAAATTATCTACAACATTCTGCTTCAAATTGCGTTTCCCGATTCGTTAACCATTGGACTCAAATTTGAACTGGGGGGTTCTCAACACCTGGATCTTGGATTTCAACGGTGGAGATTGATTTTTGTGGTGTGTATCTCTAGTTTCGAGCACAAATAATAGCTCATTTTTGGGGGTGATTTCTCTCCTTTTTACTAGTTTTGATACTATTTTTTATGTATTGTTGCTCCATATTTGGCATTGTGTTATAGCCATTTGGAGAATATTATTGTAAATTTCTTTATTATTAGTGAAACTTTTGTGGGCCGGAGGTCCCATGGTTATTTTGTCTTCACCTTGAAGAGGTTACCACATAAATCTTGGTGTCTCGTGTGTTTGATTATTTTACCTTTCCATATTCGTGGTGGTTGATATACTTGCTGCTCGTATACGTTTGTGCTTGAATTTATTTGTCTTTTCTTGGTTCAAATAGATTGAAAAAGTTTGACTTGGGTATTATTCCACTGCTACCTCGTCGTGCACATTGCTTGTGCTTGTAATTTACCAACAAAGTGGTATCAAAGCCAATGGTTTGGCGGGACTATGGTGATGCCGGAGTGTGGTATGGGGCCCCATCTTAGTGCCTTTGCCCGTCTACGGGGTTTACAACCTTTATCCGTAGCTTTAAAGACGCATACACAACCTTTGGATATCGGTGACCATAAATACTCGTATCATGTGGATTGCACACAATTAATCTTCAAATTAGCCCATAAATGATGATGGGTCATGTGAAACTTAGTTCAAGGGAGAGATTGTTGGATGTGTATGAATACAGTTGCAAATGGAAAGTAGAAAGGAAAAAAATGATTCTACTTATAAGGAGTTGGATACTCTTAATGGTGTGAGACTTTTTGGAGAAATCTGTACATGCTTGGCCCAAAGCGGACACTATCATACCATGTTAAAATTATATTTAGGCCAATTTAGCCCAACAACTGGTATCAGGGCTTGTGGTTATATTTGGCTATGTTGATTGTCTATTTGGATGATGGAGACCTTTTGGAGAAAACCATGCGGGCTTAGATCAAAGCGGACAATATTACACTATGTTAAGAGTATCTTTTGGCCATTTTAGCCCAACAACTGATACCAGAGCCAATGGTTTGGCGGGACTATGGAGATGGCGGAGTGTAGCGTGGGGCCCGACTTAGTGCCTTTGCCAATCTACAAGATTTACGACCTTTACCCGTAGTTTTGAAGACGCATACACGACGTTTGGGCTTCGGTGATCATAAATACTCGGATCATGTGGGTTGCACACAATTAATATCCAAATTAGCTCATAAATGATGATGAGTCATGTGGAACTTAGTTCAAGGGGGAGATTGTTGGGTATGTGAATAAAATTTCACATAGAAAGTAGAAAGAGAAAAAAAGATTCCACTTATAAGGAGTTGGATACTCTTAATAGTGTGGGGCGTTTTGTAGAAAATCGTGCGGGTTTGGCCTAAAACAGACAATATCATACTATATTAAGAGTATCTTTAGGCCGTTTTAGCCCAACAACTGGTATCAGAGCTTGTGATTGTATTTGGTTGTGTTGATTGTCTATTTGAATGACTGAGGCCTTTGGGAGAAAATCGTGCATGCTTGGCCTAAAGCGGACAATATCACATTATGTTAAGACTACCTTTGAGCCGTTTTAGCCCACAACTGGTATTAGAGCAAATAGTTTGGCGGGACGAGTATGAAGATGTCGGAGTGATGGCATAGAGGCCCGGCTTAGTGCCTTTGCCCATCTACGGGGTTTACAACCTTTACCCGTAGCTTTAAAGATGTATACACATCCTTTTCCAGGGCTTCGATTACCGTAAATACTCGAATCATGTGGGTGCCATACAAATAATCTCTAAATTAGCCCATAAACGGTGATGAGTAATGTGAAACCTAGTTGAGGGGGAGACTGTTGGGTGTGTGTGAACAAAGTCACACATGGAAAGTAGAAAAGAAAAGTGAGTTACTTATAAGGAGTTGGATACTTTTAATGATGTGAGGCCTTTGGGGAAAATCGTGTAGGCTTGGCCCAAAGTGGACAATATCACACCATGCTAAGAGTATGTTTGGATCGTTTTAGCCCAACATATCAAATCCTAAGTTAAAACCTAGTACAAAAAGTCATATAGAAAAATCTGGAAATCAAAATCAGTTTTGTACAAAATTATATAATTTTTATGATAATATAATAAATTCACCAACTTAAAATCTAGCTAAAGAACTAAGTAATATAAATCAACCAGATTAGTTTATATCTTATAAATAAGAATTAAGTGAAAAGAATAAATTAATACAAGAGTGTAAGAAAAGTATTATCACATCAAAATTAAGAATAAAAGACGGTAAAAATATTGTAGAGGACCATGAGATTTGACTATAATGATGCAAAATTTGGTTATACCATCACCTTCTACTTTAATCCAAATCCTTATTTCGAGAATACAAAGCTCTCGAAGACTATACCTTCCTTGAAGATGGACGACCTACAAAACATACTACTTTCACGGTACAATGGATAGAAGCCAATTGAGAGGATCTTGAGGCTGCAGACGAAGCTCGTAATGAGGGCAAGGATATTTAAGGCTCTCATGGCAGTGTTGAGAAACAAAATGACCGTGATCTAGGAGGATGGTGATGAACATACGGTGAATGAAATGTCCTGTAGATTCTTAAACTTTAACTATGTTAGTTAAGAGTGTAATGACGTAGTCAAAGCATCCTAAAGGTATTAATAATGTCATATGATAAAGGTTAAAGGTTCGGATCATGAATATAATATTAAAGTATTGGCGCCATCCAGTCGTATATCGCTAAAATAACGTTGGTCGCAGAAGTTCTGCTGCTTTTCACCTGCTATGGTTATGAGATAGAACTATGTCCAGCCCTATAAAAGACTCCAAAATGTTGTTTAAGCCATTCTTCTCATCTTGTAAACATAGAACACGACTTAAAAAGCCTCTTTTGACCACTCTAATCACGGAACTGAGTCCTTATGATCAAGATTGAGTGTTTGGCAGACCGTAATATGAAATCTAACATCAAGATCTTGAATTGTGATAGGAATCAAGAGAACGTATCAAGAACCCTCAAGGATTATGATTTAGAGAATCACTCCCAAAGGTAATTTTCGATGTTTTATATTGTTAAATTACTATTGTTAGAATGTACAAAGAGCATTGACTTCAAATATTAATAAAGTTGATAGTAAAATAGTAAAAAATCATTAAAGGCTAGTATGAAGCTTTATGAAAGAAGGATGGTTTGGTATAGTTGGATGGAATAGATAAAGAAGATCGTCCTAAATGATCTCATAGGACAATAACAAATTAGCGTAATGACCTGATATGTCGTTTTGAGTGTTAGCTTCCTTTTTTATAATTTGAGCCCTTTCACAATGCTACTCTATATATTATTACTTGTGTGTGTGGTCCGTGTCGATTTTCGGAAAGTCTAAATGTGAAGTTTTAAAGAAACTTGATTTTTGAACTTCAAAATGGCTAGAGTTGACTACAGTCAACATTTTTGGTAAACGATATTGGATCGATATTTGGATAATTCCGGTAGGTTCGTATGATGATTTTGAACTTGTGCGTACGTTTGATTAGGGTTCGGGTGACCCGAGGCCATTTCGGTGCTTACTGTGGAAAGTTGAAGTTTTAAAGTTGAATTATGAATTTCTTGAATTTTGGTGTTTGATTCTTGAATTTAGATATTATTGTGATGATTTGAACTTACGAACGAGTTCGTATAATGTTATTATACTTGTATAGATGTGCAAATTGGAGCATGAGGGTTGTCATGCCCCGTATCTGGGACTGGACGTAACACGACACCCGATGCCTGACTACATGTGACCGAGCGAACCAACAGGCTGGTTGAATCAACATGTGATATCATATCCTACTGAATGCGGAAGATAAACTAATACATGCTGGTATACTGAAAGTCTGAATGATATAAATCAAGTGCAAAAACAATAATATATAAGTCTGAAACATATCTATAACCAACATTGCTTAATATGAAAAGCTTGCGACTCTGTCTAACTGCTACTCTGGCCTATGAAGCCTCTAATTAAGTACCGAAAACACTGTAGAGTAATAATAATTCCCCAAAAGAATTGGGGCTCACCAAATAGATGGTACGAGAATGTAGCGCTATGAATCGTCAACCTGTAAATCGTTACTTGCATAGTGAGATACAAGCCCCCGACGAAAGGGACATTAGTACATTTGAATTGCACTGGTATGTTAATCAACTGATAGAAGAACTGTAAATACTGAAACTAAAACATAGCTGACAACTGATAACTGATAACTGAACAGAACAAAGGAAGTAAGGATATGAATACTCCCTCTTCTAAATGATGAACGATCTGTTTATTTGAATAAATAAACTAAGGCCTCAGACCAAATATATATGTGCACAAGCTACGGCCTCAGGTCCAAGTATACGTATACATAACAGCGGCCTCAGGCCCAAAGATGCATAAAGCATAAACTACGGCCTCAGGCCCAAAGATGCATAAATCATAAACTACGGCCTCAGGCCCAAAGATGCATAAAACATATACTACGGCCTCAGGCCCAAAGATGCATAAAGCATATAAACTACAGCCTCAGGACCAAATACAGTTGTTTAATATTCAGTGATTTAAAATCAGAAATTGAGAATCATACTGTAATATATGATACTGAAATTCTGAACCATACTAAGTTACATGATACTGGAATGCTGAATAGAACTAGATTGAAACATGTATTTATGAACTGATTATGAGAACTGAAGCTTAAACTGTTTATGACATGCTAAGTAACCTAGACTAAGACTCATAGATATCAAACACAATTCTATGTTGATTAGGCATTGAGCTCACAATGTTTGGAATGAAAGTTATGAATGAATTACGAAGCTAGAGAATAGAAGTTTTGCAACTATTCAAGGAACTAAGCTTAATTATATTTATGAGGCAATTAGTAACGATGTAGAAAAAACGTAATATAGGGAGAATCATTAACATTCCCAAACATAGAGAGTTAGCCTCACATACCTTGTCTCTGGCATTTTTAAGTGTATCACTGTGTTCGTCTCCTCTTTCAATGATAATCTATGGGAATATATATCAAAAGGAACCAATATTAGCACTAATGCTCATGTTTGAGTCACTTAGGCATTTTATCACATACTTGGTAGACATAAAGCTTCATAGCCCTTATTAATGGTATTTGTACACCCAACAAACCATTCTCTTGGTCCTAGAAAATTCTAAAATCTCAAATTACTATAATCAATACCATTATTCATCACCCATAAGATAAATAACATCCTTAATCAATAATCAATAATCAACAATCAACAACTCAAACCTATAACCGTTCATGCTTTTCTATCAAACCCATAAACTCATATCTCATGAACTTGGAGTCTATAACTATTAATCCAATGTTATAATCAATTAGAGGGTGACGATATTATCTTTTTGACGTTCAAGTCTCTTGAATTCGAGTTCTAGGGTTTCTTTTCACGATAATGATGTCCCAATTGAATATCTAATGCTTTGGAGGGTTTACACATATTAATAAGGTATTGAAGAAATAAAATTAACTTATAATCATCATTAGAACTTACCTTGGATGATGGAGGTACCTTGGAGGAAGTTAGGAATTGAGAGCTTCCCTTTCTAGAAAAAGTTTTCGTGTTTGGGGTGTAGGGGATGAGATAAGGCTTTTGAAACGACTTACAAGGTGTTCCTCCACACAGATAAAGGCCCAAACATGCACCTGAACATACAACAAGGGCATTGGCACTGCCACAAGTGCGCTGCCGCGCACGGTACAGTTGGGCGCGCATACTGCATATTATCCAGTAAACCGTGCATAACTGTTTGCACAGAGATCCGTTTGCACTCCACAATATATCATTAGAAAGGTATTTTAAAGATATACAACTTTCATGTTTTATGTTTTCTCAAATTACTAGCATATTTTGACAAAATTAGGCTGGAAGACAGACCTTCCATAAACTTAGTTGATTTTATCGAATCTTATGCATCTCACTCTCCGTCTTGATTCCAAAACAACTATTTTCACCCATACTCATCCCATTAGGAATTCACATGTCTACAATATCAAATTAATACTTATTTAACATATCCACACGTAGTCCGAATTTACGGAGTGTTACGGGCTCGGGTGGGTTTCAAATGAGTTTCAGACTATTCTGACAAAATTGGGAAGTTCTGGTGCTATAGACCTTGCATTTGTGAGAGTCTATTTGAAAATGTGAGCCTCATATTTCTGAGTGCTAGCTCGCATTTGCGAAGTTGGGAAGGGACTGGGAAACTTCGCATTTGCGAGTTGGTTGGGCTTCGCAATTGCTAGAGTTGTGTTGCAATTGTGACATTGGTGAGTAGAGGAACAACTTTGCATTTGCGAAGCTTTGTTCACTTTTGCATGAGCCTGGTCATTTGAAAATACGAAGGCTTAGTTGCATTTGCGACATCTGAGGGGCTCAGACACTATTCGCATTTGTGATCAGTGGTTCACTTTTGCAAACATCCCAATTATGAATAAAGGTTCGCACTTGCAATATCTGTAGCTGGGTAAAAGGTTGGGATTTCGGGACTCATCTCATTTTACTCCATTTTTTAGACCTAGACTCCACATAGAGGCAATTTTGGAGAGCAAATTCTTCCTAACTTCATAAGTTGGTAACTTTAACTTTTTTTTGTTTAATTTTGACTACTTTTTCATGAATTTCTACCATCAAATTTAAGATTTCATAGAGTATAAATAGGGGTTTTGGGTAGAAATTTAGGATTTTGTAAATTTGAGATTTAGACCTCAAATTAAGGTCGGATCTCGAAAAAATCATATATTTGAACTCGAGGGTGAATGGGTGATCGAGATTTGGTCATAACTTCGAATTTCGACCACGTGGGCCCGAGTTGAATTTTTGTTGACTTTTCCAGTTATGTCAAAGATCGAAACTTTTTGATAGTATGGTAGTTTCTAAAGCTTGTTTTGACTTATTTGAGTAATATTTGACTAGATTCGGGGGTTAGGAGGCTTGTTTTAAAGGAAAAGTCGTGTTAGATTGTTGATCTTGTTCCGGAAAGATATTAGTGTCTTGGTTAACCTTGATTGAGAGAATTAAGTTATAAATGAGTCTATTTGCTATGTGATTTATATGTTACGGGCGCCGTATTTGGCGTCATTATTTTTATGGAGATAACCAACCCCCTGGTGCTTCCTTGGAAACAACCCCCAATAGTCTCCCCGTATTTCGCTCATTTTCTGGATATGCCCCGTGAGTCTTTAGTTTCACCTGTTCATATATCTACTCATTTGGGCAATACTATTGTCGTGGACCACGTATATTGGTCATGTGTGGTGACTATTGGGAGTCTGGAGACCGAGTGGACCTTTTGCTGCTCAGTATGGTTGACTTTGATGTGATATTGGGTATGGATTGGTTATCTCCATGTCATGCTATTCTAGATTGTCACGCTAAGACCGTGACGTTGGCGATGCCGAGATTTTCGAGGGTTGAGAGGAGCGCTTCTATAGATTTTGTACCTAGTAGGGTAATTTCATATTTGAAGACTCAGCGTATGGTTGAGAAGGGTTGCCTATCTTATTTGGCGTTTGTGAGGGATGTTAGTGCAGAGACTCCTACCATTGATTCTATTCCAGTGGTACGTGACTTTCCGGATGTGTTTCCTGCATACCTGCCGGGCATGCCGCCTGACAGGGATATTAACTTTGGTATTGATTTGGTGTCAGACACTCAACCCATTTCTATCCCACCATATCGTATGGCACCGGCAGAGTTGAAGGAATTGAAAGAGCAGCTTCAGGAACTCCTTGATAAGAGGTTTATTCGGCCTAGTGTGTCACCTTGGGGTGCACCGGTTCTATTTGTGAAGAAGAAGGATGGTTCCATGAGGATGTGCATTGATTACAGGTAGTTGAACAAGGACACAATCAAGAACAAGTATCCCTTGCCTCGTATTGATGATTTATTTGACCAGCTTCAAGGAGCGAGGGTGTTCTCCAAGATTGATTTGAGGTCCGGGTATCACCAGCTGAAGATTCAGGATTCGGATATTCTTAAGATAGCTTTCAGGACCCGATATGGCCATTATGAGTTCTTAATGATATCTTTTGGGTTGACCAATCGCCCAACAGCGTTCATGCATTTGATGAACAGTGTATTGCAGCCCTATTTGGATTCATTCGTTATTGTATTCATTGATGACATCCTGGTGTACTCTTGTAGCCAGAAGGAGCATGCTCAGCATCTGAGGATTGTATTATAGAGATTGAGGGAGGAGAAGCTTTATGCAAAGTTCTCAAAGTGTGAAGTTTTGGCTCAGTTCAATAGCATTCTTGGGGCACGTGGTGTCCAGTGAGGGTATTCAGGTGGATCCGAAGAAGATAGAGGCGGTGCAGAGTTGTCCTAGACCATCCTCAGCCATGGAGATTAGGAGTTTCCTTGGGTTGGCGGGTTATTACCGTCGTTTTGTGGAGGGATTTTCATCTATCGCATCGCCCTTGACCAAATTGACCCAAAAGGGTGCTCCATTCAGGTGGTCGGATGAGTGTGAGGAGAGCTTTCAGAAGCTCAAGACTGCCTTGACCACAGCTCCAGTGTTAGTTCTGCCATCAGCTTCAGGTTCTTATACCGTGTATTATGATACCTCGAGGATAGGCATTGGATATGTTTTGATGCAGGAGGGTAGGGTGATTGCCTATGCTTCCCTCCAGTTGAAGACCCATGAGAAGAACTATCCTGTCCATGATCTTGAGTTAGCAGCTATTGTTCACGCCTTGAAGATTTGGCGTCATTATTTTTATAGGGTTCATTGTGAGATCTATACTGATCACCGGAGTTTCAGCATCTGTTTAAGCAGAAGGATCTTAATTTGCGTCAGCGGAGATAGTTAGAGCTTCTCAAGGACTATACTATCACTATTTTGTACCATCCGGGGAAGGCCAATGTGGTGGCCGATGCCTTGAGTCGCCGGGCGGAGAGTTTGGGGAGTTTAGTGTATCTCCCAACAGCAGAGAGACCCTTGGCATTAGATGTCCAGGACCTAGCAGGCCAGCTTGTCAGATTGGATATTTTGGAGCCGAGTCGGATATTGGCTTGTGTGGTCTCCAGGTCTTCTCTTTATGACCATGTCAGGAAGCGTCAGTATGATGACCCCCACCTATTCGTTCTTCAGGATAGGGTTCAGCGAGGTGATGCCAGTGATGTGACCATTGGTGATGGCGGCGTGTTGAGTATGCAGGGCCGGATATGTGTGCCTAATGTAGATGGACTTCGGGAGTTGATTCTTGAGAAGGCCCACAGCTCGCGGTATTCCATCCATCCGGGTACCGCGAAGATGTACCAGGATTTGAGGAAGCACAATTAGTGGAGGCGTATGAAGAAGGATATAGTTGGGTTTGTGGCTCGGTGTCTCAACTATCAGCAGGTTAAGTATGAACATCAGAGACCGGGTGGCTTGCTTCAGAGGTTAGAGATCCCAGAGTGGAAGTAGGAGCGAATCACCATGGACTTCGTAGTTAGGCTCCCACGGACTTCGAGGAAGTTCGATGCTATTTCGGTGATTATGGATCGGCTGACTAAGTCGGCTCACTTCATTCCTGTTGGTACTACTTACACTTCAGAGCGGTTGGCCGAGATTTATATTCGAGAGATTGTTCGCCTGCATGGTGTCCCAGTTTCCATCATTTCAGATAGAGGTACTCAGTTTACATCGCAGTTTTGGAGGGCCGTGCAGCGAGAGTTGGGTACTCTGGTTGAGTTGAGCACAACTTTTCACCCTCAGAAGGACGGGCAGTCCGAGCGCACTATTCAGATATTGGAAGACATATTGCGCACTTGTGTCATTGACTTTGGGGGTTCATGGGATCAGTTTCTTCTGCTCGCGGAGTTTGCATATAACAATAGTTATCAGTCGAGCATTCAGATGGCTTTGTAAGAGGCTTTATATATGAGGAGGTGTAGATCTCTAGTAGGATGGTTTGAGCCAGGTGAGGCTAGGCTTTTGGGTACAGACTTGGTCCAGGATGCATTAGATAAGGTAAAATTGATTCAGGTGCGGCTTCGCACGGTGCAGTCTAGGCAGAAGAGCTACGCAGACAGGAAGGTCTGTGATGTGTCTTTTATGGGTGGGGAGAAGGTTTTGCTGAAGGTATTACCCATGAAGGGTGTTATGAGGTTTGGGAAGAGGGGCAAGTTGAGCCCCCGATTTATTAGGCCTTTTGAGGTGCTTCAGAGGATAGGGGAGGTGGCTTATAAGCTTGCCTTACCACCGAGCTTGTCGAGTGTGAATCCAGTGTTTCATGTTTCCATGCTCCGGAAGTATGTTGGCGATCCGTCCTATGTTTTGGACTTCAGCACAGTTCAGTTGGAGGGTGATATGACTTATGATGTGGAGCCGGTGGCTATTTTGGATGGGCAGGTTTGAAAGTTAAGGTCAAAGGTCATAACTTCAGTGAAAGTGCAGTGGAGAGATTAGCTTGTGGAGGAGGCCACCTGGGAGACCAAGCGGGAGATGCGAAGCAGATATCCACACCTATTTGAGACTCCAGGTATGTTTCTAGACCCGTTCGAGGACGAACAATTATTTAAGAGAGGGAGGATGTAACGACCCGGCCAACCGTTTCGAGAGTTATAGCCCCATTTTCCCTATTTCTACTTCCTTTTGTGCTTTTCAGCTATATTATGATATATCGGGGTAGTTGGTTCGGGTCCAGGATGGTTTCGGAGTGGATTGAGACACTTGGTCTCTAAAGTAGAAGCTTAAGTCGGAAAAGTCAACTAGACGTTGACTTATGTGTAAACGACCTCGGATTTGAATTTTGATGGTTCCATTAGCTCTGTTAGGTGATTTTGGACTTAAGAGCGCGTCCAGAATATGATTTGGAGGTTGGTAGTAGAATTAGGTTTGAATTGGCGAAAGTTGAAAATTTGGCAATTTTGGTCGGCAGTGGAAAATTTGATATCGGGGTCGGAATGGAATTCCGGAAGTTGTAATAGGTTCTTGGTGTTATTTTAGACTTGTGTCTAAAATTTGAGGTCATGCGGACGTGATTTAGCGGGTTTCGGCATCGTTGGTGGAATTCGAAAGTTTAGAAGTCCTTAGGCTTGAATCCGAGTGTAATTTGGTATATTGATGTCGTTTTGAGTGTTCCGAAGGTTCGACTAAGTTTGTATGTTTATATATGATGTGTTAGTGCGATTGGTTGAGATCCCGAGGGCCTCGGGTGAGTTTCGGGGTGGCTAACAGATTGATTTTTGGTGTTGAAAGTAGCTGATTTTGCCGGTGTTTTCCGCACCTGCGGATGAGCAGTCGCAGGTGTGAGGTCGCAGGCACGCGCTGGGTCCGCAGGTGCGTAGGGGAGGTAGCATCTGCGGGTCCGCGGATGCGGATAGGTGCCCTCAGAAGCGGAAGTGAGGAGGTCAGACAGCGTCCGCAGATGCGAGGTCTTTTCCGCACCTGCGTGGTTGCAGATGCGGATATAGAGCGCAGGTGCAAAGTTGGGGGAATTAATGATTTTCCGCAGGTGCGGAGTTTCTTGCGCAGATGTGGCACCACAGGTGCACATATTTGGCCGCAAGTGCGAAAGCCCTGGGCAGAAAGTATAAAAAGAATACTTCGCGAATTTTGGTTCATTTCCACCATTTTCAAGTCAGTTTTGGAGCTTTTGGAGTGATTTTAAAGAGAGATTCAGGGGTTTTTCATTGAGGTAAGTTTCTTGAGCTCTAATACTCCTATCTATGGTGATTTTTCGTTGTTTAATCATTTAATTAGTGGGAATTAGGGGTGAAAATGAGGGGTTAGGGTTTGGGATTTTGGAGAGTTTGATGGGAGGATTTGAGGGATTAAACGGTGTCGGATTTTGATAAATTTTGTATGTATGGACTCATGAGTGAACGGGCTTTCAAGTTTTGTAATTTTTGTCGGATTTCGAGACGTGGGCCCGGGGGCCGGGTTTGAGCCAATTTTGGGTTTTTGGTCTAAATTAGTAGTTTTTCTTGTGGAATTCATTCCTTTAGCATAAATTGATAGTATTGTACTGAATGTGAATAGATTCGGAGCATTTGGAGGCCAAATCGAGGGGAAAGAGCATCACGGAGTAGGGATTTGATCGTTTTGAGGTAAGTAACGATTGTAAATCTGGTCGTGAGGGTATGAAACCCCAAAATTTTGTATCATTTTACTATTTGGAGGTGGCGCACATGCTAGGTGACGGGCATGTGGGCGTGCACCGTTGGGGATTGTGACTTGGTCCGTCCCGTATCAACTGTAAAGTTGAATATTTTGTTGAAACTATATGATTCTTATGTGTTTTAGAAATAATTTCTATAAATCAGGTTGGATTCCATGTTTAGGCCTTATGCCAGTGTTGTTTGGACCCTTAGAGGTCTTTTCTTGCTATCCTCTCATTGTTTTTTATTGAAAATCTATATTCAGTCATGTTTATACATATTTACAGCATAACTCAGTCTCTATTACTCTATTTTGATGCATCATACAAATGTTGTTTAGGCTGAATACTTTGTTTTCTGATAGCCCGAGAGGCTGGAGAGGTTTATGACCAAGTGAGGCGGAGGGCCTGATTTGTGAGGATATTTATGGGATCGGACTGGACACCGCAACATGTTTGATATAGGTCGATGGCCTCATTGATTTATGCCATGATTGGATTGATATAGCACTTGGGCTGAAGAAGCCCCTCCGGAGTCTGTACACACCCAGTGAGCGTAGGTACCTGCTGAGTGAGAGTGCCGAGTGCCGAATGCCAAGTTCTGAGTGACTAGGAGGCATGAGTGATGGTGAGGTCTGCCCGAGGGGCTGTATACGAGTGATTGCGAGGTTTGCCCGAGGGGTTGTATATGAGTGATGTTGCCCGAGGGGCTGATTATGATTTCATTATATTTTCTCATCTTTGCATTGAGCCTTTATTTGAAAACTGTTGAAAGATGTCTTTAAATGATTTTACTGGAACTGGATTTAAAAGAGCTGATTTGATTCAAACTCGAATTTTAAAAGCATGCTGTATTTTACTGAATTTTTTGTGATATGAACTTTACTTGCATTATTGCTCGTCACTACTTCTCAGTATTTATTTTCTGTTGTTACTTACTGAATTAGCGTACTCACGTTACTCCTTGCACCTTGTGTGCAGATCTAGGCGTATCTGGACACGGTAGCGGCTGTTGACTATTCTGGTTGCAAATTTTCTCGGGGATAGCAAGGTAGCTGCCTGGCGATCGCAGCCCTGCTCTTCTCCCTCTTATCTTCATTTAGTTGTATTTAGCTATTTTTCAGACTATGTTAGTCTCGATATTGTCAGACAAATGGTAGTAGATGCTCATGACTAGTGACACCTCGATGTCGGGCTTTTCTTTTCTGCACTTTTATTTTGATTTGAACTTCTTTACGAAGGTTTTTATGTAAAATAGCCTTGAAATTATCTTTGAAATGAAAATATCGGTTTGTTTTGGAAATGAGTCGTCTTGCCTAGTTCCACGATAGGCTCCATCACGACAGGTTTAGTTTGGGTCGTGACAATACTATTCTTTTTTAAAATTACCTATTACTACTTTAGGATGCGACCTCTTCGCGAACACGACCCCTTCACGCGTTCGCGATGCATCACCTACCCAGTCCTTCGCGAACGCGGCTCCCCCATCACGAACGAGAAGAATAATTCTTCACCTACCACCCGCGACCCTTCACGAACGCGGAACTCCCATCGCGAATGTGAAGAAGGAAACCAAACACCAGAAATCTGTAGCTTTAGCCATCTTCCAAGTCCAAATTCTCATCCGTTAACCATCCGATATCCACCCGAGGCCCCCGAGACCTCAACCAAACATACCAACAAGTCCTAAAATATCATACGAACTTAGTCGAAGCCTCAAATCATATCAAACAACGCTAAAACGCAAATCATACCCCAATTCAAGCTTAATGAAACTAAGAAATTCCAATTTCTACATTCAATGCCGAAACCTGTCTAATCAAGTCCGATTGACCTCAAATTTTGTACATAAGTCATAAATGACATAATAGACCTATGAAAATTTTCAAAATTGGATTACGACCCCTATATCAAAAAGTCAACTCCCCGGTCTAACTTCCAAACTTAAATTCACCATTTTAGCCATTTCAAGTCTAATTTAACTACGGACTTCCAAATAATTTTCCGGACACTCTCCTAAGTCCAAAGTCACCATACGGAGCTATTGGAATCATCAAAACTCCATTCCGGAGTCGTTTACATATAAGTCAACATCCGTTTAACCTTTTCATCTTAAGTTTTTATCCTTGAGACTAAGTGTCTCCATTCATTCCGAAACCTCACCGGACCCGAACCAATTATCCCGACAAGTCACATAACAACTGTAAAGCACAAAATGAGCAGTAAATGGGGAAACATGGCTGTAATACTCAAAACGGCTGGCAGGGTTAGAATCATACTTGGAGTCTCAAATAGGTGTGGATATTTGCTCCGCATCTCCCGCTCAGTCTTCCAAGTAGCTTCTCCGACTGGCTAAACTCTCTACTGCACTTTCAGTGAAGCTATGTTTCTTGATCTCAACTTTCGAACTTGCCGGTCAAAAATGGTCACCGGCTCCACATCATAAGTCAAATTACCATCCAACTGTACTGTACTAAAATCTAAAACATGAGACGAATCTCCGACATACTTTCGGAGCATAGATACATGAAACACTGGATGAACATATGATAGACTAGGCGGCAAAACAAGTTCATAAGCCACCTCTCCAATCTTCTTAAGTATTTCAAAAGGCCCAATATACCTAGGACTCAACTTGCCCTTCTTCCCGAATCTCATAACATCCTTCATAGACAAAACTCGTAGTAGTACCTTCTCTCCTATGATGTAGGCAACATCGCGAACCTTCCAGTCGGCATAACTCTTCTGTCTAGACTACACCGTGCGAAGTTGATCCTGAATCAATTTAACCTTCTCCAAAGCATCCTGAACCAAATCAGTACCCAATAGCCTAGCCTCACCCGACTCAAAACCAACCCACTAGAGACCGACACCTTCTCCCATATAAAGCCTCATACAGAGCCATCTGAATGCTCGATTGGTAGCTGTTATTATAGGCAAAAGCTGCAAGTGGCAGAAACTGATCCCAAGAACCCCCAAAATCTATAACACAAGCGTGTAGCATATCTTCCAATATCTGAATAGTGCACTCGGACTGCCCGTACTTTTGAGGGTGAAATGATGTACTCAACTGTACCTGTGTGCCTAACTCTCGCTGCAATGCTCTCCAAATCTGTGATGTAAACTGCGTGCCCCAATCTGAAATAATGGACACTTGCACACCGTGAAAGCGAATAATCTCACGGATATAGATCTCAGCCAACCACTCCGAAGAATAAGTAGTACCAACTGGAATGAAATGCGCGGACTTGGTTAACCGATCCACAATCACCCAAACAACATCAAACTTTCTCAAAGTCTGTGGGAGCCCAACTACGAAGTCCATGGTAATACACTCCCACTTCTACTTCGGAATTTCAAGTCTCTGAAGCAATCCGCCCGATCTATGATGCTCGTACTTCACTTGCTGACAATTTAAACACCGAGCTACAAACCCCACTATATCTTTCATCAATATTCTCTACCAATAATGCAGCCCCAAGTCCTGGTACATCTTAGCGGCACCCAGATGAATGGAATATCGCAAACTATGAGCTTCTTCAAGAATCAATTCACGCAGCCCATCTACATTTGGCACACAAATCCGACCCTGCATTCTCAACATCCCATCACCTCCAATAGTAACATCTTTGGCATCACCGTGTTAAACTGTTTCCTTCAGGACAAGTAAATGGGGATCATCATACTAGCGCTCTCTGATGCGGTCATATAAGGAAGACCGAGAAACCACACAAGCTAGAACCCGACTGGGCTTCGAAACATCTAATCTCACGAACTGATTGGCCAGGGTATGAACATCAACTGCGAGAGGCCTTTCACCAACAGGAATGAATGCAAGGCTACCCATATTCACTGCCTTTCTACTCAAAGCATCGGTCACCACATTGGCCTTCCCGGGATGATACAGAATAGTAATATCATAGGCCTTTAGAAGCTCTAACCATCTCCGCTGCCTCAAATTTAGATCCTTCTGTTTGAATAAGTGTTGAAGACTCTGATGATCCGTAAATACCTCACAAGACACATGATAGAGATAGTGCCTCCAAATCTTCAATGCATGAACAATGACTGCCAATTCTAAATCATGAACAAGGTAGTTCTTTTTATGTGGCTTCAACTGGCACAAAGCATAAGCAATCACTCTACCCTTCTGCATTAATACACACCTAATACTAATCCGAGAAGCATCACAATAAACTGTATAAGAGCCTGAAGCTGAAGGCAAAACTAGAACTGGAGCTGTGGTCAAGGTAGTCTTGAGCTTCTGAAAGCGCTCTTCACAATCATCCGACCATCTAAATGAAGCACCTTTCTGGGTCAATTTAGTCATAGGCGCCGTAATAGACGAGAAGCCCTCCACAAAGCGACGATAATAACCAGCCAAGCTTTCATGATCCAATTCTCCTATAGGCCGTGATGGCGCCTAACGGCGATGCTAGGCAGGCCTACGATGAATTTACTACATAATTACTTCTTTTAACAGGCTTACAAGTAAATAAATTCTATTTATTTAGAAATTTGAGGAATAGAGAGTCAAGTGAATAATATGAAAGCATAAATATGTAAATACTCCAAAACCATAAAGTCTACTAAAGTGTGTGCCAAGATATGGTGTCACAAGTGTATGAGCACTAGTAGAATATACAAAACTCTAACTATTGTCTGAAATAACATAGACAAAAAATTAAAGTACAAAAGAAAGGCTATAGGTGCTGCAGAACGACTCAGGATGCAACTCACCACTAGGCCTCCGGGTAACGGGGGTGTGCTCCGGTATGTCCACTAGATGCACCTGCCTCAAGTCTTACATGGTTAGTGCAGAAGTGTAGCATGAGTACATAAACAACATGTACCCAGTAAGTATCAAGTCTAACCTCGAAGAGGTAGTGACGAGAGGTCGACATCGACACTTACTATGGGCTACCAATAAAAGTACAGAAGTTCCAAATAAGCATGGGCTATGTAATCGAAATAATAACTAAATAACAAACATGAAGTAAATAATTCTTTCACACATGGTAAGTCCCAAATTAATTCCAACATGTATACTTTTAACCTCTCAAGCCATGAAATGACATCAAACATATAATTAAACTCTAAGTGTTAACATGCACGATTATGCTGAGGTCGTACGGCCTGATCCAAAATAATTTGTATACTACTGAGGGTCGAGTGGCACGAACCATAGATGCATCTGTCTATTGCCGAGGCGTTCGACCCGCTCCACAAGAAGAGAGGATACTTTATAAGCATTTGACTTAAGTGTTATTAAAGGCTAACACACAATGTAGTTCAAATTTCCATTACAGTCTTTCACAATTCCTCTACAAGTTCTAATATAATTTAGGCACTTTAATTAACAAATAGGGTGCGACATTTCAAATAATTCATGATTTGGGTCCTAAACTATCCGAACACAGCATAAATAGTAGCTACGCACGGATTCTCGTCACATCGTACATACTTAGCCTCCACAATTAGAGGCAAACATTAATTTAAATCATCTATGGGGTAAATTCCCTCTTACAAGGTTAGACAAGAGACTTACCTCGTCTCAAAGCTCACTTTCCCGCCTCAAATTCACTCCAAAGCCTCAACTCGGTGCCGAACAATCTGAAACTAGTCAAATATTGTATAAATCGATCAATATATGTTCAAAAGTTCATATTCTAACTTTAGAGTGACTACCCAATCCCAATTGAAAGATTCCTAAAATTTGTCCCCTGGCCCACGTGCCCGATTCAAGAAATTTCTGAAGAAAGTTGCTACCCATAAACTTACAAACTCAAATATACAATTTTCACTAAATTCCATAATTATTTCCGTGGTTAAACCCCATTTTTATCAAAACCTAGGGTTTTCATCTAAACCCATAATTTTCACAAATTTTCATGTTAAAATCTACCCATAATCTATGCATTAAACTCACATTGCATAGAAATTACTTACCTCAATTAGCTAGGTGGAAATCCCCCTCTTTAAAGCTCCAAAATCACGCCAAGTATGTAATACATGAACTCAAAATAGCCTAAGTCCCGTTTTAAATGGACCACTGTGCCTGCAGCGATTTCACACCTGCGGTCACTGGGCCCATCTGTGACACTGCTTCTGCGGACTAAGGTCCGCTTCTGTGGAAGTGCCTTAGGCTGGCTGGTTTCGCTTCTGCGGACGGGATTCCGCTTCTGAGGTCCCGTTTCTACGCTTGCCTCCTCGCTTCTGCGGGCCACTGGTCAAATGCACAAAGCCGCTTCTGCTGCCATATGACCGCTTATGAGAATTGGGTCGTGACAATATAGTATCAAAGCACTAGGCTCATGCAGGTCTCACAAGTTATGAGCAGGCCTAATATAATTTTGCAGATCAGTTCGAAGACGTCCGTACTTATCTTCGAGAGGCTATAGGGTATTAGGAAACTACTCTTTCTTCATCTCCTATCTTGCAATTGATGTGGTACTAAGTATCTTTCTCTTATTCTCTCACAAATGGTGAGAACACGCGCAATGGATGTTCCAGACCATATAGGAGCTACTCCCCCTATTGTTAGAGGCCGAGGCAGAGGCCGAGGGAGGGTTTCAGCCCATGGTAGGGGATGAGGATGTCCCAGAGTTACTCCAGCTATGCCACCAGTGGATCCAGTGAAGGATCCTATTATTGAGGAGCAGGGCGAGGTGCTTGCAGCAGAGCCAGCCCCGGTATATTTCATGTCCGTTCCGAGATTCCAGGAGGTCATGGGCCGTATACTGCGGTTCATGGATTCTATGACTCAGGCAGGTTATTTCCAATAGACCCAGCCACATCTCAGGCGGGAGGGGGAGTACAGACCCCTACCACTCAAGCTCCAGGGCATGCATCTGCCGTGTATCAGACCCCGGGCGCACTACCTGTGGGTGGAGCTCAGCCAGTGGCAGCAGCTATACCTGAGCCCATACCAGCTACGGTTGGCGATACGCAGAAGCTATTGGACAGATAGACCAAGCTTCATCCTCCTGCCTTTGGAGGTGAGCGACATGAGAACCCCCAGGACTTTATTGATCGGTGCAGGGACAAACTGCACAACATGAGGATATTAGAGTCCCATGGGATAGATTTTACTACTTTCCAGCTGGAGGACAGGGCCCGTAGATGGTGGAAGTCCTATCTTCTTGGCAGACCAGCAGGTTCCCTTCCCATGACTTGGGATCAGTTCACACGCCTCTTCTTGGACAGATATATTCCACCCTCTCAGAGGGAAGAGTTGCAGTTTCTGGTTGAGCAGCTCCAGCAGGGTCAGATGTCGGTGACTGACTATGAGGCGAGATTCTCTGAGTTGTCTCGCCATGCACTTATGATACTTCCTATCGATGCAGAGAGAGTGCATAAGTTTGTTGCCGGGTTGCACTCTGGTATCCAGGCCATCATGGCTCGAGAGATGGAGCTGAGGACTTCTTACGGGCTGGTTGTGGAGATAGCTCAGAGGATCCAGGGTATCTGTCAGCGGAGCCGAGAGCATCCAGCAAGGGATAAGCAGTTTCGATATTCTAGAGAGTTCAGTGGTGCCCTGGCTGGGGGCATGGGTCAGTTCGTGAGGGGCCATCCTAGCAGGCCCACCTATTTCAGTGCCATGCGAGAGAGTTCTTACCCCCACCAGCTATCCAGGGTTCCTCCAGTGGGTATTCAGGCCATTAGGGTCAGACTTCAGGTTAGAAGTCCACCATACCGAGAGGTTGTTTCGAGTGCGGGGATCTCAGTCATGTGCGGAGGTTCTGCCCCAAGCTTCAGGGCAAGGAGTATAGCAGGGTCAACAGCCTATTATTCCAGCACCAGCTGCCCCCCCATCCCCCGACCTTCCAGAGGCGGAGGGCAGGTGGGTGGGGGTCGTCCTAGAGGTGCTGTCACGACCCAATTCTCCCTCCGTAAGACGTCGTGACGGCACCTAGTCTCTACGACTAGGTAAGCCTAACCTCGATGTGGAAATAATAAAATGGAAGTAAAACTTAACAACTAACTGCAAGAAATAACTAAATAACTGGTAACAATGCCGCTTGGCATGTACAATAACCAACACTCTAGTAATACATAGTATTTCCAAAACTCGGAACATCATAGGTCACAAGCAACAAAAGGAAACTAGAATCTTTATACACTAGAGTCTAATAAAAGAAATACGGAAGGTAAATGACATAGAAGAGAATAGAGGGGGACTCCGAGGTCTGCGGACGCGACAGATGTACCTCGAAGTCTTCGTACAACAACAAGCACTCTCATCTAGTAGCGGGGCTGATAACAAGTACCTGGATCTGCACACAAAACATGTGCTAAAGAGTAGTATGAGTACACCACAACGGTACCCAGTAAGTGCCAAGCCTAACCTCGGTCGAGTAATGACGAGGTCAGGTCAGGGCCCACTGGTATATAACAATAAAGCAGGACAATGTAGCAATATAATAAGAGACTGGAATTTAACAAAAAGGAAAACACAGCAAAATAGTAGTACAACACACATGAATAAACATCAGGGGATCTCTCTAGATGCTGTCTCGTAGTCCCAAAGTAAATATGCAAAGAGATCTCCCGAGGTACCACCTTGTAGTCTCAAAAGTAAATGTGCAGGGAGAACTCCCGAGGTACCGCCTTGTAGTCTCAAAAGTAAATATACAGGGAGAACTCCCGAGGTACCGCCTCATAGTCTCAAAAGTAAATATGCAGGGAGAAATCCCGAGGTACCGCCTCGTAGTCTCAAAAGTAAATATGCAGGGAGAACTTCTGAGGTACCACCTCGTAGTCTAAAAAATAAACACACAGCTCAAACCGATAAATACAACAGTTAACAGCAAGAATTCTATAGTTAAGATTGATAAAGATCAAGGAGAAGCAAGGAATCAACTAGGCATGCTGCACAGATTTTAAATAAGCAGTTAAAGCACGTAGACATGCGATATTAGGCTAAACAGGATAACTACACATGCTGGTATAACTCAATTAAGATGAAAACAAGTTACTACTCATTAAAAGAATCGGATTTTACAACAAATGGCCCGTGTACGCACTCGTCACCTCACGTACACGGCGCTCACATATCACAACAGTACCAAACCCTAAGGGGATTTCTCCCACACAAGGTTAGGCAAGCCACTTACCTCGAACCAAGCTCGATCAATCAGTAAGAATGGCCTTTCCTCGATTATCCGACTCCGAATGGCCCAAATCTAGCCAAAACAAATTTCACACCATAAATACATCTATAATAGATTAATTTAATTAATGAAATCAAGACTTTAACAAGAATTTTGAAAATCGTCCTAAAAGGTTGACCCAGGCCCACGTCTCGGAATCGGGTAAAAGTCATAAAATATGAACACCCATTCACCCACGAGTTCACTCGTACCAAAATTACTTAAATTCGATGTCAAAATCTCAATCAGAACCCAAAATTTTGTTGAAGAACTTTTTCCCTTTTTTTCAATTTTTCTCAACCCAAATCCGAAATTAAAGGATGGAATTAATGATAGATTAATGGGATATAACCAAAAACAAGTGAAGAATCATTACCCACTCGATGCCTCTGAAAATCCCTCAAACTTTCATCCAAATCCGAGCTCCCTATCTCAAGTTTTGATAAAAATGGCCAACCCTCGTTTTAGGAAACATTAATACAGCCCAGGCATCCCTTCTTCGCGAACGCGGCCACACCCTCGTGTTCGTGAAGCACAACATTGCTTCAGTCCAAAATCCTTCATCGCGAATGCGATGGTCTACTCACGAATGCGAAGGTTACTCAGCTCGACCCTACGTGAACACAGAACCAGCATCGCAAACGCATAGGCAAAATGGCCTGGAGGCTCAGTCGACCAATTTCCTTAACGCGAACACGAGACCACATCGCGAACGCGTAGACCAATTACCTTAGATCTTCGTGAACGTAGGACCTCCATCGCGAACGCGAAGCACAAATCCCATTTGCCTCCAGTTCCTTTTCGCGAACGCGGATCTTCCCTCGCGAACGCTAAGAAGAAAACCAACAACTAGAAAACCAGAAAAATCTGCAATCTTTCACAAGTCCAAAATGATCCGTTAACCACCCGAAATCAACCCGAGGCCCCCGGGACCTCAACTAAACATACCTACAAGTCCTAAAATACCATACGAACTTAGTCGAGCCTTCAAATCACATCAAACAACGCTAAAAACATGAATCACCCTCCAATTCAAATTTAATGAACTTTGAAACTTCAAACTTCTACAACCGATGCCGAAACCTAGCAAATCACGTCCGATTGCTCTCAAATTTTGCACACAAGTCATATTCGACATTGCGGACCTACTACAACTTCCGGAAATAGAATTCGACTCCGATATAAAAAAGTCCACTTCCGGTCAAACTTCCCAAAAATTTGACTTTCGCCATTTCAAGCCTAAATCAGCTACAGACCTCCAATTCACATTCCGGACATGCTCCTAAGTCCAAAATCACCAAACGGAGCTAATGGAATCAACACAACTCCATTCCGGATTTATCTTTATACAATTCCAACTACGGTCAAAATCTTAATACTTAAGCTTCTATTTTAGGGACTAAGTGTCCCAAAATACTCCGAAACCAAAATAGAACCTTCTGGCAAGTAACATAAGCATAAAAAGGTATGGGGGAAGCAGTAAACAGGGGATCATGGCTATTACTCTCAAAACAACCGGCCAGGTTGTTACATCCTCCCCCTCTTAAAATAATCGTTCATCCTCGAACGAGTATAGAGACATACCCGAAGTGATGAAAAGATGAGGATAACGACTGCGCATATCATGCTCGGTCTCCCAAGTTGCCTCCTCGACTGACTGATCCCTCCATTGAACCTTCACAGAAACAATGTTCTTTGACCTCAGCTTTCGAACTTGTCTGTCCAAAATACCCACCGGCTCCTCAACATAAGATAAATCCTTGTCCAACTGGACTGAGTTGAAATCCAACACATGAGACGGATCGCTGTGATACTTTCGGAGCATTGAAACATGGAATACTAGATGAACTCCTACTAGACTGGGAGGCAAGGCAAGCTCATAAGCAACCTCCCCAACACGTCGCAACACCTCAAATGGGCCGATAAACCTTGGGCTCAGCTTGCCCTTCTTTCCGAACCTCATAACACCCTTCATGGGTGACATCCGGAGCAGGACTCGCTCTCCAACCATGAATGCAACATCGCGAACCCTCCAATCCGCATAACTCTTCTGTCTGGGCTGGGCTGTGCGAAGTCGATCCTGAATCACCTTAACTTTCTCCAGAGCATCCTGAACCAAGTCTGTACCCAATAATCTAGCCTCGCCTAGATCCAACCAACCCACTGGAGACCGACACCGCCTCCCATATAGGGCCTTATACGGTGCCATCTGAATGCTCGACTGATAACTGTTATTGTAAGCAAACTCCGCAAGTGGCAAGAACTGGTCCCAAGCACCCCCAAAATCTATCACCCAAGCACGGAGCATATCCTCGAGTATCTGAATAGTGCGCTTGGACTGTCCGTCCGTATGAGGGTGAAATGTTGTGCTCAACTCAACCCGAGTACCCAACTTCTGCTATACAGTCCTCTAGAACCGTGATGTAAACTATGTACCCTAATCAGAGATGATAGATACTGGTACGCCATGAAGCCTGACAATCTCGCGGATATAAATTCGAGCCAACTGCTTGAAAGAATAGGTAGTCATCACAGGAATGAAATGAGCTGACTTGGTCAGCCTATCCACAATCACCCAAACTGTATCAAACTTCCGCTGAGTCCATGGAAGCCCAACAATGAAATACATAGTGATCCGCTCCTATTTCCACTCCAGAATCTCTAACTTCTGAAGCAACCCACCTGGCCGCTGATGCTCATACTTCACCTGCTGACAATTTAGACACCGAGCTATATATTCTACTATGTCCTTCTTCATTCTTCTCCACCAATAATGCTGCCTCAAGTCCTGATACATCTTTGCGGCACCCGGATGAATGGAGTACCACGAACTGTGAGCCTCCTGGTGAATCAACTCACGCAACCCATCTACATTGGGCACACATAGCCTGCCCTGCATCCTCAATGCACCATCATCTCCAATAGTGACCTCCTTAGCATCACCGTGCTGAACCATGTCCTTAAGGACAAGCAGATGGGGGTCATCATACTGACGCACCCTGATACGATCATAAAGAGAAGACCGAGAGACCACAAAAGCCAATACTCGACTCGACTCAGAAATATCTAATCTAACAAAGCTGGCTAAGGCCTGAACATCCAATGCCAATGGCCTCTCTGCTGCTGGTAGATATGCTAAGCTCCCCAAACTCTCCGCCCAGTGACTCAAAGCATCGGCCACCACATTGGCCTTCCCGGGATGATACAAAATGGTGATATCATAATCTTTAAGCAGCTCCAACCACCTCCGATGACGCAAGTTAAGATCCTTTTTCTTGAACAGATGTTGTAAACTCCGGTGATTGGTGTAAAACTCATAAGGGACACCATACAAATAGTGCCGCCAAATCTTCAAGGCATGAGCAATAGCTGCTAACTCAAGGTCGTGGACAAGATAGTTATTTTCATGCACCTTCAGCTGTCTAGACGCGTAGGCAATCACCCTACCGTCTTGCATCTACATCGCGCCGAGACCAATCCGCGACGTATCGCAATATACAGTATAAGATCCTGAACTTGTAGGCAATACTAATATTGGGGCTGTAGTCAAAGCTATCTTGAGCTTCTAAAAGCTCTCCTCACACTCCTATGTCCACCTGAACGGAGCACCCTTCTGGGTCAGCCTGGTCATAGGTGCTGTAATAGATGAGAAACCCTCTACAAATCGACGGTAATACCCCGCCAAACCAAGAAAACTCCGGATCTCCGTAGCTGAGGACGGTAAAAAAAATCTCATAAACTTTCTCATATTATATGTATAATTTACCATATTCGAAAATAGTAATAACGGTAACTATCCAAAATTATACTTATAAAACTTTTACAAAAATACTCCACTTAAAAGAAAATACCACATTAACATAATATCTAACGATATCAAGGTTGTAAACTTACAGGGTCTCATAATAATAATATCTTAAATCCTCTATAACCTCCTAATAGACATAATACCTTCGAACTCATGTGGATTTACCACGGCACATCCTAATGCTAAGGTACAGGATGTAACACGAGGTTTCTACTGTGCGGTTGTTATTGTGTCACGAGGTTTCTGTCGTGCGGTTGTTATTGTGGCACGAGGTTTCTACCGTGCGATTGTTATTGTGGCATGCGGTTTCTGTCGTGCGGTGGTTATTGTGGCACGAGGTTTCTGCCTTGCGATTGTTATTATGGCATAAGGTTTCTGCCGTGCGGTTGTTTTATAGAATGAGGTTTCTGCCGTGCGGTTGTTATTGTGGCATGATGTTTCTGTCGTGCGATGGTTATAGTGGCACGGGGTTTCTGTCATGCGGTCGTTATTGTTGCATGAGGTTTTTGCCGTGTGGTTGTTATTGTTTGCACGAGGTTTCTACCATGCCATTGTGATTCATTTTATGATTTGAGACTACGAAGCGGTATCTCGGGAGGGCTCTGTTGTCATTTCCCCTTTTTTTTGCACTTGTATTTGATTTTTGTTTTCCTTAGCATACTGCTAGTTGTTTTCCTCCGTGTTACTCTATTTGCTCAGTTCTATATAGCTAATCTTGTTGTGCTTCTCGTTACGTTCACTTCATTGCTGTCTTATTTACACTGTATATTTCGCGATGATCGTTTCTTATGTGCTATTCCTTATCTCTATTCTTAATTGTGGACTTAAATTATGGTAGAATACTTGCACAAGCATATACGTAGATGAATCACACATATCGGTTTAAGGAGATGAGCCCTGACGTTATTGACCATTACATGTACCCTTGTCTACTTGCCTTATGTGTGAGAGTTGTCCTCTTGGCACGTGAGTCGTCCGTGCAGTTATGGATAAAAATATGGGCACAAGGTGCCAAGTGATTAGGATTCAAGAACTGAGACCCGTGAGTTGTGATTATGATGTTAGGTACCTCAATATTATCCGCCCGAATATACCATAATCAAACCCAATAGTACACTTTCTAGGTCCGATGACCTTATATTATCAAACACAATTATCCCATTGACATGCCACACCAATACAACTCAATCCACAACTGCGCAACCTTGTACCCAAAATAGAAGATGTCTCAAAGTAGAGAACCGTATTGTAAGTTCAACAAGCACCACCACAACTGTAATGCTATAAGCTCATTATATATAGTAGAACCAAGACATACAAATTTAATAACAATAACCAGCTCTTCTAGAGCTCACATTAACATCACTTGCACGGAAAACTCACGTGCTACAGTATCAATATCTGGACCCGCACAGACAACTCACGTGCAAATAATATCTGTATATGGATCCGCACGGACAACTCACGTGCCAATAACATAATCCGCCTGGCATGGTCACAGGCCTCCAGTCCAAGCATATCATAGAGGAGCAATCAAATAAGTACACATGTATATGATAAATGAAATAAGATTCACATGCTCCTGGACTGGTATAAATAACATGTCATAGCGTAAGCAGGTGCAAAGTCTGCTGTCACACTTCAAATTGGCAAGTTAACGCAAAAATAGTAATTACCTTATTTATTCAGGGGAATTAACCTCTTTGTAACCTCAAATGTAGCCTAGATATTTCTCAACAAAGGTACGAACACGAGAAACATTATAACTTTACGCTTAACAGTCAACTCTAGGCATATCATAGCCTAAGCATTCTTTTGAGTATAAATACTTGCTCGAATGCCCGCACAATGACTCAAACCTCACATATATGCACACTTATAGTGCGTAGGTATCACAAATAATTAACGCAACTAGTGCCTCCACTGAGTTAAAATAAAATATTCACCTCAAACAGGCCGCAACCCAAAATAATATATTTTTGAGAACTCCCAGTCTCCAAATTCATCAAACACATGAATTACCGTAACTGATCCCAACTCCAGCACTAGAATGACTAACACGTCTTCCATTCACGATCTTCCCATGAGGAATACTTTCATAATTCTTTCATGCCACATAGAAATAATTTGAATATTAGCAGTCTATCAACCAGGTGAGTACTGCAATACCGATGAACATCCATAAGTCAAAACACAACGCGCCTTCTGAATTGCGCACAATTCTCAGGAATTACCGAGCAGTTATAACATTCATCGAAATAGTTGAAACTGACCATGTTGTCCAACATTCGTTACCTTCTATTTAAGACTGAAATGTCGTGCGGTCGTTATTGTTGCATGAGGTTTTTGTCGTGTGATTGTTATTGTTTGCACGAGGTTTCTACCATGCCATTGTGATTTATTTTACGATTTCAGACTATGAAGCGGTATCTCGGGAGGGCTCTGTTGTCATTTCCCCTTTTTTTTGCACTTGTATTTGATTTTTGTTTTCCTTAGCATACTGCTAGTTGTTTTCCTCCGTGTTACTCTATTTGCTCAGTTCTATATAGCTAATCTTGTTGTGCTTCTCGTTACGTCCACTTCATTGCTGTCTTATTTACACTGTATATTTCGCGATGATCGTTTCTTATGTGCTATTCCTTATCTCTACTCTTAATTATGGACTTAAATTATGGTAGAACACTTGCACAAGCATATACGTAGATGAATCACCCATATCGGTTTAAGGAGATGAGCCCTGACGTTATTGACCATTACATGTACCCTTGTCTACTTGCCTTATGTGTGAGAGTTGTCCTCTTGGCACGTGAGTCGTCCGTGCAATTATGGATAAAAATATGGGCACAAGGTGCCAAGTGATTAGGATTCAAGAACTGAGACCCGTGAGCTGTGATTATGAAGTTAGGTACCTCTCCTAAGCCGGCTTTCAATATTATCCTCCCGAATATACCATAATCAAACCTGATAGTACACATTCTAGGTCCGATGACCTTATATTATCAAACACAACTATTCCACATACACACCACACCAATATAACTCAATCCACAACTGCGCAACCTTGTACCCAAAATAGAAGATGTCTTAAAGTAGAGAACCGTATTGTAAGTTCAACAAGCACCACCACAACTGTAATGCTATAAGCTCATTATATATAGTAGAACCAAGACACACAAATTTAATAACAGTAACCAGCTCTTCTAGAGCTCACATTAACATCACTCGCACGGACAACTCACGTGCTACAGTATCAATATCTGGACCCGCACAGACAACTCACGTGCAAATAATATCTGTATATGGATCCGCACGGACAACTCACGTGCCAATAACATAATCCGCCTGGCATGGTCACAGGCCTCCAGTCCAAGCATATCATAGAGGAGCAATCAAATAAGTACACATGTATATGATAAATGAAATAAGATTCACATGCTCCTGGACTGGTATAAATAACACGTCATAGCGTAAGCAGGTGCAAAGTTTGCTATCACACTTCAAATTGGCAAGTTAACGCAAAAATAGTAATTACCTCGTTTATTCAGGGTAATTAACCTCTTTGTAACCTCAAATGTAGCCCAGATATTTCTCAACAAAGGTACGAACACGAGAAACATTATAACTTTACGCTTAACAGTCAACTCTAGGCATATCATAGCCTAAGCATTCTTTTGAGTATAAATACTTGCTCGAATGCCCGCACAATGACTCAAACCTCACATATATGCACACTTATAGTGCGTAGGTATCACAAATAATTAACGCAACTAGTGCCTACACTGATTTAAAATAAAATATTCATCTCAAACAGGCCGCAACCCGAAATAATATATTTTTGAGAACTCCCAGTCTCCAAATTCATCAAACACATGAATCACCGTAACTGATCCCAACTCCAGCACTAGAATGACTAACACGTCTTCCATTCACAATCTTCCCATGAGGAATACTTTCATGCCACATAGAAATAATTTGAATATTAGCAGTCTATCAACCAGGTGAGTACTGCAATACCGATGAACATCCATAAGTCAAAACACAACGCGCCTTCTGAATTGCGCACAATTCTCAGGAATTACCGAGCAGTTATAACATTCATCGAAATATTTGAAACTGACCATGTTGTCCAACATTCGTTACCTTCTCTTCAAGACTGAACTGTCACCTTGTACATGTAAATCCTAATCCCGCACAACACACCACATCTATTATGCCATCATGTGACAATTTGAGACTACGAAGCGGTATCTCGGGAGGGCTTTGTTGTCATTTCCCCTTTTTTTTGCACTTGTATTTGATTTTTGTTTTCCTTAGCATACTGCTAGTTTTTTTCCTCCGTGTTACTCTATTTGCTCAGTTCTATATAGCTAATCTTGTTGTTCTTCTCATTACATCCACTTCATTGCTGTTTTATTTACACTGTATATTTCGCGATGATCATTTCTTATGTGCTATTCCTTATCTCTACTCTTAATTGTGGACTTAAATTGTGGTAGAACACTTGCACAAGCATATACGTAGATGAATCACCCATATCGGTTTAAGGAGATGAGCCCTGGCGTTATTGACCATTACATGTACCCTTGTCTACTTGCCTTATGTGTGAGAGTTATCCTCTTGGCACGTGAGTCGTCCATGCAGTTATGGATAGAAATGTGGGCACAAGGTGCCAAGTGATTAGGATTCAAGAACTGAGACCCATGAGCTGTGATTATGAAGTTAGGTACCTCATGGAAATGCTTGAACAAATTTGGTATGAGAGCGTTTGTTCTTATTGAGTTGTTGGTGGTTTTCTTTTATTTGGTTTCACTGACTTAGACTGTGTTTAGTTTACTCTACAACATTATTACCTGACTGCATCCTGTTAAATATTGTTTTTATTAGTGTATCATTGCAAGTATTAATCTGTGTTCTTTATCATGCTTAGCTTTATATTAATATTGTTTCCTCTGTTAGTTCACTTTCACACATGTTTAGGTTGTTTAGTCCGGTAGGTATCTTGACTTCCTCATTACTACCTCACCGAGGTTAGTCTTGATACTTACTGGGTACCGTAGTGGTGTACTCATACTACGCTTATGTGCATATCCAGGTGCCACAGTTGTTGTTGATTATTAGCTGGCAAGTCGAGCTGTGGAGACTCAAGGTAAACCTGTCGTCGTGTTCGCAGGCCTCAGAGTCACCTTCTGATTTTGTTTTTGTACTGTTTGATTTCCATTCTGAACAGTTGTATAGGATTCTCTTAGCGAACTCAGTAGAGCTTATGACTTTTACTACCGGTTTTGGAAATTGTAATTGTGTATAAGATGTTTATGTTATATTCTTCGTTTGATGGTTGATTTTTTCTATTAATTGAGTAAGCGTTAGGTTTATATAATCTTAGAGACTAGGTGCCGTCACGACATCCTATGTAGGAAAACTGGGTTCGTGACAAGTTGGTATCAGAAAGAAAAAGATGTAATATATATATATATATATATATATATATATATATATATATATATATATATATATACACACACAACTGCAGAAGAAAGCTTGAAAGAAACTGCAGCCACATACCTTTTGCGTACAAATAACAAGTCTAGTTATTTGTATATAAACTAGAAAATTACTTGTGCCAATTAATAAAGTGTATTTCCTATTATGCATATTGGACTTATAAGGCTCCATTACTTGTGCCAATTAATAAAGTGTATTTCCTATATATATATATGTCACGACCCAGAATCTCACCTATCGTGATGACGCCTATCTCAATACTAGGCAAGTCGACAATCTCAATAAACCATCATATCTTTTAAGTTTGAAAATTTAATATTTAAATGCAATCCACAAATCTCGCAAATACCGATACAAACACTCCCAAAACCTAGTGTCACTGAGTACATGAGCATCTAGTATGAATACAAGTCTGGAAAATACGGTCTATAATAGTCTGAGACCAAATACAGTAAACAAGGAGATAGGGAAGGAGAGGCAAGGTCTGCGAAATACGGCAACTACCTCTGAATCTCTGAAAAATCAACTCTGCGAAAGAATCCACACCTGTTATGTCCGGGAACACCTGGATCTGCACACGAAGTGCAGGGTGTAGTATGAGTACAACCAACTCAGCAACTAACAATAATAAATAAGGAACTGAAGATAGTGACGAGCTACACAGTTATAGTTCACTTTCAGTAATTCCAGCAGAGGGTAGACATGCTTTCAAATCCAGCAGTTTAAGTCAAATCAGTTCTATACAGTTCAAGTTCATGTAACCTAGATATAAAATCTTTCAGAGAATTTCACAACAATGACAGATAGCAACTAAGTGCAACAACAAATGAAAAGCAAGTACAACCTCTCAGGACAACAATCATTCACTGGGCTCCCAGCCACCAGCACTCACACTCAATGGGTACCCGCGCTCACTGGGGGTGTACAGACACTGGAGGGGCTCATACAACCCAAGCGCTATAATTCGCACGGACAACTCACGTGCTGCACGGACAACTCACGTGCTATAATAAGCCAATCTGGCCTGCTGCGGCGTGCATCCCGATCCAATAAATTCGCACGGACAACTCACGTGCTGCACGGACAACTCACGTGTTGCACGGACAACTCACGTGCTATAATAAGCCAATCTGGCATGTTGCGGCGTGCATCCCAATCCCATAAATCCGCACAGAAAACTCACGTGTCGCACGAATAACTCATGCGCTATAGTATCCATACCTCACCGACAGGCCCTCGACCTCACTCAGTCATCAACCTCTCTAGTCTCTCGGGCTCTCGGAAATCACAAAGATCAGCCAAAACAAAGATAACATAGTGTGTCAACAAAAATCAAGAAAGACTGAGGTATGATACGCAAGTGAAATTATGACTGAGTATAAGATAGCAATTAGCAAATAATTCAATAAGTACGTGACCTCTGTGTGTCCCAACAGTACTATCACATAGACTAAGCATGATTTCTAACATGATTTACAGTCAAATTTATTCAACACATAGAGAGCATATAGCTAACAACAAGTTATTCAACTTTACAGTTTTACGGTACGGACCAAGTCACAATCCCCTCGGTGCACGCCCACACGTCCGTCACCTAGCATGTGCGTCACCTCCAAAATAATCACATGACACAAAATTCGGGGTTTCATATCCTCAAGACCAGATTTATAACTGTTACTTACCACAAAACGTGAAATTCTTTACTCTCCTATGCCTTTGCCTCGCAAATCGGACTCCGGATGCCTCGAATCAAGTCACAATAATTCATTTCAGTCAATAAAATTTATTGTAATTAATTCCATAAGAAAATACTAATTTTCCATAAATCCGAAATTTAGCTCACAAATCGCCTGTGGAGCCCACGTCTCGGAACCCGATAAAAGTTATAAAATCCGGAAGCCCATTCAACCACGAGTCTAACCATACCAATTTTACCAAAATCCGACCTCAACTCGACCTCCAAATCTTCAAATCTTATTTTCAAATCCCTAAGTTCAAACCCCCGATTTACACCTCAAAAACATGTAATCTAGTCGGATTATTCGATGATAATTCAATACTATGGAGTAGAAATGATCACAAATGACTTACCTCAAGATTTCTCGTGATTTCTCGCTCAAGAATCGCCCAACCCGAGCTTGAAATACCCAAAAATGGCAAAAATATCGGAACCCCTCTGTTTTGTACACTGCCCAAGATTTTCGCACTTGTGACCCCCTCTCCGCACCTGCGGAACCGCTTCCACGGTGAAATTTTCGCTTCTGCGGAAGCCACTTGGTTTCACAAACTCTGCACCTGCGCTCCATCGCCCGCGCCTGCGTGAGTCGCTTCTGCGCAACTAGAGCTGCATCTTCGCATCGCACCTGCGGCCAATTTCTCGCAAGTTCGATCACACTAGAAGACAAAAATTTTCCAGATTTCTTCTAGGTCCGAATTTGATCCGTTAACAATCCGAAACTAAACCGAGGCCCCCGGGACCTCAACCAAATATACCAACAAGTCCTATAACATAACAAGGACCTACTCGAGGCCTCAAATCACATCAAACAGCACTAAAAACACGAATCACACATATATTCAAGCCTACTGAACTTTGAAACTTTCAAATTCTATATCTTGTGCCGAAACACATCAAATCAATCTGGAATGACTTCAAATTTTGCACAAAAGTCACATTTCACATTACAGACCTATTCTAATTTCCAGCATCGGATTCCGACCCCGATATCAAAAAGTCAACCCCCCAGTCAAACTTCCCAAAAATTCATCTTTTGCCATTTCAAGCCTAATTCCACTACAGACCTCCAAATAATTTTCTGGACACGTTCCTAAGTCCAAAATCATACGGAGCTATTAGAATCATCAAAATTCAAATCCGAGGTCGTTTACACATAAGTCCACATCTGGTAAATTATTTCAACTTAAGCTTCCAACATGAAAATTCATTCTTCCAAGCTAACTCCGAAATACCTTAAAACCAAACCGACAATTCACACAAGTCATAATACCTCGTAGGAAGTTATTCAAGGCTTCAAATAGTTGAAAGGAGTGTAAATGCTCAAAATGACCGGTCGGGTCGTTACAATCTCCCCTACTTAAACATACGTTCTTCCCTGAACGTGCCAAGAGTTGTTCTTAACCTTCAAATCTCTATTCCACCTTACCACGCACATACCCTGGGGTGATCTCACGTCACCCTATTCTACATAACTGAAAATTACTAATTTAGCATTAGCCCATAAACTTAAACCTTGGAATTCAATTTCCAACATCCAAAAATTTCTTTCGAAGACCCGAATCTCACATCTACACTCTATATGAGTCTTAACAAGCTGTATCCAGCCATAACCATAATCCCAAATATAATCACGTAACATACTACACAACTCGCATACTCGTAGCACCATTTCTGATCACAGTAACTACTCAAAACCAACCAAGTACTAGTATAAAACCCCGCATTCAATAGAACCTCATTCCAAAACCTTCGTACACTGCAAATGATGAAAGAAACAATCAAAAAATCATAACCACTCATGAGATCAACTAGCCATGGAGCTCTCTCGCCCCAACCAGGACCATAATCCTCTCCTAAGCCAGCTTTCAATATTATCCTCCCGAATATACCATAATCAAACCCGATAGTACACATTCTAGGTCCGATGACCTTATATTATCAAACACAACTATTCCACATACACACCACACCAATATAACTCAATCCACAACTGCGCAACCTTGTACCCAAAATGGAAGATGTTTCAAAGTAGAGAACCGTATTGTAAGTTCAACAAGCACCACCACAACTGTAATGCTACAAGCTCATTATATATAGTAGAACTAAGACACACAAATTTAATAACAATAACCAGCTCTTCTAGAGCTCACATTAACATCACTTGCACGGAAAACTCACGTGCTACAGCATCAATATCTGGACCCGCACGGACAACTCACGTGCAAATAATATCAGTATATGGATCCGCACGGACAACTCACGTGCCAATAACATAATCCGCCTGGCATGGTGACAGGCCTCCAGTCCAAGCATATCATAGAGGAGCAATCAAATAAGTACACATGTACATGATAAATGAAATAAGATTCACATGCTCCTGGACTGGTATAAATAACACGTCATAGCGTAAGCAGGTGCAAAGTTTGCTATCACACTTCAAATTGGCAAGTTAACGCAAAAATAGTAATTACCTCATTTATTCAGGGGAATTAACTTCTTTGTAACCTCAAATGTAGCCCAGATATTTCTCAACAAAGGTACGAACACGAGAAACATTATAACTTTATGCTTAACAGTCAACTCTAGGCAAATCATAGCCTATGCATTCTTTTGAGTATAAATACTTGCTCTAATGCCCGCACAATGGCTCAAACCTCACATATATGCACACTTATAGCGCGTAGGTATCACAAATAATTAACGCAACTAGCGCCTCCACTGAGTTAAAATAAAATATTCACCTCAAACAGGACGCAACCCGAAATAATATATTTTTGAGAACTCCCAGTCTCCAAATTCATCAAACCCATGAATCACCGTAACTGATCCCAACTCCAGCACTAGAATGACTAACACGTCTTCCATTCACGATCTTCCCATGAGGAATACTTTCATAATTCTTTCATGCCACATAGAAATAATTTGAATATTAGCTGTTTATCAACCAGGTGAGCACTGCAATACCGATGAACATCCGTAAGTCAAAACACAATGCGCCTTCTGAATTGCGCACAATTCTCAGGAATTATCGAGCAGTTATAACATTCATTGAAATATTTGAAACTGACCATGTTGTCCAACATTCGTTACCTTCTCTTTAAGACTTAACTGTCACCTTGTACATGTAAATCCTAATCCCGCATAACACACCACATCTATTATGCCCTCATGTGACAAGCACAAGAATCCCATTATCAACTCTGAGTCACCAGCAAATTACATACCCGGTTAGTTAGAAACCTTCTTCTTGCTTCCTTCCAGGAGGAAATCACAATACACAACACGTTTCCCACACCAGTAGAAAATATCCGGTTCAAACCATGGTAGAAACAATCAAGAACACTTTGAAATCTGTTTGCACATAACCAATCTATCAAAACTGAATTCTTCTAACTCGACCAAGCCACGTAGGTTACCAAACCCAAGAATATTGCCATCAAAACAAATGTAGAGTCTCACCACATCATAATTACCCTAAAAGAGCCAAACATGCCATTACCATACTGGTCTAGCCTACTACCCAGTGGTCCTGTTTACTTGAGTTTCTTCTGAATTATCCTCAAGTTAATACTTCTCCTTATCAGAACTCCACGATCCTTACCCAAAGCTCACTACCAGACGTCCTAACATAAAATCGCTTCGCCCTAATGCCCATAAGTTCCTATATTCTTCTTAAGCACCCCCATAAGTAACACAACCGAAACGTCCACTCTGAAAATAGTTTATGTGAATTTAAAATTGTTCTTCTTACCCTTCTTACACTGAAATATAGAATCCATAGGCATACAAAATTACCGTACGTCTCGATACCATCCAATGTAAGTAACCGATTCTAGTGATATACAAATTCAAAACATTTTCAATTGCCACATATACATTTTGAATCCATTAGAACCCTCTCGAGAGTCATCCGCTCTGCTCAAATCTAATTTGCTTCGCCCAAACGGGCCAAAAGGCACAAGTCCCATTAGAACAACAACCCCCCAAAAAATAACTGTCACGACCCAACTGGAGGGTCATGACTAGCACCCGGGCCATACTTGCCGAGCACCAACGTACATTTTATCTAACCTTCCTTATTATCTTTAAGGGCCGACAAGATCAATATAAATGGTAGACATGGATCATGAACATCCAACAATGAAAGATAATGTCATGAACATACATAACATGGGACGACAAGACTGTCAAGAAACTATATATAAGGTACGAGCTACCATGAGTCGACACCTGTCTATGAGCCTCTAAAAGAACATAAGTGCTACAACATTGCCGGAACAGGGCCCCGACATACCCATAAGGTCTATAACAAAAATGCATACCAAGACCACGGCAAGTCCGGAGAAGGGATCTCGCCAATAACCGCTGAACTAGACAGCCTACTGTGGTGGGGGAGCTACGTCTACCTGTCTATCAGGACCTGCAGCACGACATGCAGCATCCACAAATAAAAAGGACGTCAGTACGAATAAAGTACTGAGTATGTGAGGCAAGAAAGCATAAGTAAGAACAGTAATATAAACATGGATAGAGAATATACAACCTGTGACATCTGGGTACCTCTGAGGGCTACTGACATGAAATACATGATACATACATATATATACATAAACTTTTAAAACATACGCCTTTGTGGGCATCACCATCATCATATCGTACCCGGGCATAATAGGCTCGGTAAAACGTACCCGGCCATCATAGGGCTCGGTAGAATCGTACCCGGCCACGTGGAGCTCGGTAAAACCCAACTGATCAGTGGTTGCACAATAGGTGCCATACCCGGCCAACTATAGCGCGGCTCGGTAGAGTAAAATAGATACATATATATGATGCATGCTGGACTCATTGGAATCACATTTTGAACCTTTCGGAGTGACGTAAGGTCGGTATCCTTCGTACACGTTATTAGGATTAACTCTTCATCAAGAAACTTATAAGAATCAGGAACTACCAACAACATTGATAATATAAGAATAAGAGAAGTAACATCAATACCAATCGTTTCATAAGAAGGGCAGCAATGTAAGTATTGCTAGCTTCTAAGAGTAGAGTATCTTTGGGAGCTCGTTCATTACATTATGTACAATCGGAGTCGTGCAAAAAAATGAAGGGGATAGCCTCACATACCTTGTATATACTGCCCAACCTCAAGCTATGCAAATATCACGACTCCTTAGTCTACAATAAGACAAATGACACTATCATTATCGTTTAAGCGTCGTAACTATTATGTATCGACCACAACCTATTTTACGATGAAACGGACAGCACCTCCCCTATTTATATGACTTCCCACAAGTCAATACAATCACCAAACAGCCCAAACAACATCATTAATAATCATATTGAGCCTCCAAAACAGTCCACCAACCAACAACATTACTACCAAGCTTTTCGATATATATTTCACAAGTTCTAGCTTCAACGACTTAGCTGCAACTTGGATAATCTTAAATATATATAGAGTAAGAGGTTCCTTACCTTTAAACAGAAAGAACAACTCCAATTTGACCTTAATTTTCCACGAAATATCCCTTCAATTCTGCCACAAGAACAAGGAAGCGAAACTAGCAATTAATTCGGGTTTTTCGGCACTAGAATTACTTTAAAAGACTTGAAATCACCTAGGGTTGATATTAAAAACTTGAAGGTGTATTTACAGGACATAAAACACTTAAAACAACCTCCCACACGAGCTGGAACAACACAAAAATCAGCAACAACAAGAAGAACAAGAAACTTACTAGCGCCACGGGATTCTCGACACTTGATTTGTGTTGTTTGCCCTTTGTTTGGGACTTGGATCATGAGAGAACCTTGAGAGAGTGTTTTTAGGGTTCTAAGGTCTGAATATACTGAAATATAATGACTTAAAACGGGGTTCAGGTATCTTATATATGTCCATATGTCTTAAACCGCCTTTGTGGGCCCCATAGAGAGCAGCTTGGCGCACTCTCGCGAAAATGCGAATATCTCTCTATTCCGAGATCGTATCAACGAACGGTTTAATGCGTTGGAAATTAGACTCATAGATCTTCAATTTGATAGGTAGATCACCCCATAATTCCAAGCACATTGGGAGAAAAATACAGTAACATTTGACCTAAAGTTTAAGTAAAATTATAAACCTAAGTTGCGACAACTTTTATCGACTTTTGTTTCATAACTCGCTTGACTTCAAGACTTATGATACGGATATTATATGATTCAAATACATTAAAACAAGACCTCTTGGGACAGTTAATCACCTCTAGTGTTACCCGAAAATACGGATTACAACATCCTTGATTCGTTTAACTTCTAATATTTGTTAACCACTCTTATACACCCTTGTATCGTTTAAGACCAATAGGATTAACTTCTTATCATCTCAAAGATAATATCTTCTTGGATTTACATCGACTACTTACGACGTGATCTATGGTATGCGAATTTGGGTTGTAACACCCTCTCCCCCTTAGGAACATTCGTCCTCGAATGTAAGGGTTTATGGGGTGTCTAACTCATCGTGGATTCCGACGGAGATTTCCGGCTGAGTTTCCCCCATAAAATGGACACTAGTCAAACTTGCAAGCAGTTAAACCCAATCTATGGCCTTACAAGACTATACAAAGCATTATGGATATGTACATTATCTGCATATCACCATTTTGTATTAAAAAAAGAGTATTCACAAGCTATTGCTTACCTCATAGAGCCGTTTCACCTTATAATGCGTCCTTCTTTCCCCCGGCATCCTCGTTATCTTCACTCTGGAATAGGTAAGGGTATTTAGACTTCATCTCCTCTTCTGCTTCCCATGTCATTTCTTCTATATTCTTGTTCCTCCATAATACTTTCACGGAAGCTACATCCTTTGTTCTCAACTTGCGGACTTGTCGATCTAATATAGCCACTGGCACTTCATCATATGATAGATCCTTTGTAACTTGTACATCTTTGATAGGGATGACCCGAGAAGGGTCTCCAATACATTTCCTCAACATAGATACATGGAATACCGGGTGGACAAATTCCAATTCAGATGGCAATTCTAACTCGTAAGCAACCTGTCCAATTCGTCGAAGAATTTTGTACGACCCAATATACCGCGGACTCAACTTACCCTTCTTCCCAAAATGCATAACACCCTTCATCGGCGAGATCTTCAGGAAAACCCAATCACCAACCTTAAATTCCAGATCACGACGTCGGACGTCGGACGTCGGAATAAGACTTTTGCCTGCTTTGTGCCGTCCTCAGTCGCTCTTGTATCACTTTCACCTTCTCAATGGCTTGGTGAATCAAATCTGGCCCATATAATTCTGTCTCACCGACTTCGAACCATCCAACTGGTGATCTACATCTCCTCCCGTACAGTGCCTCATATGGGGCCATTTTAATACTGGAATGATAGCTATTATTGTAGGCAAATTCTATAAGTGCCAGATGGTCATCCCAATTCCCCTTGAAATCTAGAACACATGCTCGTAGCATATCTTCAAGCATCTGGATGGTACGTTCAGCCTGTCCGTCAGTCTGCGGATGGAATGCAGTGCTGAGATTTACTTGTATGCCTAAACCCTTCTGAAAAGACCTCCAAAAGTTAGCCGTAAATTGAGCTCCTCGGTCTGATATAATAGATACCGGCACACCATGAAGCCTAACAATCTCCTTGATATACAACTTCGCATAATCTTCAGCCGTGTAAGTTGTCTTAACTGGTAGAAAATGGGCAGATTTTGTAAGTCGATCAACTATCACCCAGATGGAGTCAAACTTATGATAAGAGCGAGGTAATCCAATAATGAAGTCCATATTAATCACCTCCCATTTGTAGGTCGGAATCTCTATATTCTGAATCAATCCACTGGGTTTCTGATGCTCGATCTTTACTTGTTGATAATTAGGACACTGGGCTACAAATTCTGCAATAGACTTCTTCATGTTATCCCACCAATACTGCTCCTTAACGTCATGATACATCTTTGTCGAGCCAGGATGGATAGAATATCGGGACTGGTGAATCTCAATCATAATCTTCTCTCGCAACCCTGCCACACTAGGTACACATAATCGGCCCTGGTATCTTAGTGTCCCATCTCCTCCGATCTTGAAAGCTGTAATCTTACACTGCTGAATTCCCTCTCTCAATCTTACTAAGGTAGGATCTTCATATTGCCGTGCTTTTACCTCGGCTACCAAAGATGATTCTGCTGTATTCTGTACAGTAACACCTCCATCATCAGAGTCCAACAATCTGATTCTCATATTGGCCAGCAGGTGAAGCTCTTTGGTCAACCCTTGTCTACCTGCCTCAATATGTATTAAGCTTCCCATTCACTTATGGCTGAGAGCGTCTGCCACAACATTGGCTTTACCAGGATGGTGCAATATCTCGACGTCGTAGTCTTTCAGTAATTCAAGACACCTACGCTGCCTCAAATTCAACTCCTTCTGCTTGAAGATGTATTGTAAACTCTTGTGATCTGTGTAGATGTCAACATGGACGCCGTATAAGTAGTGCCGCCATATCTTCAAAGCATATATTACTGCAGCCAATTCCAAATCATGAGTCGGGTAATTCTTTTCATGCTTCTTCAATTGTCTTGATGCATAAGCAATCACCTTCCCACGTTGCATCAATACGCACCCCAAACCTATACCTGAGGCATCACAATATACCACATAACCTTCTGTTCCTTCTGGGAGAGTGAGCACTGGCGCGGATGTCAATCGATTCTTTAGCTCCTGAAAACTATGTTCACAAGCATCAGACCACTGGAACTTAGTTTTCTATGTTAACTTAGTCAATGGTGCTGATATAGAGGAAAACCCTTCTACAAACCGCCTATAATATCTTGCTAGCCCCAGGAAGCTGCGGACTTCTGACGGTGTTGTAGGTCTCGGCCAATTCTTCACTGCATCGATCTTCTGAGTGTCGACCTTAATACCCTCATCAGATATCACATGGCCAAGGAATGCTACTGAGTTCAGCAAGAATTCACATTTAGAGAGCTTAGCATATAACTTATGATCCTGAAGGGTCTGGGCATAAGCCTGAATACGGGAAATATCCATGCCCTCTACCAAGGAGGCTGTTGTGCACTCATTTATCAGATGTGGTCACCCTATCACTCATCTCGGCCACCATATGGGGAGTATACCTTGATAAAGAATCAAACTATATACTATACTCTCATGCACTCATATTACCCTGTCGAAGGTTCAAGAACTTATCAGCTCTAGCTCATCGTATCTCAGCTGGTAAGTAGTGATGAAGAAAGGCCTCAGAAAATTCCTTCCACACGGCTGGAGGAGCGTTCGGACCCCTAGATCTCTCCCAACTATCATACCATAAAATCGCTAAATCCCATAACCGATAAGAAGCCAACTCTACTGCCTCTGTATCACTAGCATGCATAACACGCAATGTACAATGAACCTGATCAATAAATGTTTGCGGGTCCTCCTTGGGGCTTGATCCGGTAAACACTGGAGGGTCTAGATTAATAAAATCACGAACTCCTGCACTAACCAGTTTATCAGCAGCACCGGTATTCAGCCTCTGAGCCTGAGCAGCTACTAAGCTACTCAACAACTGCACTGCACTGCGCATATCGTGGTCTGTAGTGCCAGACGGAGGAACTGGATGTACTGGGTGCCTCCTAATATCCTCTGGAGGAGACAGAGAGGTATGAGACGGCATCTCACTCTGAGGCTCACTTTGGCCTGCTATGGCTGGAGGCACCTGAATGTTACCCTCTCCTACAGCTGTATCAAGCCGTTTACTAATCGCTTGCTTCCTAGTCAAAGGCATCGCTAAAAGAAAACAAGGTGAATATTAGATATGAACACTTACGACTCAACTCTACGCACGATCTAGATTCAGGAAGAAGGTAACAACCCTAGATGTCACGTAGCCTCCTGATTATAAATGTGGCACGCTACACATCCATAATCAAAACTCTACTAGACACGGCTCATAGACAACCCCTAGGACAGACTTGCTCTGATACCAAGTTTGTCACGACCCAACTGGAGGGTCATGACTAGCACCCGGGCCATACTTGCCGAGCACCAACGTACATTTTATCTAACCTTCCTTATTATCTTTAAGGGCCGACAAGATCAATATAAATGGTAGACATGGATCATGAACATCCAACAATGAAAGATAATGTCATGAACATACATAACATGGGACGACAAGACTGTCAAGAAACTATATATAAGGTACGAGCTACCATGAGTCGACACCTGTCTATGAGCCTCTAAAAGAACATAAGTGCTACAACATTGCCGGAACAGGGCCCCGACATACCCATAAGGTCTATAACAAAAATGCATACCAAGACCACGGCAAGTCCGGAGAAGGGATCTCGCCAATAACCGCTGAACTAGACAGCCTACTGTGGTGGGGGAGCTACGTCTACCTGTCTATCAGGACCTGCAGCACGACATGCAGCGTCCACAAATAAAAAGGACGTCAGTACGAATAAAGTACTGAGTATGTGAGGCAAGAAAGCATAAGTAAGAACAGTAATGTAAACATGGATAGAGAATATACAACCTGTGACATCTGGGTACCTCTGAGGGCTACTGACATGAAATACATGATACATACATATATATACATAAACTTTTAAAACATACGCCTTTGTGGGCATCACCATCATCATATCGTACCCGGGCATAATAGGCTCGGTAAAACGTACCCGGCCATCATAGGGCTCGGTAGAATCGTACCCGGCCACGTGGAGCTCGGTAAAACCCAACTGATCAGTGGTTGCACAATAGGTGCCATACCCGGCCAACTATAGCGCGGCTCGGTAGAGTAAAATAGATACATATATATGATGCATGCTGGACTCATTGGAATCACATTTTGAACCTTTCGGAGTGACGTAAGGTCGGTATCCTTCGTACACTTGGTGCGACCAAACACACTCACGCAAGTATACGCGGTCGTCAAGTAATAAAGTGACTAAAAGTCGGATGTCGAACCCACGAGGACTTATGATTAACTATTAACTAACTTAGCCTATCTTAATTATCTAAACAAGAATTAAATCTAAAAATATTTTATTCTAACTAATTAAATAAGAAAAATATAAATAATGAACTTTGAACAGAGAAAGAGCAGATTTTTATGATATCAATGTAAGAAAAACGATCTAGGGTTATGGGCTATCTAACAATCCTATTGTATTCTTCAATTGAATTGACCGACTAATTTATCTAGCTTATTGGTTGACAGGGTTAATATTGCTCATAAGAATCTGTCGAGTTCTTACTCGCCTATTCAAGCTAACCTAACGCCTATATGTCTATGGAGTTAGAATCAACAAGAACGCATTTATAATTCCTGTAAATCAACCAAGCAAGGCAATTAGGTATATGTCTATCCTAACCACGAATCCGTTCCCCGATGCCCGAGTTCAAGAACTTGCCCTACTCAATCCTATATGCAATATAGAATTCCCACTTTCGAGTTCAATTCTAGATTCGTAGATAATATTCAATTGGTGATCAAGCAATTAAATAATTAAGCGCAAGATTGAATAAATAAACTAATATGATAAATCAAGAAGTCAAAATCAATATCCGAATAACAATAGTCATGAAAGAACCACAACCCTAGAACGTGAAGTTTAGCTCCACATAGACATGGTAGCCAAACAACAAATCATACAAAGAAACATAAAAATTACTAAGTTTGGTAGGAGAAAGATGAAACTTGATGAATTCCGGCCTCCACAGCTTTGTCGTGGCTTTTTTTCCCCTTCCCAATATGTTAGATAACCTAAAAGAGGCGTTTTTAGCTTATATATTGCGTACAAAAGTCGTGGGCCAAAGCTCTCCTATTCCTAGTCCAATTCGGCTTCAGGGATTGATGCTAAGGTGGATGCGACGCATCCACCTTGTCCTCCATTTCAATTTTTGCCTGCGAAGGTGGATGCGACGCATCCACCTTGTCCTCTATTTCTCAGCTTGCATGCGATGGTGGACGCGATGGCCCCAACTTCACTGCTAAGGTTGCATGCAGGATGATGTTTTCCTAGGTTGGATGCGACGCATCCAACCCTTCTTCCTCTAGCTAAACCACCTTTTCTTCATATTTTGCACTCCGAACACCTTAAATCGTCACACATAACTTAATTAGTCATCAAACCAATAATTTCACCATGTTGGGTGTTTTAAAGATTAAATAACATCAAAAAGTGGTTAAAGCATGGGCAAAGTAACATCAACACATATCGAAATATGCCAAACATCACTACCCCACACTTAAACCTTTGTTCGTCCTCGAACAAACCATCCTATAGTAGACGAAACAAAATTAAGCTCTTATCATTCAAAGCACACTGCACCTATGACCGTGGTTATTTGCAACAATTAGGCTCTAGGCTATGCATCACATACCCTTCCCTTTACTTATGCCATTCTTTAAACATATTCGAACAAAGACAACATGCTCACAACAATCCTAACCTCAAAAACCGACTCAATGTCACAATGCACTCATGGCTTGAACAACCAACATCATAGAGAAGTCTAATAACGTTACCTATCCCTCGTGAGACCATGTGCCCTCACAACAAAAGCAAAGAGAGTAGAATCAATCCACACATTCGAATCTCATGCTCACAAAGAAAATCGCTCACTCTCACAAAAGAAGTCGCATGCATGCAGTTGGTACCATAGGCTTGCCCTTAATGTAAATCTCTACTAATGTAAGCTCGCTCGATCTAAAATCAATTAGGACTTTTTCATGGTTGTAATGTGGGCTAAGGGACGGGTAGGATATATTTAAGGAATAGTGATTCACCCTCCTAAGCACTTTAACACATCATCAAATAACTTAAGCGCAAATTCTTCAACACCACTTCAATTTCACAAATAATATCACCCCAACAATATTTCCTCTTTCTTTAAGCACTACTTTAATTCATACCCACTAGCAAGAATAAGACAACAATTTATTCCTCTATATTTTTCTTTCTTTCTTTTTTTTTTTTTTTTTCGCTAGTGGCGTATTATTTTACAAAATAAGTGCACCCTTCTTTCTTTCATTGGTTCCACTCAAAAGTCACCCCACACTTAGTCCCTTCTTACTTCTTTTAGCGCTCATCTAACAATTAAAGTGCTTTAAGAGGTAAAAGGATCAAAACAATGTCAATTAAGAATAAAAAGGGTATAGGCTTGTAATGTGGGTACCAAATAAAAGGTCTACAGGCTCAAAAAGGGTTAACTAGGGATAGATTTTATTTGTGATAAGCAATAAGCTCAAAAAGATCAAAGAAAGCCTAAAATCATTTTTCAAACCGAGCATCACCTAAAATTTCGCTTCAACTCACATACCGGGCAAGTTCTAGACACAAGTACAATACATGGAGAATACAAAAACCTTACCACACATGGCACATGACTCATTAAGGACGGTTACATTCCGACTCTCAAACAATGCAAGTATTCACGGAGCAACGAGATATTAAGCATTAAACACAAGGTGAACACAAGTCAAGAAAATGAGAAATAGGCTGCAACAAAACATGCTATCCGTTTTAACAAGGCATCATCAATAATTTCAGAGTGAGAAGGGAAGATATTACATATGTAAACGCTTAAATATGCCAGTATCAACCAAGTCAAGGTCACCTAGGTTCATCATTCTTCCTCCTTTTATTCCCTACATTCCTACTCTACTCTAAAAAGAAAACAAAATTACCCGGTTCAAACTACATCCCATGGAAAAGAACCGAGGCACAAAGAAAAACCACAGGGGATTATTACTATCTACAAAGATACTTTTTTTTTTTTTTATAAATAAACTAATAGATAAACTGATAGTTACTCCATATAGATGAATTTACTGCTATTTTATGCCATTAATATATATATATATATATATATATATAAATAAATTACTAGATAAACTGATAATTACTCCATATAGATGAATTTACTGCTATTTTATGCCATTAATCCAGTGAATATATTAGTACATTCATCCATACATCAAACATAAATCACCCCCACCCCACACTTAGGACTGTGCGTTGTCCCCAACGCACACAAACAAGGTAAAGTAGGGTGAGAAGGACTCCCTTAAGTCAAGGTGGAGGGCTCATCCGCAGTCTGTGGAGGAGCATCTGCATCCATAGCATTCCTATCATCAACAACTGGTGCTGATTCTGTATCAGGTGTTACAGCGACCTCAATAGGCCTGTTGAGTGGAGCCTCGGTGACTATGGGAGGAACATGAGTGGATGGTCCGGCAGTGGATGATGCAATCAGCTGGGAGATGTCTGTACCTGCACATTGAACCAGAGCTCTGAGGAGTAATGATATCTCCTTCATCATCGTGGCCTACTCGGTCTGAACTCGGCTTAGATCTGCACGAGTCTGTCTCAACTCATCCCTGGTGGCACTCAACTCGACACGAGTCGCTATCAGCTTAGCCCTGTTCTCTTGCATATCTGCTTGCATATGCTCAAATAATTGTTGGACGGTGAGCTTAGAAGACCTTCCCTTGTTCGGCTCTAGAACATGAGTGACATCATATGGTCCTGGAGCTTTAGCCTCAATGTCGTCATTCTCCTTGTCCCATAGTACTCCCCTCTCTGTTAAAAAAGCCGTTAGGGTATTAGCAAAGAACAGCCTCCACTTGTAATTCATCCTGGTTCGCTGCATTTGATCATGCATGATGGCTCCGAAGTTGAGTGGTATCCCCTCTAATAAAGCATATAATACGAGTGCGCGGTAACGAGGGACATCAGTTTTATGTTGGCATGGCAGCAGTCGGTTACAAATGAAATTTAGAGCCACACGTGCTAACGCACTCATGAATTCCTTTGCTATAGAGTGGTACTCCATACTCCCATGCTTCCATTCTGCATCCTTCCTGGTAGGGCATAGGACAGACTTAATGTGTGCATAATCTGGTGTTTTGCATATGGCGTCAAACCTGTCAGTGAGTGTGTGTGGCACCCTTAAGAAGTTATTCAGAGCTTCAGCTGACACATTAATATCTACCCCTCTTACTCGCACAATGTTTCCCCGTGCGTGACGCCAATTGGCGTAGAGCTCTCTAACAATGGTGAGGTTGGCTTTGCCATGACCTTTCAGAATGGGTCCCCATTTTTGCACCTCTCGAATTGACTTGAGAAACTCTGAGTACTTTGTCTTAAGTGGTCCGATGTTTATCGGCTTTTCCGGAATGTACTTCTTTGAAACCAATATCTTCTTATAGGCTCGGAATGCCTTCTCATTAACAAAGTATTTCTCCCAATCAACTCGGTCTATGGGTTCACCCTCGTCTTCATCACTCATGTTGATCTGTAGGTGGTCATTGTCCGAATCGGAATCGGATTCAGATTCTGTAGTAATCTTCTCCTTCCCTTTATCAGTTGGAGCACTCATTCTCGAAGCTTTTCTTTGGTATGTCACAGGCTCTCGTATCTCTATTCCTTTGCTTGGTGTAATACCCTTCTTCACTGTCCTCCGGACCAATGTTTCCTCCTCCTCTTGCTCTGAATCATCACTTAACTGCCTAGGCAGCAGTTCCATTTCCTTCTCCGTCCGCTTCCTCTTTTTCTGTGGATTTGGACCGCCCGCTGCCCTTCCGGTAGGCTTTTTGGGCGGTTGCTTGTTACCATCTTTGTCTTGTTGCTTGGATGGTTTACTCGCTGCTGTCATTTTATGAATCTAAGTACCTGCAATGCAAAGAATTCAACAATTAGCAGATGAAACAGCGAAGTTCAGCTTGAAAGCAATTGCAACAGCTTGCAGACTTCAATTTATTCGTAAAGTCATGCCATTCACTCTTCATGGAATTGTAGCTCATGACTTTCAGCAAGTATGTGATAACTCTCTTCAAAAATTCAATTTCACATAGCCCCTCACTCGACCCCACACTTATTCTCAAGCATACACCAATGTTGCTCGGTTACTCAGACTTCACCGACGCCTAAATTTTTCTCAGGGACAATTCGTCGAACATGTGGTATGCAACAAGTGTGCCTAGTTCATTCTATCAGTTGAGCAGTGCAACTACCCTCCCAAAGTTAGACGAGATGAAGGGAATTATAGTTTATCATCTCTCAACCATTACAACTACCAAGAACGACAGCCCTAAAAATCTTGAAATTGCAGAACCTACTTGTTGCTACCATTGAAGGAGGGAGGAGAGACGAATTAGGAGAGAAGCCAACGGAAGAACGAAGAGGATGATGCGTACCTGTCGCGTTTGAGCTTATTGCGTTACAATTTCGATGAGAGAATTCTGTTCTGCGTTCGTAGGCGTGGCCAAAACGAGACGAGTGGATGCGTCGCAAGAAACATTTTTTGTTCGAATAGGTTATCTTAAGATGTGTTAAAATATATATTACTTACCTGTGCGTGCGAGCTTTGACGCGACGCATCCCCTTGTCTTCCTTCAAAAAATTTTCGGACGCGATACGGGCGCGATAGGCAGACTTCACTGCCTTGAGCAATTGGCCCGTCAATTTTTTTGCTGAGGGGGACGCGACGCATCCGCCTCGTTTTCTTGAATAAAATCTATGTCCTACGAAAAGAAAGGAGAAAAAAAATTAAAATAAAAATAAAAAACTAACTAACTTGGGTGGCCTCCCAAGAAGCGCCTGATTTAACGTCGCGGCACGACGCAACATGTTCTTCATGCCTCCACTAAGTCCATTGTGGTCTTGTGACGTGCAATGTCACCACCCCAATAGTGTTTTACTCTTTGGCCATTTACCAAGAATGTCGTATTGGACCCCTTATCACACAATTCTATCGCACCATGAGGTTTCACACTAACCACTTCAAACGGACCCGACCATCGAGATTTAAGCTTTCCTGGAAAAAGCTTTAGCCTTGAATTAAACAGTAGAATTTGTTGACCTGGTTCAAACTCACGATGTTGGATATGCTTATCATGCCATCTTTTGGTCTTCTCTTTATACAATTTGGCATTTTCATACGCATGCAATCGAAACTCATCAAGCTCGTTGAGTTGTAGCAATCTCTTTTCACCGGCCAAGTCCATCTCTATATTTAGCTTTTTAATCGCCCAATATGCTTTGTGTTCAAGCTCGACGGGCAGATGGCAGGCCTTCCCATAAACCAACCTGTACGGAGAAGTGCCTATTGGGGTCTTGTACGCAGTGCGATATGCCCATAATGCGTCATCCAGCTTCCCGGCCCAGTCCTTTCTATTCATACTTACTGTCTTTTCCAAAATCTGCTTGACCTCTCTGTTGGAAACTTCTACTTGACCACTCGTTTGGGGATGATAGGCAGTGGAAACTTTGTGCTTGACTCCGTATTTTGCAAGAATATTATTCAGCAGTTTGTTACAAAAGTGAGTTCCCCCGTCGCTTATCAACACTCTTGGGGTCCCAAAACGTGTGAAGATGTGCTTCTTTACAAAGCCTACCACAACTTTTGCGTCGTTAGTAGGAAGAGCTATGGCCTCTACCCACTTAGAAACATAGTCGACCGCCACCAAGATGTATCTGTGTCCGTTAGAATATGGGAATGGTCCCATAAAATCAATCCCCCAAACATCAAAAAGTTCTACCGCCAGTATATTTTGCAAGGGCATCTCGTGCTTCCTCGTGATAGTTCCAGTTCTTTGGCATCTATCACAATTTTTAACGAAGGCATGTGCATCCTTAAACAATTTTGGCCAATAAAAACCTGATTGTAGCACTTTTTGGGCGGTTCTATCCCCGCCGTGATGACCTCCATATGGTGACGCATGGCAGTCATGTAGTATAGCCTTCATCTCTTCCTCAGGAACACACCTTCTCACCAACTGATCTGCACACTGCCTATATAGGAATGGCTCATCCCACACGTAGAACCTTACATCATGTAGGAATCTTCTTCTATTGTCAGCTGTCCATTCTAGTGGTGTTACCCCACTTGCGATAAAATTCACATAATCTGCATACCATGGGGCTTCACCTGAGGTGATTGCCAATATTTGCTCATCCGGAAATGTTTCTTTAATTGACCCTCCTTCAGCTACATGGTTCCGGCTCTCTAATCTGGACAAATGATCGGCCACTTGATTTTCTGTCCCTTTTCGATCTCGGATCTCTAAGTCAAATTCTTGCAAGAGGAGGACCCAACGAATCAGCCTCGGCTTGGCGTCTTTCTTTTCAAATAGGTATCTGATAGCTGAATGATCTGTGTAGACGATGACTTTGGTTCCCACTAGATAGGATCTGAACTTGTCAAACGCCCACACCACTGCAAGCAACTCCTTTTCAGTCACTGTATAATTCATCTGAGCTGGATTCATAGTTTTGCTTGCATAATAAATGGAGTGAAAGATTTTATCCCTCCTTTGCCCCAACACCGCTCCAATTGCTATGTCACTTGCATCGCACATCAACTCAAATGGTTGTGCCCAATCGGGGCCAATGATAATTGGTGCAGTCACCAATCTTCCCTTCAGCTCCTCAAATGCTTTCAGACATGCATTATCAAACTTGAAGGTAACGTCTTTCTCTAGAAGCCTGCACAAAGGGGAAGAAATTTTCGAAAAATCTTTAATGAAACGACGATAAAAACCTGCATGACCCAAGAAACTGCGAATGCCTTTGATGGATGTCGGCGGGGGCAATTTTTCGATCGTCTCCACCTTTGCTTTATCCACCTGTAGACCATCTTTTGAAACCTTGTGCCCCAAAACTATACCTTCACGTACCATGAAATGGCACTTTTCCCAGTTTAGCACCAAGTTCGTCTCTTCACACCTAGCTAGCACTTTATCAAGGTTCATCAAACAACTATCAAAAGAACATCCAAACACTGAAAAATCGTCCATGAATACTTCTACATATCTTTCAACCATGTCAGTGAAAATAGCCATCATACACCTTTGAAAAGTCGCAGGTGCATTACAAAGACCGAAGGGCATTCTCTTGAACGCATACGTGCCATAAGGACATGTAAATGTAGTTTTCTCTTGGTCTTCTGGGGCTATAGCAATCTGATTATACCCCGAATAACCGTCCAGGAAACAGTAGTATTCCTGGCCAGCTAATCTATCAAGCATTTGGTCAATAAAAGGCAGGGGAAAGTGGTCTTTCCGGGTGGCATTGTTTAGTTTTCTGTAATCTATGCAAATTCTCCATCCAGTTACAGTTCTTGTGGGAATTAAGTCATTATTTTCATTAACTACTACGGTTATCCCCCCTTTCTTCGGCACACATTGAACGGGGCTTACCCATTTACTATCAGAGATTGGAAATACAATACCTGCATCAAGCCACTTAATCACTTCTTTCCTTACCACTTCTTTCATGATTGGATTTAGTCGGCGTTGGTGTTCTACACTCGGCTTGTGTCCGTCCTCCATGAGGATTTTGTGCATGCAGAAAGCTGGACTAATGCCTTTAATGTCAGACATTGTCCACCCAATTGCTCGCTTGTGCTCACGTAGCACCCTTAATAGCTTTTCTTCCTGTAATTTAGACAAGTGAGCAGAAATAATAACAGGTAAAGTGTCAGAACTTCCCAAATAAGCATATTGAAGGTGAGGGGTAGGGGTTTAAGTTCCAAATTTGGAGCTTTTTCAATTGACGGCTTTGGTGGGGGGCCACTTGGCCTATTCAGGGGCTCAAACGGGATTATTCCTTGCATGTAACCACATGATGTATCTAGGATTCCCTTCATCTCCTCAACCTCATCATCCATCTCCAAGCTATCAAACAGCATGATTGCTTTTTCTAAACAGTCGCCTAGATATACACTCGTGTTAAGAAGTTTCTCATCCACCTCCACCACAGATATCATAGAGAGCTCCTCATAGTGGCGGGGGAGTTGGATTGCTTTGTAGACATTGAAGACTGCCTCCTCGTTGTCCACTCTCATAATCATTTTCCCTTCTCTCACTTTAATTATTGCATCGCCAGTAGCCAAGAGAGGTCGTCCCAATATGATTGGAACTTGTTCATCAGCCTCGAAGTCTAGAATAATGAAGTCAGCTGGGAAGATGAATTTTTCAATTTGCAGCAGCACATCTTCAATCACTCCTTCGGGGTAGGCTATGGACCTATCAGCTAATTGCAACATCACGGTGGTTGGTCTCGGAGCTCCCAGACCTAATTGCTTAAACAAGGATAACGGCATCAGATTTATGCTTGCACCCAAATCACACAGAGCACGTCCCACGTTAATATTACCGATTTGTACTGGAATAGTGAAGCTGCCAGGGTCCTTAAGCTTTTGGGGAAGCTTGTTTTGGACCCTTGATGTGCATTCCTCAGTAAGTGCAACCGTCTCGAACTCAGTCAATTTCCTCTTATGAGCCACTATGTCTTTTATGTACTTAGCGTACTTTGGAATTTCACGAAGTACATCCACTAATGGAATATTTAATTGAACCTGACTCAACATGGAGAGAAATTTGTTGAACATGCGATCGTCATTCCTTTTCTGCAATCTTTGGGGGAAAGGTGGTGGTGGCCTTGTAACCTCCATTCGCTCTGAACTTGCATCATCTTCCTTTGACTCTTGTGTTGCCTTAGGTGTCAACCCCCCCCCCAGGTATAGGTTTTTCTTTTATCTTCCTTGGCGCTTCCTCTAGTTCCCTCCCGTTTCTAAGTGTAACTGCATTAATTTGAGGGTTCTTCTCTGTATCACTGGGAAGTGAGCCTGTAGGTCTAGTATTTTGGTTTGCTGCTAACTGCCCCATTTGCCTCTCAAGATTTCTGAAATCGGTCCTGAGCTGTTGATTGTCTAGTAACAACTTTTTCAGCAAGTCATTCGTACTTTCTTCCATTTGTTGGGGTGGCTTCTGAGGTTGAGTAAAATTCCCTTGAGGCCTATACTGATTCTGTTGACTTCCGCCCCATGAGAAGTTAGGATGATTCCTCCAGTTTGGGTTGTAAGTGTTCCCATATTGCGCATGTTGATTCATAGGACCTCTGTTTTGTTGTCCCACATAGTATATAGATTCAGGATTCGTGGGGCACATGTCAATCATATGACTGTCTCCGCATAGTTCGCAACAAATAGACATCTGCTGTACATGTTGCATTTGTTGTGTTGTCATTCTATTCATCTGATTTGCCAATTTTGCTATATCGGCTCTCATGGCGGAAAAGTCATCAAGCTCAATCAAACCGGCGGCCTTCTGTTTAATTACCCTTCGTGAATCCCCCTCTCCTTGCCAATTATGGTCATTAGCAGTGAAATTATTTAGCAGGAGTTGTATTTCACTATACGGTCTTGCCATGCAACTACCCCCACAAGCTGAGTCAAGATTCATCTTTGATGCTTCATCTAACCCATCAACGAAAGTGTGACCCAATACCTCATCAGTTTGACAATGATGCGGGCAGTCTCTGAGTAGTTTCTTGTATCTTTCCCAAGCTTGACGAAGTGTCTCGCCATCCCGTTGTTGGAACCCAAGAATTTGGCTCCTCAACGACTTTGTCTTCTTAGTTGGGAAAAACTTGATCAGGAATTTCCTTGCTAGATCATCCCAAGTGTGGATAGAGTTCGCGGGCTCCTTTTGCAACCATTCTTTAGCTTCCCCCAACAGTGAAAAAGGGAATAGTGTCAGCCTGACATAGTCCTTGGAGACGTTCGGATAATTATAAGTGTCCGTGATTTCCAAGAAGTTCTGAATATGCCTCTGCGGGTCCTCATGAGATAGACCCACATATTGTCCTGTGGACTGAATCAGCTGTACCATGTACTGTTTGAGTTCAAAATGCCCAGTGATATCAGGCTTCACAATAGCCTGAGTCATATTCGCAAGATTGGGCCTTGCGGCTTCGATTACCGGACGCTCTTCATTGCCTGCCATATCTATTGGCTGTGGTTGGATTGCGATGTCCAAATCTCTTTCTATTCTCGTTCTAGCTTCGTGTTCCCTTCTCACTCTATGTAATGTTCGTTCGATTTCTGGATCAAGAGGAATGAGGTTGTTTGCACTTCTACTCCTCTGCATTCGAGAGTAAACCCTGCGTTGACACAAACCAGGCAAACTGAAAATTAAAACTTGAAAACAAATATCTAATAAAAGCTTAACTTAGTCACGTAGCTAATTTCTAAGTCCCCGGCAACGGCGCCAAAAACTTGGTGCGACCAAACACACTCACGCAAGTATACGCGGTCGTCAAGTAATAAAGTGACTAAAAGTCGGATGTCGAACCCACGAGGACTTATGATTAACTATTAACTAACTTAGCCTATCTTAATTATCTAAACAAGAATTAAATCTAAAAATATTTTATTCTAACTAATTAAATAAGAAAAATATAAATAATGAACTTTGAACAGAGAAAGAGCAGATTTTTATGATATCAATGTAAGAAAAATGATCTAGGGTTATGGGCTATCTAACAATCCTATTGTATTCTTCAATTGAATTGACCGACTAATTTATCTAGCTTATTGGTTGACAGGGTTAATATTGCTCATAAGAATCTGTCGAGTTCTTACTCGCCTATTCAAGCTAACCTAACGCCTATATGTCTATAGAGTTGGAATCAACAAGAACGCATTTATAATTCCTGTAAATCAACCAAGCAAGGCAATTAGGTATATGTCTATCCTAACCACGAATCCGTTCCCCGATGCCCGAGTTCAAGAACTTGCCCTACTCAATCCTATATGCAATATAGAATTCCCACTTTCGAGTTCAATTCTAGATTCGTAGATAATATTCAATTGGTGATCAAGCAATTAAATAATTAAGCGCAAGATTGAATAAATAAACTAATATGATAAATCAAGAAGTCAAAATCAATATCCGAATAACAATAGTCATGAAAGAACCACAACCCTAGAATGTGAAGTTTAGCTCCACATAGACATGGTAGCCAAACAACAAATCATACAAAGAAACATAAAAATTACTAAGTTTGGTAGGAGAAAGATGAAACTTGATGAATTCCGGCCTCCACAGCTTTGTCGTGGCTTTTTTCCCCTTCCCAATATGTTAGATAACCTAAAAGAGGCGTTTTTAGCTTATATATTGCGTACAAAAGTCGTGGGCCAAAGCTCTCCTATTCCTAGTCCAATTCGGCTTCAGGGATTGATGCTAAGGTGGATGCGACGCATCCACCTTGTCCTCCATTTCAATTTTTGCCTGCGAAGGTGGATGCGACGCATCCACCTTGTCCTCTATTTCTCAGCTTGCATGCGATGGTGGACGCGATACCCCAACTTCACTGCTAAGGTTGCATGCAGGATGATGTTTTCCTAGGTTGGATGCGACGCATCCAACCCTTCTTCCTCTAGCTAAACCACCTTTTCTTCATATTTTGCACTCCGAACACCTTAAATCATCACACATAACTTAATTAGTCATCAAACCAATAATTACACCATGTTGGGTGTTTTAAAGATTAAATAACATCAAAAAGTGGTTAAAGCATGGGCAAAGTAACATCAACACATATCGAAATATGCCAAACATCACTACCATTAGGATTAACTCTTCATCAAGAAACTTATAAGAATCAGGAACTACCAACAACATTGATAATATAAGAATAAGAGAAGTAACATCAATACCAATCGTTTCATAAGAACGGCAGCAATGTAAGTACTGCTAGCTTCTAAGAGTAGAGTATCTTTGGGAGCTCGTTCATTACATTATGTACAATCGGAGTCGTGCAAAAGAATGAAGGGGATAGCCTCACATACCTTGTATATACTTCCCAACCTCAAGCTATGCAAATATCACGACTCCTTAGTCTACAATAAGACAAATGACACTATCATTATCGTTTAAGCGTCGTAACTATTATGTATCGACCACAACCTATTTTACGATGAAACGGACAGCACCTCCCCTATTTATATGACTTCCCACAAGTCAATACAATCACCAAACAGCCCAAACAACATCATTAATAATCATATTGAGCCTCCAAAACAGTCCACCAACAAACAACATTACTACCAAGCTTTTCGATATATATATTTCACAAGTTCTAGCTTACGACTTAGCTGCAACTTGGATAATCTTAAATATATATAGAGTAAGAGGTTCCTTACCTTTAAACAGAAAGAACAACTCCAATTTGACCTTAATTTTCCACGAAATATCCCTTCAATTCTGCCACAAGAACAAGGAAGCGAAACTAGCAATTAATTCGGGTTTTTCGGCACTAGAATTACTTTAGAAGACTTGAAATCACCTAGGGTTGATATTAAAAACTTGAAGGTGTATTTACAGGACATAAAACACTTAAAACAACCTCCCACGCGAGCTGGAACAACACAAAAATCAGCAACAACAAGAAGAACAAGAAACTTACTAGCGCCACGGGATTCTCGACACTTGATTTGTGTTGTTTGCCCTTTGTTTGGGTCTTGGATCATGAGAGAACCTTGAGAGAGTGTTTTTAGGGTTCTAAGGTCTGAATATAATGAAATATAATGACTTAAAACGGGGTTGAGATATCTTATATATGTCCATATGTCTTAAACCGCCTTTGTGGGCCCCATAGAGAGCAGCTTGGCGCACTCTCACGAAAATGCGAATATCTCTCTATTCCGAGATCGTATCAACGAACGGTTTAATGCGTTGGAAATTAGACTCATAGATCTTCAATTTGATAGGTAGATCACCCCATAATTCCAAGCACATTGGGAGAAAAATACAGTAACATTTGACCTAAAGTTTAAGTAAAATTATAAACCTAAGTTGCGACAACTTTTATCGACTTTTGTTTCATAACTCGCTTGACTTCAAGACTTATGATGCGGATATTATATGATTCAAATACATTAAAACAAGACCTCTTGGGACAGTTAATCACCTCTAGTGTTACCCGAAAATACGGGTTACAACATCCTTGATTCGTTTAACTTCTAATATTTGTTAACCACTCTTATACACCCTTGTATCGTTTAAGACCAATAGGATTAACTTCTTATCATCTCAAAGATAATATCTTCTTGGATTTACATCGACTACTTACGACGTGATCTATGGTATGCGAATTTGGGTTGTAACACCCTCTCCCCCTTAGGAACATTCGTCCTCGAATGTAAGGGTTTATGGGGTGTCTAACTCATCGTGGAATCATTCCATGATTTCTGTATTTCAATAAAGTACCATATAACCCGTATTCAGGAATTTCCTTACTCGAGTCATCCTCGATCTCTATTTCTGCAAGTCATAACTGATCCACAAGTATGACTCCGACCAAAACTAAAATTTAACACATAACCCTGAAATCAAATTGTCAATAGCAGGATCCCCCACTTAGCTTTAAGCTGCAATTATATAAACTTAGAACCCGCAAGGATTTCTCCTTCTCAATTACCATGATCTCGCACCGTTAACCCGCTAGACTTCTCGAAGTCTTTTGTTAAGTTTTTTATGAACATTTTGAATCACCAGTCACAGTCACACACTCGACCTCTTACCGGGTAGTAAGTAATATTCCTCGCAGAAGCTTCATCAACATCACACCACCGCTAACTGCTCACAGGAGATAACCCACCTGTGGAATTCCTTACCAACATCTTTCAAAGACGCTGCACTGGTGCAACGACCATGTAATTAGCAAATTATCCTGAGTTCATGCTCGCCCACTATTTGTATAAGTCTGCACTTTCCCTATTTCCATCAACTGAAAGTTTAACAATACCTTCCGAACTCAAGTCATATTGCGCCTGAAACGATAATCAGATCTTCACATCCCTTTTTATTTCAAACAAACTCCTTTCTGCCATATTCAATCTTTCTTCGTACAGTAACCATCACTCCCAATAAAGTCTGTAGGCCAATTCGCATTTTATCACGATTCCAAACCATTCTACACTTCCTCAAGATGCGCGACTACCCAACCACGGAATCCATATGCTAATCTTCCACTCTTACTTCAGTTAAATCGTCTCCTTTAAGCAACTTCTCAACCTCTACTTCTCCTACTTGACCTGCTAGTACTTCAACCACCGCGAAACACTTCCCGTCATATTTTCCCTCATACTTTGCTGCCCAACTATTGCATCGAATCAAAAATGCATCTCTATCGCACCTGGACCAATAAAATGTTACCGACTCTAAGCCTCTTCGAAGACCATCTTTCTCGAGCCATCAACATTAGAAATGCCCATTCGCAACCACAATTACTACACAATCACTTACTCTTCTTGAGTCCAAACTCATTGAGAAGACATGAGAATTTAATGTGTCCCATAATTTAACAACACGAAAGATCCTTCAATACACTCAACACTCGAGACTAAACGTCAAATCAAGTCAGAAATCAAGTACCCAATAGCAAACTCTTGAGTCATAAGCAAACTTTATTCGTCACATTCAACCCATATGACACATGCCACATTCACATCATACTCATCATATAGTCACTTCCACCGCTCTTCGAGCCACAAATTTCACTCGTAGGGACATTACCGGACATATGAGTCAAAATGTACACGTTACAACTGAAGCTACCAAGCTTAAGCTGCGGTCTAAACCTGGCCTCAAGTTCTTCAGACTGGCCCATCACCAAAACACAGAATACACATCTTGAACCTCGTTCATAGAATTCCAAGCCGACGATGCACTACTGATATCGAGCGCTCACATGCGCACACGAATACGTGGAAGGAATTCAAAGAGTTATGTTTCAAGCTGAATCAATTCCGCACGATAGAATACAAGAAGGAAAATTTTTCCTAAGGGTTCAGCAGCCTCTCGAAGATAAGTACAGACGTCTTCGTACCGATCCGCAAGACTCTACTAAACCTGCTCATGACTCGTGAGACCTATGTCACCTAAAGCTCTAATACCAACTTATCATGACTCAAAATCTCACCTGTCGTGATGGCGCCTATCTCAATAAACCATCATATCTTTTAAGTTTGAAAATTTAATATTTAAATGCAATCCACAAATCTCGCAAATATATATACAAACACTCCCAAAACCTGGTGTCACTGAGTACATGAGTATCTAGTATGAATACAAGTCTGGAAAATACAGTCTATAATAGTCTGAGACCAAATACAGTAAACAAGGAGATAGGGAAGGAGAGGCAAGGTCTGCGAAATACGACAGCTACCTCTGAATCTTTGAAAAATCAACTGTGCGAAATAATCCACACCCGCTATGTCCGGGAATACCTGGATCTGCACACGAAGTGCAGGGTGTAGTATGAGTACAACCAACTCAGCAAGTAACAATAATAAATAAGGAATTGAAGAAAGTGACGAGCTACAGAGTTATAGTTCACTTTCAGTAATTCCAACAGAGAGTAGACATGCTTTCAAATCCAGCAGTTTAAGTCAAATTAGTTCTATACAGTTCAAGTTCATGTAATCCGGATATAAAATCTTTCAGAGAATTTTACAACAATGACAGATAGCAACTAAGTGCAACAACAAATGAAAAGCAAGTACAGCCTCTCAGGACAACAATCACTCACTGGGCTCCCAGCCCTCAACACTCACACTCAATGGGTACCCGCGCTCACTGGGGGTGTACAAACTACGGAGGGGCTCCTACAGCCCAAGCGCTATAATTCGCACGGACAACTCACGTGCTATAAAAAGCCAATCTGGCATGATGCGTCGTGCAACCCGATCCCATAAATGCGCACGGACAACTCACGTGCTGCACGGATAACTCACGTGCTATAATAAGCCAATCTGGCCTGCTGCGGCATGCAGCCCGATCCCATAAATTCGCACGGACAACTCACGTGCTATAGTATCCATACCTCACCGATAGGCCCTCGACCTCACTCAGTCATCAACCTCTCTAGTCTCTCGGGCTCTCAGAAATAACAAAGATCAGTCCAAATAAAGATAACATAATGTGTCAACAAAAATCAAGAAAGACTGAGGTATGATACGCAAGTGAAATCATGACTGAGTACAAGATAGCAATTAGCAAATAATTCAATAAGTACGTGACCTCTGTGGGTCCCAACAATACTATCACATAGCCTAAGCATGATTTCTAACATGATTTAGAGTCAAATTTCTTCAACACATAGAGAGCATATAGCTAACAACAAGTTATTCAACTTTACAATTTCACGGGACGGACCAAGTCACAATCCCCTCGGTGCACGCCCACACGCCCATCACCTAGCATGTGCGTCACCTCCAAAATAATCACATGACACAAAATTCGGGGTTTCATACCCTCAGGACCAGATTTATAACTGTTACTTACCTCAAAATGTAAAATTCTTTACTCTGCTATGCCTTTGCCTCGCAAATCGGCCTCCGAATGCCTCAAATCTAGTCACAATAATTCATTTCAGTCAATAAAATTTATTGGAATTAATTCCATAAGAAAATACTAATTTTCCATAAATATCCGAAATTTAGCTCAAAAATCGCTTGTGGGGCCCACGTCTCGGAACCCGACAAAAGCTATAAAATTCGGAAGCCCATTCAACCACGAGTCTAACCATATCAATTTTACCAAAATCCGACCTCAACTCGACCTCCAAATCTTTAAATCTTATTTTCAAATCCCTAACCCCCGATTTACACCTCAAAAACATGTAATCTAGTCGGATTATTCGATGATAATTCAATACTATGGAGTAGAAAAGATCATAAGTGACTTACCTCAAAATTTCCCGTGATTTCTCGCTCAAGAATCGCCCAACTCGAGTTTGAAATGCCCAAAAATGGCAAAAATGTCGGAACCCCTCTGTTTTGTACACTGCCCATGATTTTCACACCTGCGGAACCGCTACCGCGGTGAAATTTCCGCTTCTGCGGAAGCCACTTGGTTTCCCAAACTCTGCACCTATGCTCCATCGCCCGCGCCTGCGTGAGTCGCTTTGGCGCAACTAGAGCCGCATCTGCGCATCGCACCTGCGGCCAATTTCTCGCAGGTGCGATCACACCAGAAGACAAAAAAATTTCAGATTTCGTCTAAGTCCGAATTTGATCCGTTAACTATCTGAAACTCATCCGAGGCCCCCGGGACCTCAGCCAAATATACCAACAAGTCCTAAAACAACATACGAACTTAGTCAAGTCTTCAAATCATATCAAACAACACTAAAAACACGAATCACACATAGATTCAAGCCTAATGAACTTTGAAACTTTCAAATTCTATATCTTGTGCCGAAACACATCAAATCAATCCGGAATGACTTTAAATTTTGCACAAAAGTCACATTTCACATTACGGACCTATTCCTATTTCTAGAATCGGATTCCGACCCTGATATCAAAAAGTCAACCCCCGGTCAAACTTTCCAAAAATTCATCTTTCGCCATTTCAAGCCTAATTACACTACAAACCTCCAAATTTTCGGACACGCTCCTAAGTCCAAAATCACCATACGGAGTTATTGGAATCATCAAAATTCAAATTCGAGGTCGTTTACATATAAGTTCATATCCGGTTAATTATTTCAACTTAAGCTTCCAACATGAAAATTCATTCTTCCAAGCTAACTCCGAAATACCTTAAAACCAAAACCGACAATTCACACAAGTCATAATATCTCGTAGGAAGTTATTCAAGACTTCAAATAGTTGAAAGGAGCGTAAATGCTCAAATCGACTGGTCGTGCGTTATAATATATATATATATATATATATATATATATATATATATATATATATATATATATATATATATATATATTTGGGATATAAATAAGAGGAAATAATAATAATAATAATTAAGAACATTGAAACTCATTGCATGTTTCTCAACAAAAATAACAACATTAATAAGGTAAATATAATAAAGTGAAAACCAACATTAATGCAGAAGGAAATAGTCATATATTCATATATTGATCCTTTGGTCCCCTATACCACAAAAGTTAGCAAAAGTAGTCATCCAAATTATTCTTACATATGTGCATGGTGTCATCAAGGATAAGACTAAGCAAACCATAGAAATGGTTCATAGGCAGTAACTTAGCAAAACGTTGAGACACAGCAAAAATTCCCCCCAACTTAGACATTTCATCCTCCGGATTAAAATATTTTCACTTCCATCATTCATTTATTCTTTTCCTTCTCCAACCCCATCTCGTGGTCGCTTTCCCTTTTTCTCCAAATTCGGTTCCATGTTATGAGATATAACAGTAGTAAAATCATTCACATCTGAAAAAATAACTGGTAGTGATAGGAGAGTTGGTAAAGACGGTGGTACAATTTGTGAGAAATTTATGAAGTCATCATCAAGTAAGAAATTCGGGGTGGTACAATTTGTGAGAAATTTATGAAGTCATCATCAAGTAATAAATTGGGGAAAGAACTGGTAGATGGGTCATCAAAAGTAGATGATAAAAAATTCATTGATGGATTAGTGTAACCCCAATTTGTAGTCATATCACCTGTAAAATTGGTTGACAATGTAACGATCCGACCGGTCGTTTTATTTTTTAGGTCCCCATTTTCCTAAATAAGACTCCCCGTATGTGCTTTTACTGTTTTATGACTTGCGGGGATGGTTAGTCCGGGATTTGGAAAGGTTCGGGTTGAAATCAGAACGCTTAGTTCCTTAATTGGCTTTTAAATGGCTAAGTTTGACTTTGGTCAACATTTTGAGTTAACAACCTCAGAACCAGGATTTGACGGCTCCAATAGGTTTGTATGATAATTTTGGATTTGGGCGTATGTTCGGATCGGGTTTTGGATGACCCGGGAGCGTTTCGACACTTAAGGTTGAAAGTTTGCTTATTGAAGGTTGAAAATTTTCTTAAATTTGGTTTGGAGTAGGTTTTGGTGTTATCGAGGTCCGTTTGGAATTTCAAACTGGGAGATAATTCCGTATGGTAATTTAAGACTTGCACGCAAAAATTGGTGTCATTCTGAGTAGTTTAAGTATGTTTCGGCGCGTTCGGAGTAAGTTGAAAGATATGAAGTTCATAAGTTGATTCAATTTGGTTTGGAGTGTGATTCATCGTTTTGATGTTGTTTTCCACGTTCCGAGTGGGAGAGCGAGTCCGTTTTATGATTTCAAACTTGTTGGCATATTTGGACGGGGCCTCGGGGCCCCGAATGCAATTCGGACGATGCTCGGAGGTCGCTTAGCCATGGGTGAACAACTAAAGCACCCAATTTTTGGTGTAACCGCAGATACAGACAAGGCAACCGCAGATGCGGAGCCGCAGAAGCGATCATGTGGCCGCAGAAGCGGCTTTGAACATTTGGATAGTGGCATGCAAAAGCGAGGAGGCAAGCGTAGAAGCGGGACCGTAGAAGCGGAATCCCATCCCAGAAGCCAAGCCAGCCAGCCAGCCTAAGGCACTTCTGCAGAAGCGGACCTTAGTCCGCAGAAGCGATGCCGTAGATGAGGCCCAGTGACCGCATGTGTGAAATCGTTGGAGGCAGAGTGGTCCATTTAAAACGGGACTTAGGCTATTTTGAGTTCATTTTTTATACACTTGGGCTATTTTGGAGCTTTAAAGAGGGAGATTTCCACCTAGCTAATTGAGATAAGTAATTTCTATGCAATGTGAGTTTAATACATAGATTATGGGTAGATTTTAATATGAAAATTTGTGAAATTATGGGTTTAGATGAATAACCTAGGTTTTGATAAAAATGAGGTTTAACCATGGAAATGGTTATGGAATTGAGTGAAAATTGTATATTTGAGTTCGTGAGTTTATGGGTAGCAACTTTCTTCGAAAATTTTTGAAATTCGGGTACGTAGTCCCGGAGATGAATTTTAGGAATCTTTCAATTGGGGTTGGGTAATCACTCCAATAGTTAGAATATGAACTTTTGAACATAAATTGATCGATTTATACAACATCTGACTAGTTTCGGATTGTTCGGCACCGAGTTGAGGCTTTGGAGTGAATTTGAGACCGGAAAAGTGAGCTTTGAGACGAGGTAAGTCTCTTGTCTAATCTTGTAAGAGAGAATTTACCCCATAGGTGATTTAAATTTATGTTTGCCTCTAATTGTGGGGGCTACGTATGTACGAGGTGATAAGAGTCCGTGTGTAGCTACTATTTATGCTATGTCTGGGTAGTTTAGGATCCAAATCATGAATTATTTGAAATGTCGCACCCTATTTGTTAATTAAAATGCATAAATTATATTAGAACTTGTAGAGGAATTATGAAATACCGTTAATGGAATTTGTACTACATTGTGTGTTAGCTTTTAATAATGTTTAAGTCAAATGCTTATAAAGTATCCTCTCTTCTTGTGGAGTGGGCCGAACGCCTCTGCAGTAGATAGATGCATCTATGGTTCGTGTCGCTCGACCCTTGGCTGTGTACACATTATTCTGGATCGGGCCGTACGACCTCGGCATAATCGTGCGTGTTAACACTCAGAGTTTAATTATATGTTTGATGTCATTTCATGGCTTGAGAGGTTAAAGTATACATGTTGGAATTAATTTAGGACTTACCATGTGTGAAAGAATTATTTACTTCCTATTTGTTATTTAGTTATTATTTCGATTACATAGCCCATGCTTATTTGGAACTTCTATACTTTTATTGGTAGCCCATAGTAAGTGTTGATGTCGACCCCTCGTCAGTACTTCTTCGAGGTTAGACTTAATACTTACTGAGTACATGTTGTTTATGTACTCATGCTACACTTCTGCACTAACCGTGCAGGATCTGATGCAGGTGTATCTGGTGGACAAACCGGCGCACATCCCCGTTACCCGGAGGCCTAGTGGTGAGCTGCATCCTGAGTCGTTCTGCAGCACCTAGAGCCTTTCTTTTGTACTTATTTTTCTGTCTATGTTATTTCAGACAGTAGTTAGAGTTTTGTATATTCTACTAGTTCTCATACACTTGTGACACCAGATCTTGGCACACACTTTAGTAGACTTTATGTTTTTGGAGTATTTACATATTTATTCTTGCATCGAGATGCTTTCATATTATTCATTTGACTCTCTATTCCTCAAATTTCTAAATAAATGGAATTTAATTACTTGTAATCCTGTTAAAATAAGTAATCACGTAGTAAATTTATCGTAGGCTCTCCTAGCAGCGACGTTAAGTGCCATCACGACCTATAGGAGAATTAGGTCTTGACAACATGGTGTTAGAGCACTAGGTTCACCTAGCTCTCACAAGTTATGAGCATGCCTAATAGAGTCTTGCGGATCGGTGCAGAGACGTCCGTACTTATCTTCGAGAGGCTATAGGGTGTTAGGAAACTACTCTTTCTTCATCTCCTATCGTGCAGAGGCCGAGGGAGGGTTCCAGCCCGTGGTAGGGGATGAGAACGTCCCTGAGTTGCTCCAGCTATGCCACCAGTGGATCTAGTGAAGGATCCTATTATTGAGGAGCAGGGTGAGGTGCCTGCAGCAGAGCCAGCCCCGGTAGATTTCATGTCCGCTCCGGTGTTCTAGGAGGTCATGGGTCATATGCTGCGGTTCATGGATTTTATAACTCAGGCAGGTTTATTTCCAACAAACCCTGCCACATCTCAGGTGGGAGGGGGAGCACAGACCCCTGCCGCTCAGGCTCCAGGGCATACAATTGCCGTGTATCAGACCCCGGGCGCACCACCCGTGGGTGGAGCTCAGCTAGTGGAAGCACCTATACCTGAGCCCAGACCAACTGCGACCAGCGATCCGCAAAAGCTATTGGACAGATGGACCATGCTTCATCCTCCTGCCTTTGGAGGTGAGCGACATGAGGACCCCCAGGACTTTATTGATCGGTGTAGGGACAGACTTCACACCATGGGGGTATTGGAGTCCCATGGTGTGGATTTTACTACTTTCCAGCTAGAGGGCAGGGCCCGTAGATGGTGGCAGTCCTATCTTCTTAGCAGACCAGTAGGTTCCCCTCCCATGACTTGGGATCAGTTCACACGCTTCTTCTCGGACAAATATATTCCACCATCTCAGAGGGAATTATTACGGTTTTCAGTTTGAGCAGCTCCAGCAGGTTCAGATGACGGTGATCGACTATGAGGCGAGATTCTCTCAGTTGTCTCACCATGCACTTATGATATTTCCAATCGATGCAAAGAGAGTGCGTAGGTTTGTTATTGGGTTGCACTCTGGTATCCAGGCTACCATGGCTCGGGAGGTGGAGATGGGGACTTCTTACAGGCTGGTTGTGGAGATAGCTCGGAGGATTGAGGGGGTCCGTCAGTGCAGCCGAGAGCATGCGGTGAGGGATAAGCAGTTTCGATATTCTGGAGAGTTCAGTGATGCCCCGGCTGGGGGCAGGGGTCAGTTCGTGACGGGCCAGCCTAGCATGGCCACCTATCTAGTACTGCCGCCTCCTCGGGGTGCTCCAGTGCGACCTTATTTCAGTGCCATGCCTGAGAGTTCTTACCGCCCGCCAGCTATCCAGGGTTCCTCTAGTGGGTATTCAGGCCATCAGGGTCAGACTTCAGGTCAGCAGTCCACCGTACCGAGAGGTTGTTTTGAGTGCGGGGATATCAGTATTGTGCGAAGGTTCTGCCCCAGGCTTTGGGGCAAGGCAGTACAGCAGGGTCAGTAGCCTATTATTCCAGCACCATCTGCCCCACCAGCCGTCCGACCACCCAGAGGCAGAGGGCAGGTGGATAGGGGTCGTCCTAGAGGTGGAGGCCAGTCAGGTGGTGCTCCAGCTAGGTTCTAAGCTTTTCTGGCCAGACCAGATGCAGTGGTCTCAGATGCCATGATCACAGGTATTATTTATATCTACGGTAGGGATGCTTTAGTACTATTTGACCCGGGGTCTACGTATTCATATGTTTCATCTCTGTTTGCTCATTTCTTGGGTATTTCTCGTGAGTCCTTGGGTACTCCTATTTATGTGTCCACCCCAGTTGGCGATTCTGTTGTTGTGGATCGGATCTATTGGTCATGCATTGTTACATTCTGTGATTATGAGACTAGAGCAGATCTTCTATTGCTCGACATGACCAACTTTGAGGTCATCCTGGGCATGGACTGGTTATCTCCATATCATACTATCCTTGATTGCCATGCCAAGACTATTACCTTGGCGATGCCAGAGTTGCCTAGATTGGAGTGGAAGGGTTCGTCTGTCAATGCATCTAGTCAGGTTATTTCTTTCTGAAGGCTCGACACATGGTCAAGAAGGGTTGTTTGGCTTATCTAGCCTATGTTCGGGATAGTACCATACACACTCCGACGATTGATTCAGTGCCCGTAGTCCGCGAGTTCTCCGATGTGTTTCCTTCTGATCTTCCAGGCATGCCACTAGATCGTGATATCGATTTCTGTATTGATTTGGCTCTAGGTACCCAGCCGATATCTATCCCACCATACAGCATGGCTCCGAAAGAGTTGAAGGAGTTGAAGGAGAAACTTAAAGAGGCACTAGCAAAAGGGTTCGTCAAGCCGAGTGTATCGCCTTAGGGTGCACCAGTGTTATTCGTGAAGAAGAAAGATAGGACTATGCGGATGTGAATTGATTATCGCCAGTTGAACAAGGTTACTATCAAGAAGAAGTACCCATTGCCGCGTATTGATGATTTGTTTGATCAGTTGCATGGTGCCAGGGTGTTCTCTAAAATTGACTTGAGATCGGGGTACCATCAGTTAAAGATTCGATATTCGGATGTTCCGAAGACTGCCTTTCGGACTAGATATGGCCATTATGAGTTTCTAGTAATGTCTTTCGATTTGACTAATGCCCCGGTGGCGTTTATGGATTTGATGAACCGGGTGTTCAGGCTTTATATTGAGTCGTTTGTCATTGTCTTCATTGATGACACTTTGATCTACTCACGTAGCATGGAGGAGCACGACCAGCATTTGAGAGTGGTGCTTCAGACCTTACGGGAATAGAAGCTTATATGTTAAGTTCTCCAAGTGTGAGTTCTGGTTGGATTTTGTGGCATTCTTGGGGCATGTTGTATCAGGCGAGGGTATTAAGGTAGAACCCAAGAATATAGAGGAAGTTCAGAGTTGGCCTCGTCCTACCACAACGACTGAGATCAAGAGCTTCTTGGGGTTAGCAGGGTATTATCGTCGGTTTGTGGAGGGCTTCTCATTTATTTGCAGCACCTTTGACGAGATTGACCCGGAAGGGTGCTCCGTTTCGATGGTCAGATGATTGCGAGGCGAGCTTTCAGAAGCTCAAGACCGCATTGACTTCAGTACCAGTGTTAGTGTTTCCTTCCGGTTCAGGGATGTATACTGTGTATTGCGACGCTTCACGCGTTGGTTTGGGTTGTGTATTGATGCAGGAGGTGTGAGTTATTGCATATGCTTCACGTCAGTTGAAGCCCCATGAGAAGAATTACCCTGTACACGATTTGGAGTCGATCGCGATTGTTCATGCTCTTAAGATCTGGAGGCATTATATTTATGGGGTGTCCTGTGAGGTTTACACCGATCATCGCAACTTGCAACACTTGTTCAAGCAGAGGGATCTCAATTTGAGGTAGCGCGGGTAGCTTGAGTTATTAAAGGACTATGATATCACCATCTTTTATTACCCGGGCAAGGCTAATGTAGTTGCAGATTCCTTGAGCAGAAAGGCGGAGAGTATGGATAGTTTGGCATCCATTTCAGCAGCGGATAGGCCACTAGCATTGGATATTCAATCCTTGGCTAACAGACTTGTGAGGTTGGATATTTCAGAGCCCAGCCAAATTCTTGCTCGCATCGTTGCTCAGTCTTCACTATTCGAGCAGATCAAGGCTCGCCAGTTTGATGATCCGCATTTGTCGGTTCTCAGGGAGACGGTACTACAGAGTGGTGCCAAGGAGGTTACTATCAGTGAGGATTGTGTTCTACGACTCCAGGGTTGCTTATGTGTTCCTAATGTTGATGGCTTGAGAGAGAAGATCCTAGAGGATGCACACAGCTCTCGGTATTCTATTCATCCAGGTTCTACAAAGATGTATCGCGACCTGATGCAGCATTATTGGTGGCGACGAATGAAGAATGACATAGTTGAGTATGTTGCGAGGTGTCTAAATTGCTAGCAGGTTAAGTATGAGCATCAGAGGCCAGGTGGCCTAATCCAGCATATGACTATACCTGAGTGGAAATGGGAGCGCATTACTATCAACTTCGCAGTTTGGTTACCGTGGACCTTGCGGAAGTTTGATGCAGTTTGGGTCATTGTCGATAGGTTGACCAAGTCGGCACACTTCATTCCAGTTGTGATTGCGTATTCTTCAGAGAGGTTGGCCTAGATTTATATTCAGGAGATTGTTTGGATGCATGGTGTTCCTGTCTCTATTATATCAGATAGAGGCCCTCAGTTTACTCTGCATTTATGGAAAGCAGTACAGAATGAGTTAGCGACCCGAGTAGAGCTCAGCACAGCCTTTCATCCGCAGACCGACGGGCAGTCGTAGTGGACGGTTCAAATCTTGGAGGATATGTTCCGAGCATGTGTGATTGACTTCGGAGAGCAGTGGGATCGATTCTTGCCTTTGGCCGAGTTTGCTTACAATAACAGTTATCAGTCCAGCATCGAGATGGCTCTATTCGAGGCTTTATATGGTCGGCGTTGTCGTTCTCCCATCGGATGGTTTGAGCCCAGTGAGGCTATGTTATATGGTACTTATTTGGTGAGGGATGCCTTGGAAAAGTTAAAGTTGATTCAGGAATGTCTTCACACAGCACAGTCCATGCAGAAGAGTTACGCGGATCAGAAGGCGCGTGATTTATCGTTTATGGTGGGCGAGAAGGTTTTCTTGAAAGTCTCGCCGATGAAGGGGATCATGAGTTTCGGAAAGAAGGGCAAGTTGAGCCCAAGGTTTATAGGCCCATTGGAGGTGTTGAGACGAGTTGGGGAGGTTGCTTTGTCTCTCAGTCTATCTTGAGTTCATCCGATTTTCCATGTATCTATGCTCCGGAGGTATCATGCTGACATGACGCATGTGTTGGACTACAACACGGTGCAGTTAGATGAGAGCCTGGGTTATGAGGAGGAGCCGGTTGCCATTGTTGATAGGCAAGTTCGCCAGTTGAGGTCGAAGAAGATTTTTGCAGTAAAGGTTCAATGGAGGGGCCAACCAGTCGAGGAGGCGACTTGGGAGGCCGAGGAGGACATGCGGAGAAGATATCCACACTTATTCAGCATTTCAGGTATGATTCTAGACCCGTTTGAGGGCGAACATTTGTTTAAGAGGTTGAGAATGTAACGACCCGACCGATCAATTTGCTTTCTAGGTCCCCGTTACCCTAAAAAGACTTCTCGGAACTGGGATTTGACGGCTCCAATAGGTTCATATGATGATTTTGGACTTGGGCTTATGTTCAGATTGGGTTTTGGATGTCCTGGGAGCGTATCGGCATTTAAGGTTGAAAGTTTGCTTATTGAAGGTTTAAAATCACAGATGTGGACAAGGCGACCGCAGATGCAGAGCCGCAGAAGCGGCTTTGCGCATTTGGATAGTGGCATGCAGAAGCGAGGAGGCAAGCATAGAAGCGGGCCCGCAGAAGCGGAATCCCATCCGCAGAAGCCAAGCCAGCCAGCCTAAGGCACTTCCGCAGAAGCGGACCTTAGTCCGCAGAAGTGGTGCCGCAGATGCGGCCCAGCGATCGCAGGTGCGAAATCGCTGGAGGCAGAGTGGTCCATTTAAAACGGGACTTCAGCTATTTTGAGTTCATTTATTACACACTTGGGCGATTTTGGAGCTTTAAAGAGGGGGATTTCCACCTAGCTAATTGAGGTAAGTAATTTCTATGCAATGTGAGTTTAATACATAGATTATAAGTAGATTTTAACATGAAAATTTGTGAAAATTATGGGTTTAGATAAAAAATCTAGGTTTTGATAAAAATAGAGTTTAACCACGGAAATGGTTATGGAATTGAGTGAAAATTATATATTTGAGTTCGTGAGTTTATGGGTAGCAACCTTTTTCAAAAATTTCTGGAATCCTGGCACGTGGGTCTGGGGACGAATTTTAGGAATCTTTCAATTGGGGTTGGGTAATCACTCCAATAGTTAGAATATGAATTGTTGAACATAAATTGATCGATTTATACAACATTTGACTAGTTTCGGATTATTCGGCACCGAGTTGAGGCTTTAGAGTAAATTTTAGGCCGGAAAGTGAGCTTTGAGACGCGGTAAGTCTCTTGTCTAATCTTGTAAGAGGGAATTTACCCCACAGACATTTTAAATTAATGTTTGCCTCTAATTGTGGGGGATACGTACGTACGAGGTGACGAGAGTACATGCGTAGCTACTATTTATGCTATATCCGGGTAGTTTAGGATCCAAATCATAAATTATTTGAAATGTCGCACCCTATTTGTTAATTAAAGTGCCTAAATTACATTATAACTTGTAGAGGAATTGTGAAAGACTGTTAATGGAATTTGTACTACATTGTATGTTAGCCTTTAATAACGTTTAAGTCAAATGCTTATAAAGTATCCTCTCTTCTTGTGGAGTGGGCTGAACGCCTCTACAGTAGTTAGATGCATCTATGGTTTGTGTCGCTCGACCCTCGGCAGTGTACACATTATTCTGGATTGGGTCGTACGACCTTGGCATAATCATGTGCGTTAACACTCAGAGTTTAATTATATGTTTGATGTCGTTTCATGGCTTGAGAGGTTATAAGTATACATGTTGGAATTAATTTAGGACTTACCATGTCTGAAAGAATTATTTACTTCCTGTTTGTTATTTAGTTATTATTTCGATTACATAGCCCATGCTTATTTGAAACTTCTGTATTTTTATTGGTAGCCCATTGTAAGTATTGATGTCGATCCCTCGTCACTACTTCTTCGAGGTTAGACTTAATACTTATTGGGTACATGTTGTTTATGTACTCACGCTATACTTCTGCACTAACCGTGCAGGATCTGAGGCAGGTGCATCTGGTGGACATACCAGCGCACACCCCCGTTACCCGGAGGCCTAGTGGTGAACTGCATCCTGAGTCGTTCTGCAGCATCTAGAGCCTTTCTTTTGTACTTATTTTTCTGTCTATATTATTTCAGACAGTAGTTAGAGTTTTATATATTTTACTAGTGCTCATTCACTTGTGACACCAGATCTTAGCACACACTTTAGTAGACTTCATGGTTTTGGAGTATTTACATATTTATGCTTGCATCCAGATGCTTTCATATTATTCATTTGACTCTCTATTCCTCAAATTTCTAAATAAATGTAATTTAATTACTTGTAATCCTGTTAAAAGAATTAATCACGTAGTAAATTCATCGTAGACTTGCCTGGCGACGACGTTAGGTGCCATCACGGCCTATAGGAGAATTGGGTCGTGACATGCAATTCTATTTTTCTTCTTTATTAAACTTTTCCAGCCACTTTTTTTTCATTTGATCAATTCCCACCATCAATTTTTCTTCTAAATTTATTTTTATTTTCTCAATTTGTACCTTCATTGTTGTTGCCACCTTTGTTTCCATTTCAGCAACTCTCAACAGAATTGTTTTTCATAGCTTGCAAAATCATCTAATAACTTTTTCTATTTCTTGGCCCTTCAGTCTCTCCATATTTTTTCCATAATTTTTTTACTTATAAATTTTTTAGATTCAACACAAGACTCTAAACTTGGAATAATACCAGTTTTTTTGATCCAAAAAGTAATTGTTGAAGGGAACCATCACTTTTGAACAGTAGATTCATGACGACACCTTTTAATATTGGTATTGATCAGCTTATCAAAATCAATAGGTTGTCTATAATAAAGAACAAAGAGTAAAGAGAGTCTAGGTATATCAACCATAATTAAATCAACATCTGAAATTAGTCTACTGCTTAGAAAAGCAAATAATGACTTTGCCTCCTTTCTTATGTTCTTCTCATTAAGATAAAGTTTATTACCGGTTAATGTATAGCTCCAATCAGCACCATAAGGACATAAACATCTCTATCAATTTCAAATCTGGATTATCGAGAAGTTTAATTATAGCACTATCATCAACTGTAGACAAAGAGAACAACTTGTTAATAGTTGTTGGAGAGAAATTTACTGGCCTTCCTAAAATATTTGAAACATTGTTGGTCTCATCTAAATTTTTATAAAACTTCCCAAGAAGGGTGAGGGTGTGACCCAGGTGGTTTTGTAAATTCACTCCATTTAAAAAGTTCAATGGTCTACAAAATAAATACTTCTCCCCTCCTATCTTCTTTGTTAAAAAACAATCTATTTCCTGGAATTTCAGAACGAAAAGAGTTTTTATTAGCCCAATATTCTAAAGATAATTTGGAGTTAAGAGCCATGTGAAAGAGACTTAATTAGACAGAGAAGATGGTGAATATAATAAAAGAAGAGAGAAAAAGAACAAGACACTTTGTTAAGGTTACATGGTTGAAGAGAAAGAAAATGATTGTCTGGTTGGGGTGAAAAGTGTAGAGTAAAAAGTTATCCTTTATAATCTTGAATTGATTTCGTGTGCCAAAATTGTTTGCAGATAGTGAAATCATTCTGACACTTAAAAGATTTACTCTATCTCTCCTCCTTCTTTTATTATTATTTTTTTAAAGCTTTTTTTCTTAGTTCCTTTTTTATAAAAAAAAAATATAAATAGATAAATAAAAAGATAAAAAGTAATGATATATATTAAAAAAATTAAAAATATAATGTATGCATATATATATATATATATATATATATATATATATATATATATATATATATATATATATATATATATATATATATATATATATATATATATATATTAATGAAAAAATGATACTTATATATGATTTTAGAAGGAAGAGAGAAGAAACTATATAGATACATACAACCTGTCATTTGTCATCAATGTTTTTTATTTTTCTTTTCAAAAAGGAAGATGTGATCTCTCATACTTTTTAAAAATTGAAATGTACTTCTTTGACAATGACCCATGTGTGTTTACTCTAGATTATATATACTTCCTCCATTTCATTTTATGTGAACCTATTTTTTTTTTGGTCCGTGCCAAAAAGAATGACCTCTTTTTTTATTTGGAAGCAATTTACCTTTATGCAATGATTTATATCCACACAAAATATATTTGCCTCATTTTACACCACAAGTTCAAAAGTCTTCTCTCTTTTCTTAAAATTCTTACCCAGTCAAATGGGTTCACATAAATTGAAACGAAGGGAGTATTTTTTTTAAACTTATTAAACAAGGAGATGAAAAAAAAATTAAAATACATATACACCTATCATTTCACGTGAGACACAAGATGGTAGGCAATAATGTAACGACCCGGTCGGTCATTTTAAGTATTACAGCCCTGTTTCCCCATTTACTGCTCAATTTATGCTTTATAGTTATTATGTGATATGCCGGGGTAATTAGTTCGGGTCCGATGAGGTTTTGGAATGAATTGAAACACTTAATTCTAAGAATTTAAAGCTTAAGTTGAAATAGTTGACCGGATTTTGACTTATATGTAAACGACCTCAGAATAGAGTTTTGATGATTTCAATAACTCCGTATGGTAATTTTGGACTTAGGAGTGTGTCCAGAAAATTATTTGGTAGTCCGTAGTTAAATTAGACTTGAAATGGCTAAAATAGAAATTTAAGTTTGGAAGTTTGACCGGGGAGTTGACTTTTTGATATCGATGTCGGAATCTGATTCTGGAAATTGAAATAGGTCCATGATGTAATTTATGACTTGTGTGCAAAATTCGAGGTCAATCGGACTTGATTTGATAGGTTTTGGCATCGAATGTAGAAGTTGAAAATTCTTAGTTTCATTAAGCTTGAATTGGGGTATGATTCGTGATTTTAGCATTGTTTGATGTGATTTGAGGCCTCGACTAAGTTCATATAATATTTTAGGACTTGTTGGTATATTTGGTTGAGGTCCCGGGGGAATCAGGTTAATTTCGGATGGTTAACGGATCAAAAGTTGGAGTTGTGAGATTGCTGAACTTAGACCTCTGCTAGTGTAATTGCACCTGCAGAGTTTTGATCGCAGGTGCGTGCTCGCAGATTAGAGTGGTCCATCGCAGAAGCGGCCAGGTGTGGGTTGAGTGTAACGACCCAACCGGTCGTTTTGAGCATTTGCACTTCGCTCGGTAGTTTACGGGCATTAGTAGCTCAGTATGATGCCTTATGAATTATGTGAATCGTCGGTTTTGATCTTCAGGTTATTTGGAATCAAATTGGAAGAATGGATTTCATTGTTGAAGCTTTAATTGGGAGAGCTAATCAAGTTTGACTTTTTAGTATTTGACCTCGGATTGAAATTTTGATATTTTCGTTAGCTCCGTTGGGTGATATTGGATTTAGGAGCACGTCTGTATTATTATTTGGAGGTCTGTGGTTGAATTTGGCTCGAAATGGCAAAAATTGAAATTTTGGAAAGTTTGATCGGGAGTGGACTTTTTGATATCGGGGTCGGATTCCGATTTTGGAAGTTGGAGCAGGTCCGTAATATTGAATGTGACTTGTGTGCAAAATTTGAGGTCAATCGGACGTGATTTGATAGGTTTCGGCATCGGTTGTGGAAGTTTGAAGTTTCAAAGTTCATTGATTTCGAGTTGAGGTGTGATTCGTCGTTTCGATGTTGTTACGTATATTTTGAGGCCTCGAGTAGGTCCGTGTTATGTTATGGGACTTATTGGTATGTTAGGACGGGGTTCCGAGGGGCTTGGGCATGTTTCAGATTGATTTCGGTTCATTTTCCTTCATGTTTTCATTACTGTGTTCTGCTGGTTTCTGGTGTCTCAGGCTTTCATTGCATTCGCGTGGCATGTATCGCGAACGCGTAGTGTATTTTGATGGCAGTGGCATTTCTTCATCGCGTTCGCGAATATTGGTTCGCGTTCGCGTAGAGTTGGGGCAAGGCTTCTTTGCGTTCGCGTGCGGGGGATCACGTTCGCATGGTGTTGAGGTTTGGCAGCTGGGAGTTAGAGAATTCTTCAACGCGATCGCGAAAGGTGAGTCGCATTCGCGAAGCTTTGCATCAGTGGTCATCGCGTTCGCATGAGGTGAATCGCGAACGCGTAGTGCTTTTGGTGGCAGTGTTTTTTTTGTTCATCTCGAACACGATGGAATTCCCGCGTTGGCGTAAGAGGATGCCTGGGCAGGAGTATAAAGTACTCTATTTCGAGGGTTTCGGCCATTTTTACATTTTAGGAGCTATGGAGTTCGGATTGAGGCGATTCTTGGAGCAATTTTTATCACAAGGATTGGGGTAAGTATTCTCTACTCGGTTTTGGTTATATTTCATGAATCTACCTTTGGTTTTGGTAATTGGATTGTGAATTTTAAAGAGGAAATTGGGGGTTTTGGCCTAAAGTTTCATAATGTGAATTTTTGAGTTTTGAACATCGAATTGGAGACGGATTTGAGTGAAACTAGTATGGTGGGCTCATAATTGAATGGGTTATTGGATTTTATAAATTTTGTCGGGTTTCGAGGTGCGGGCCCGGGTTGGGCTTTTGGCCGATTTCGGGCTTTTGATTCAAGATTTGTTCTTTTTCGATCGGGATTGGTTCCTTTAGCATTGTTTGATGTACTTGAGTTATTTTTGGTTAGTTTTGAGCCGTTCGGAGGTCTGAACGCATGGGATGGCATCTTTGGAGCATCGCTTGGCTTGCTCGGCATTTGTATTGACTTGTTCGAGGTAATTAACTCTTCTAATCTTGGAGTTGGGGGTATGAACCCTGAATATACGTGTTATGTGTTTGATTTTGAGGTGATGCACATGCTAGGTGACGGGCGTGTGGGCGTGCATCGTGTGAACTATGATTTCCCTTATTTCTGTGGTACTGTGTAGTTACATGAACTTGTCTGAAATCATGGAGTCTCTACGTACTAGAGTTATCGAGCTGTGATTATGTTAGAAAGCATGTCTAGGCTACATGCTTATCCTGTTGGGACCCACTGAGGTCATTTCTGTTGTTGAGTAATCTGCTTTCATCGCATTACATAGCTAGTCATACGCATTCACACGCATATCATATCTCAGTCTCTGTTGTTATTTATTGATGCATCATATCATTGTTTTCGGGCTAGTATCATGACATTGTGAGCCCGAGAGACTGGAGAGATTGATGACTGAGTGAGGTCGAGGGCCTGGTTGTGAGGATGATTATGGGATCGGGCTGCACGCCGCAGCGGGTCAGATTGGCTTACTATAGCACTTGAGTTATCCGTGCAGTACGTGAGTTGTCCGTGCGATTCTAGATATTGATATTATGGCACGTGAGTTGTCCGTGCGGATTATAGCGCTTGGGCTGTAGGAGCGCCTCCGGAGTCTGCATACCCCCAGTGAGCGCAGGTACCTACTAAGTGCGAGTGCCGAGTACCGAGTGCTGAGTGACTGGGAGGACAGAGTGAATTGATACTCTGAGAGTATGCATATGATCTTTATCACTGATTTGTATCGCATTTGTCATGCACACTTGACATACATGCATAGAGATGTATTTTTCCTCATACTGTATAGTATCACGTCATTTATGACTTCACATACATTTTTACATATGGGCATAAAGAGGCATCTTACACTTACTATCTGAAAGGAAAATGGAACATCTTATTTATTGTTGAAAGGATTTTTGGGAAAAATCACAGTTTTCAAACTTACTCGTATTTTGGCTTTTTCGGTAAAAGTTTTGGGTTTTCACTGAGATACCTGAAAAGAAATGCCTATTTTTCTGGAACTGTGAACGAATTGAGCCTTTTATTTCTGAGATACTCGTTTGTTACTTGTACTATGCTGTTATGAACTGTTGTAGAATATTGGTGTTGGACACGACCCCTTTTTGTTAGCTCATCACTACTTTCACCCTAAGGTTAGGTTTGTTACTTATTGGGTACATGGGGTTGGTTGTACTCATACTACACTTCTGCACCTTACGCGCAGATGTTGGCTGTTGATGTTGTTGTGTTCGATGGGAGCTGGATTTGAAGATGTACCTGTATTCCGATTGTATCTGCCTCTTGTTCGTGGTAGCCTTAGATCTATAAAAAATTCTGTTTATGTACTTTTTCAAACAGACGATGTATTTATTTTATTTCAGCTTTGTAAACTCTATTCTTAGAAGCTCGTGATTTGTACTACCAGTCCTTGGGGAATATATAAGATTCAGATAATTTCTTTACTTAATTGCTTTATTAATTTATTATTGGAATTGTTTAGTGGTTAACTGGCTTACCTAGCGGGTTAGGTGCCATCACGACTAGTTGGATTTTGGGTCGTGACATTGAGGCAGAGCTCGCAGAAGCGAGTAGATGGTCCGCCGAAGCAGAGCCGCATCTGCGACTGCACGATCGCAGAAGCGCTGAAGCCGCAGAAACGGACTGCTTCTCGCATAAGCGAGTCCGCAGAAGCGGATACGCGATCACAGAAGTAGATGCAGGAAGCCTAGGCAAAACCGCAGAAGCAGTGCATTCTCCACACAAGCGGAACCGCAGATGCGGTTAATTATTCCGCAGAAGCGGAAGTACTAGGTAGTGTACAAAAACAGAGGGGTCCGAGATTCTTTCTCATTTTTGGACTTCAAACACACGGTTTGGGCGATGTTTCAGAGGTTATTCACGGGAAAACTTGAGGTAAGTCACTTATGACCATTTTTAGTCAATAATATTGAATTATCTTTGAGTATTTCGACTAGATTACGTATTTTTGAGGTGAAATTAGAGAATTTAGGCCTAGAGATTTGAAAATAAGATTTGAGGATTTGAATATCGAGTTGATGTCAAAATTTGGTATGGTTGGACTCGTGGTTGAATGGGCATTCATATTTTGTAACTTTTATCGAGTTCCGCGACGTGGGCCACATGGGAGATTTTTAAATATAATTTCAGATTTTATTGGAAAATTAATATTTTTATATGAAATTAATTTCTATAATTTGCATTAACTGAATCGAATTAATTATGACTAGATTCGAGGCGTTCAGAGGCCGATTCACGAGGCAAAAACATAGCAGGATAAAGAATTACACAGTTTGAATTAAGTAATAGTTCTAAATTTAGTTCTGAGGGTATGAAACCCCGAATTATGTGTTATGTAATTGGTTTTGAGGTAACGCACAGGCTAGGTGACGGGCGCGTGGGCGTGCACCGTAGGAATTGTGGCTAGGTCAATTCCATGGATCTGTGTAGTTGAATAATTTATTGTTATCCGTACATCTTTCCACGTATTAGAGAAATCGAACTATAAATCATGTTTAAATCATGTGTTGACACTGTAGGGACCCACAGAGGTCGTGTACATGTTGAATTATCTGCTAAATTATTGTTTCGTACTCAGTCACAGTTTTACTTGCATATTACATCTCAGTCTCTATTGTTCATTATTGATGCATTATATCATATCTGTTGGGGCTGAATTTCATGATTTCTGAAAGCCCGTGAGATTGGAGAGATTTATGATTGAGTGAGGACGAGGGCCTAATTGTGAGATATTGATACTGTAGCACATGAGTTGTCCGTGCGAATCCAGATATTATACTAGCACGTGAGTTGTCCGTGCAGATCCAGATATTATACTAGCACGTGAGTTATCCGTGCGGATTATAGCGGTGGGCTGAAGGAGCCCCTCCGGAGTCTGCACACACTCCCAATGACCGCAGGTACCTACTGAGTGCGAGTGCCGAGTGTAGAGTGATTGTGAGGTTGGAGTGAATGGGAGGACTGATTGATTGTTGCTCTGAGAGGATGCATTGATTTCATTATAGTTGTACTTCAACTATCATATATCATTATTTTGGAAATTTCTGAGAGATATTATCTTCTGTCCAGTTGAACTTGATATGAAATTACTGTTTAGGCCTTAATTGTTGAACTTGCAAGAATGCCTTCTTTCTTATGTTGGAAATTACTTTAATTGGACTTAGTTGTGAAGCTCGTCACTACTTTCATTTCCTTATTTAGTATTTTTTTTGCTGAGTTGGTTGTACTCATACTACACCCTGCACTTCGTGTGCAGATCCAGGTGATCCCGGACACAGTGGGTGTTGATTTCTTCGTGCGGTTGATTTTTCGGAGATTTCGAGGTAGCTGCCGGTATTTCGCAGACCTTGTCTCTCCTTCTCTATCTTCTTGTTTATTGTATTTTGTCTCAGACTATTATAGACCATATTCTCCAGACTTGTGATGTATAGATGTTCATGTACTCTTTGATACCCCGATAGTTGGGAATTCCGCGTTGAGTTTTGGGTTTCTATCCTTGTTTATGAGAATTTTTGTTATTTAAAATTACTTTAATTCATTTTCTAGTAAAAGTGTTAGGATTATTCCGTAATGTCGGCTTATCTAGTACCACGATAGGCGCCATCACGATATGTTAGGATTTTGGTTCGTGACAAATAACTTCTTACTTTTTGTCACATGAGGACTTTGATTAGATCTTCTCCCTTTTTCTCTCTCACACATTTGTTTGTATTATTTTAATAATACTAATATTATAATATTTATATCATATATACACACACATATATAGGTAGTGATATAAAACTTATACACATATTCATGTGAAAAATAATGTTTGGTGCTTATATATACTTAAAAAATTGGACCATTACACTAAAGCTTTTGCTTCTTCCAAAAATCCATGCGTTCTTGCCCATTTTTTTCATTTTGTTTTTCAATTTTTTTGCTTTGTTTGAGATTTGTACGCAGACCTTACCCCTACCCTGGGGTAGAGAGGTTATTTTCGATAGACCCTCGGCTCCCTCCCTCCAAGAACTCCCCACCTTGCTCTTGGGGTGACTCGAACTCACAACCTCTTGGTTGGAAGTAGAGGGTGCTCACCACTAGAGCAACCCACTCTTGTCAGATTAATTAGCCAAACACAAACTGGTTAAAAACTAATACATTTCATATCTATGATAAAAAGATTACTTATAAGTAAAATGTAATTTTATTTCAAATATTTTTAATCACATAAATTAAAATTTAACACACTAAACTAATTCAATACCTTACCATATGGTTCTTGATTAAAATAAAAATCAGAAATTTTACCTATGCCAATATATGAATTGCATTATTAAATGGTTAACCAACCAGTTACTTAGGCATACCGATCATCATGGAGTTGCTCCTGTGTAGGTGACTCTATTTTTATAGAGACCTTCATGAGATGTTCTGGTTGTACAATAACCTGGATATTAACTAGATCAATAGATTAAGCATTTAGTTATTTAAATCTTTGTTGAACTTATGAGGCCCCATTGCTTCTCCCTCAATGGCTACGAGTAAGGAACCATAGTTCTGAGTTTAACGTCGTCATTTCGACTTATTAATTGTAGACTTCATCAATCTATCAAAGTGACAGATGATTGTTGCTCAAAATTTCCTCCAAAATATAATTTTAACCTGTGACCATTTACCTTAAATTTGTCTCCTCCATTGATTTGTTGAATTTTAATTACTCCGTATGGAGTAACATCTGTAACATTGTAAGGACCTATCCACCTGGATTTTAATTTTTCTGAAAATAGCCTGAGTCTACTATTGTATAGAAGTACCTGATCTCCAAGTTTAAAATATTTTTGTCGGATTAAACTGCCGTGCCATTTTTTTTTGTTTTTTCTTTAAAAATTTTGGGATTTTCATAAGCTTCTAATCTGAGTTCTTCCAATTCATTCACCTGAGAAAATCTATTTTTACGAGCAGAGGTTAATTCAAAGTTCAATGCCTTCAACGCCCAAAAAGCTCTGTGTTCTAATTCAACTTGAATATGACAAGCTTTTTCAAAGACTAATCGATATGGAGACGTACCAATTGACATTTTTAAATGCCGTTCGATATGCCCGCAATGTATCATCTAATTTTGAAGCCCGGTCTTTTATGGAGATTCCAACTGTTTTTTCAAGTATTCTTTTTAATTTGTTGTTAGAAACCTCAACTTGCCCTTGCGTTTGAGCATGGTATGGTATTTCTGTTTTGTGAATCATACCATATTTTGACAACAATGCTGAAAATTATCTATTCATGAAATAAGACCCTTGGTCGCTAATGATGACTCGTGGTGTACAAAACCTGATAAAAATATTTTTCTTGAGAAAATTGCCCACAGTTTGAGCATCATTTTTTCTTGTTGGGATGGCTTCAACCCATCTTGAAATATAATCTACAGCCACGAGGATATATTCAAAAGAATGAGATGAAGGAAAAGGACCTATGAAATCTACTCCCCATACATCAAATATTTCACACACCTGTATTGATTGCAATGGCATCTCATATCTCATAGTGATATTACATGTTCTTTGACACCTGTCACACTGCGCAACGTAGGCACAAGCGTCCTTAAAAAGTGTTGGCCAGAAAAATCCAACCTCCAGAACTTTAAAGACAGTTCGATTTGCTGCATAATGTCCTCCAATTGCTCCATCATGGCAATGATGCAAAATTTTGGTCATTTCATCTTCTGGTACACACCTTCTGATAATATTATCTGCACAAATTTTAAACAAGTAAGGGTCATTCCACAAATAATATTTAGCATCAGATATCAACTTTTTCCTCTGTTGGTAAGTGAGATTTTGGGGTGTCCATTTTCCAACCAAGTAATTTGCAATATCTGCAAACTAGGGTGGTTGAATCACAACTGAGTTGATATAAAAAATATGTTCATCAGGAAACTCTTCTCTTATATCACACAACTCAAGTGGAGGGTTCTCTAATCTAGACAAATGGTCAGCTACCTGATTCTCTATTCCGTTTTTATCTTTTATCTTGAGCTCAAATTCTTGAAGAAGTAAAATCCATCTTAACAATCTAGGTCGGGCATATTATTTTACTAAGAGGTATTTTAGAGCCGCATGATCAGTTAAAATAGTGACCTTGGTTCCTATCAGATATGAACAAAACTTATCAAATACAAATACCACTGCTAGTAATTCTTTTTCAGTGGTGGCATAATTTAGTTGAGCCTCATTCATTGTCCTGCGGGCATAGTAAATTGGACAAAACCTCTTATCTTTTCTTTGACCTAAAACAGCTCCAACTGCTGTATCACTAGCATCACACATGACCTCTAAAAGTTGGTTCCAATCAGGGGACACAACTATTGAGACAATTGATAATTTTTCCTTAAGGGTGTCAAAGGCTTTTGTACAATCATCTCAAAACTCAAACTTAACATCTTCATCAAAAGGTTAGTCAGAGGTTTTGAAATCTTTGAAAACTCCTTTATGAACTGTTTGTAAAAACCTGCATGACCTAGAAAGCTTCTTGTAACGACCCGCCCGGTCGTTTTGAATATTACAGCCCAGTTTCCCCATTTACTGCACATTTTGTACTTTACAGTTGTTGTGAGCACCTAAATTTTGACTATATTTAAATTTTTATCACCTTCTACTGTGTAAATATTTTTAGAAATTTAATATATATATTTTTAGCTTTGTTATATTTTTTTTATATAGGGTAAAAATTAAAAATAATTTAAAAGGTCAATTATTACTATTACTATTATTTTTATTTTTATTTTTATCTTTATTTTAAAATAAAATAATTTAAAAAACCGAACAAAATTAAATTGTTTTTAAAATTTTTGGATGGGAATAGAAAATAGAAAAAGTAGAAGTATGGAATTAAAAAATAAAAGTAAAAGTAGGTGAAAATTATTTAATAAAAATGTAAAATAAAGTGAAAAATTAAAAAAATAAAAGTAAAAGAATGTGAAAATTTTAAAAATGAAAAGTAAAAGAAAGTTGGAATTAAAAAATAAAAGTAAAGGTAGGTGAAATTTTTTTTTAAAAAAAGTAAAAGAAAGTGGAAATTAAAAAAAAGGAAAAGTAAAATAAGTGGAAAATAAAAAAAGAAAAGTAAAAAAAATTGGGAATTTAAATATAATAAAAGTAAAAAGTGAAAAATAAAAAAATAAAAGTAAAGGAAAGTGGGGAATTTTTTTTTTTTTAAATGAAGAAAATGGGAAGTGGGAAATTTTTTTAATTAAAAAAATAATAAAATAATTAAAAAAAATCTGAAAAATTTCGAAATATTTTCTATAAATAGAAGAGAAAATGTGAGAAAGTAGGGGGAGAAAAAAGAGAGAGGAGGGAATTGAGAAAAATATTTTTTGCTTCTTTTACGCTAAGAGAATTTCTATTTGTGTCATTCTTTCTTCGTTTTTCTTTCGAAAAATCCAACACCAAAACCCAGCACTTTAAACACCTCAAAACCAGCCCCAAAACCCCTTTTCCTTCGAGTTTCAGTTGCAGTCGAGTAGCGAAGTTCAATCCGTCGAGGTCGCCGGTTCAAAGTTCAGTCAATAGCTCGCTGTAGTCGATTCGATTTGGATTTTTACGTTTGGAGAATACTGAGCAATGGTCCATTCTAATCTTTGTCATTTTTTATGTGTATTTGCGTGAATAAACCCACACAATCCTTAATGAATCTTGTTCTGTTTAAATTGTGGTTTGCAAGTTATATGTTAAGTTGTATTATTCTCTGAATATTTTCATGTTATCCTTGTTAGTAATAAAATTTGAAGCTTCAAAATGAAGTTCATGTTTAAAATTTTTGTGCTAATCTAGTGGGTACATCTTTGTTGCAGGGTTATGAGTTTATTTGTGCTTTAGATTTTACATGATTCATGAAGTTTGTTTTTATTTGTATTATTGCTTGTGTTTCATATATTTATTACCTTAAATTTACAATGTTAGATTTGTCAAAGGAAATAAAGATTTAGGGGTTGGATATTAAAAAATCAGAATGTTAAATTGGTTAAATAATTCAATAACTTCAATCAACCACATTAGCTTTGATGATTAAATCACATTATTTCTTTACAATGATTCCTCCCGTACCATTTGGCCACACACTAATCTCAAATCTTAGGAGAATAAATAATATCCGAACCTCGTAGCTTGTTTTAGGCGCGATTAATAATAAATCATAGTGACTATGGGTACGGTTCCCGTGGCATAGTCATGATACATAATTCTAAACTCAAGTGCGCGTTTCACGCGACTTGACCATAACTTCGAATAATAATAAATATATCGTAAATCGCGGGTACGTTTCACGTGGCGCGATTCGTAATATGTACAAAAATAAATAAGTGTGCGACATCGTGACTTATTTAAATGAATTCCATAAATCCTAACAGCAATTAAAACAGTTAAAAGCGGTTAGAAAGTTTAAAAATGCACAATAGGTTTAAATATGTATTAAATCGGATAATTAGGCCAATTATTGATAGTTGAGCGACCTTGCTAAAATCACGGAACCCGAAAATGCCAAACACCTTCTTCCGAGTTAAGAGAATTCCTTACCCGGTCTTATGGTTTTCGCCGACTTTAAAACAGAGTCAAATTTCCTCGATTTGGGATTTAAAATAAACCGATGACTTGGGACACAATTATTTCAAGTGGCGACTCTGATTTAAATAAATAATCCCATCTCGAATAATATCACTTTAATTGGAAAAACTCCCCTATCCTTGAGAAAAAAGAGGTGTGACAGTTGTTATATGATTTGTCGGGGTAATTGGTTCGGATACGGTGAGGTTTCGGAATGAATGGAGACACTTAGTCTCAAGAATGAAAACTTAAGTTGAAAAGGTTAACTAGATGTTGACTTATATGTAAACGACCCCGGAATGGAGTTTTGATGATTCCAATAGTTCTGTATGGTGATTTTGGACTTAAGAGAGTGTCCGAAAAATTATTTGAAAGTTCGTAGTTAAATTAGACTTGAAATGGCTAAAATAGGGAATTTAAGTTTTGAAGTTTAACCGGGGAGTTGACTTTTTGATATAGGGGTCGGAATCCAGTTCTGAAAATTTTTAAAGGTCCGTTATATCATTTATGACTTGTGTGCAAAATTTGAGGTCAATCGGACTTGATTTGATGGGTTTCGGCATTGAATGTAGAAGTTAAAATTTCTTAGTTTCATTAAGCTTGAATTGGGGTATGATTCATGTTT